>NC_037680.1:89329211-89688263 GCF_003255815.1 Theropithecus gelada
AATGGTTGAACTAGTTTACAATCCCACCAACAGTGTAAAAGTGTTCCTATTTCTCCACATCCTCTCCAGCACCTGTTGTTTCCTGACTTTTGAATGATCGCCATTCTAACTGGTGTGAGATGGTATCTCATTCTTCAACCGAAGATTTTCTATTTGCATTGATGCCAGAAGTCTTAAAATAAGACCTTATTATTTCTCCTTCATATGCCAAACTGGGCTTCTTGAAAGCCAGAACACAATATTAATGAAGCTTTTTTGTGTCTAAGGAACAGAAAATCTGGGACCTGAAAAACCAGGATTTCTTTATATCTGACACACAGTGCCACACTGGAAAACAAATGGAGAAAAGCTAGACCCTCCCTCTACCCACTTTTTCCTTCACTTCTGCCACTTATTTTCCAGTGACGTTTTAAAAACAGAATGTGAGAGAAAGAATGATGAGGCTCTCTTCCAACAGACTGATTTGCTCACTCATCTATTCACTCATTCAGTAAGGAAATATTAATACCTGTCTAACCCTGCAGATGTTTAACACAGGAATTCCAGAGATTCATGTTTATTAGACTGATTTAGTTTGACAAGTATCCCAGAGGAACAAAGGACCTGGGGAAGATTCCCATTCAAATTATCATCTGAATTTTTTTTTTTTTTTTTTTACATGAATGTGTTGTTAACCTATAAGGATGTTTCAGATTCCAGCTTTCTGGACAGGGCCCAGGAACTGGCTATCTGGCAATAAAAATGTTTAAGAGTCAATGTTCAAGAAGGAAGGAATGAGAAAGAGCAAGCAAGAAAGAGAGAGGCCAGAGGGGAGTAATAGGACATTGGCATGGGGGAGAGGTGAGCCCGATGTATACACAGGGTACACCGAAGACAGTGTACGTGGACAGTGAATGTAGATATGAGCTCACTTCTCTTCTCCGAAGAGTGTATCAGGAGATACCCTTGCTTGGAAGAGAATCTTACACCAAAGTCATCAATAAAGCTATGCCTACTTCAATAAGTGCTGTCTCCAAACCATTTTGTCTTCTGTCTCCCAAACACTGAATACCTTGGGAAAACTGATCCGACAGTGATGCATAACAAGGTATTATTAAATAGGCAATGGTTGCAATGAGAAACAGGATAAAAGGAGTGCTTTAGAAAAGTTCCACACAAGAAAAGATACGGAATGAAGGACAGATGAATTACCATTAATGTGGCTGAGGGAAACTGGGAATGAGATGCTGTTTCTGGAGGATGAATACAAAGTATTTTGGATATGTTTAGCTGTAGATGGTAAAGCTGACTTTTCAATTGAACTGTCAGATATGCCTATAAAGCAGTCTTAAGTGCTAGGTCTAGGTAGCTGTGGATTGTGATAGAACAAAAATCACGTATATGTATAAATGGTTTCCCTATGCAAAGACAATAAAAGGCAACTTAGTCTGTTTTGGGGTTGCTATAACAGAATGCCACAGACTGGGTAATTTATAGATACATTTATTTCTAGAAAACAACAAGAAACAGAGATTTAGAATAGTTAATAAATTGTAGAAAATCTTTTCAGAATTTAAAACATTTTTTCACATAAGGTATCATTGCACTTTACCAGCCAAACAGATTTTGCACATATGTGGTTCTGGAATTAATGGGGGGAAAAGTGGCTACATATAGAATCAGTCATTTGTTGTATTTTTTTTTCCATAAAGAAAAACAAACAATAACATGAAGCATGGAAATTAACAAAGAACTGTTGAAGAGGAATGTCAAGAGCTAAGAGCTATGCTCTTGACACAAGTCTAATTTAAGAAATTTTTTCTTGGTTTGGGGGCAGTAGCTCACACCTGCCTGTAAACTCAGCACATTATGAGGCCACAGTGGGAGGATCACTTGAGGTCAGAAGTTTGAGACCAGTCTGGGCTCTTAAAAAAGGGATAGTTTTATATTTCATAAAACATAAAGAAAAAAAGAAATAGAAATTCAGTAATAATACTGTAAAATGAGTTTCTAAAGGAGACACAAAAGGGCTATTACAAACACATCACACATACTTCATAGAGCTCCTTTCCTAAGCTCTGTAAAGATGTTTACAATAGGAAATCTAAGAAAAAAACAATAGTTCTACCCCCTGATTTCTCCTCTGCTTTGCCATTTTTTATATATGTTATCCATTGCTCTCTTTTTAGTTATACAACCAATATAAATGGTGCTGAGGACTCAATTATATTCATTTCACTATTTGTTCCAAATTATAATTTTGACTGACTAAAATTAGCTTAAAAATTAGACTAAATGTTGCCTGAAAACAACCACCACCACCATTACCACCACACCCACGATTTGTGTCAAAAATGCTGTCAGTAAAATTTACTAGGAAATATGGTTTGACTCTGGGTCCCCACCTGAATCTCCTCTTGGATTGTAATCCCCATTATCCCCACATGTTGAGGGTGAAACCTGGTGGGAGGTTATTGGATCATGGGGGCGGTTCTCCCATGCTGTTCTCATGATAGTGGGTGAGTTCTCACGAGATCTCCTGGTTTTATGTGTCTGACAGCTCCTCTTCACGCTCTCACTCACTCCTGCTGCGATATGAGAAGGTCCAAGTTTGCTTCCCCTTCTCCTTCTGCGATGATTGTAACTTTTCTGAGGTCTCCCCAGCCATGCAGAACTGTGAGTCAATTAAACCTCTTTCCTTTCTAAATTACCCAGTCTCAGGTATTTCTTTATAGCAGTGTGAAAATTGACTAATACACCAGGTCAATGTTAAAATGAGATTAAAGCAATGGGAAAAGCCTAAAGTCCTTACCACTAAAAGAGAATGGTCACTGTCAGTCTCCTTTGGACACATGTTAAATATTTATATAATTGGAAAAGCCAATTGTTTAAAAAAAAAAAAAAAAGTTCATTTGTAAAAGTAGCAAAATTTAAAAGGCAAACTGTTTCATATTTAAAGACTCATTTTATCTCCTCTGCTAATTATAGACTTGAGGAATCACTGTCAGATATGCCTATAAAGCAGTCATAAGTGTTAGGTCTAGGGAGCTGTGGATTGTGATAGAAGAAAAATCACTTATATGTATAAATGGTTCCCTTATGCAAAGGCAATAAAAGGTAACTTAGTCTGTTTTGGGTTTGCTATAACAGAATGCCACAGACTGGGTAATTTATAGATACAGTTCTGGAGGCTGAGAAGTCCAAAGTTGAGGTGCCCAAATCTAGCCAGGGTCTTCATGCTGCGTCATGCCATGGTAAAAGGAGGAAGGGCAGGAGAGGAAAAAAGAGAAATGAGGGCAAAATTCATCCTTTTTATCAGGAACTAATTCCTGGGATGAATAACCTATTCTCACCCAAAACAATATTAATTCATTTACAAAGATAAAGCCCTCTTTGCCTAATCACCTCTTAATAGTTTTCTCTCTTAATACCATCACAGTGGCAACTAATTTGCAACATGAGTTTTGGAGGGAATATTCAAACCATGGCAATAGGCATGAAAGGTTGCTAAAGGTATTTACCTATCAACCAGATATACTTAGAAAATGGAGAGCAATTGTGAGACAATTTCCCCCCACATCATCAAATTACCCATTCAACTCAATCTTATAATTGAAAGTTAAAAAAATCTATAGTTATTTATTATTGATGAAGTATCTTCCTGACCTTTCTCATCAAAAGCTGACTTCTCCAAACAAAAAAGGCACATTGCCATTCCCCAGTTCCAGGCTTTATTCTCTCTGATTCAGACAATTTAAATAATGTCCTAATTTGTTTATCATTCTCCAATCTTTTTTTCCTTAATCAACGCTTCACAGTGTCAGAGTATCTATTTTCCCAAAACACAAATGTAATTTATTCTGAGCAAACTCTTGCAAGGACAGAAAACCAAACACTGCATGTTCTCACTCATAGGTGGGAACTGAACTAAGAGAATACTTGGACACAGAAAGGGGAACATCACACACTGGGGTCTGTCGTAGGGTGGGGGCAGTGGGGAGGGATAGTATTAGGAGATGTACCTAATGTAAATGGGTGCAGCACACCAACATGGCACATCTATACATATGTAACAAAACTGCCTGTTGTGCACATGTATGCTAGAACTTAAAATCTAATACAAAAAAAAGTCATAAGAAAAGAAAAAATAATTTTTTGGGCCCGGTGCAGTGGCTCACGCCTATAATCCCAGCACTTTGGGAGGCCAAGGCGGGTGGATCACCTGAGATCGGGTGTTTGAAACCAGCCAGACCAACATGGAGAAACCCTGTCTCTACTAAAAATACAGAAAATTAGCTGGGCGTGGTGGCACATGCCTGTAATCCCAGCTACTTGGGAGGCTAAGTTAGGAGAATCACTTGAACCTGGGAGGTGGAGGTTGCAGTGAGCCGAGATCACGCCATTGCACTCCAGCCTGGGCAACAAGAGTGAAACTCCATCCCCAAAAAAGAATTTTTTGCTTGGGCTGGGTGTGGTAGCTTACACCTATAATCCCAGCACATTGGGAGGCCAAGGCAGGAGGATCACTTGAGGCCAGAAGTTTAAGACCATCCCTGGGCAACAAACTGAAACTCTGTCTCTACAAAAATAAAGATGGAAAAACAGCTGGGCTTGGCGGCACATGCTTATAGTCACAGCTACTCTGGAGGTTGAGGCAGGGGTTGGCTTGGGTCCTGGATTTTGAGGCTGCAGTGAGCTGTGGTCATGCCACAGCACTCTAGCCTGGGTGACAGAACAAGACTTTGTCTCAAACAAAAAAAAAAATTTCCCCTATTGATGGCAGAGGATGAAATCCAACTCCAGCATAACCATCACATACCTGCCTACTACACAGTTACCCCTACCTACCTCACCTGCTCACCATCATTTGTGTCTTTGCCAATCAACCCTCTTGGATACTCCACTTGCTTCCAAATGCTGGAGCCTCTGCTCTTCCATTCCCTTTGCCTGGAATATCCTTCTCCTCACCTGCATCTGTCAAAACCTTACTCCTCCTTCACAAACAGAACTTCTTTACCACCTCTCTCATCCTTAGAGCCTTTAGTATGTCATTCCCTTTGGTGTACTTCGTCTTGAAATGTTTGGTGTTGTTTTGTTGTTGGGGACATGCCAGGTAAACCTTTATTCCTAGTGTGCCACACAAGAAGAAGCTGCGAAACACCCTTCTGGAGATCTCGCTTAAGGCACATTATATAAGCTGTTTTTTTGTTTGTTTGTTTGTTTTTCACCTTATTTCTACCTACCTCATATCCCCCAGGAAGACTCTCTGATCCTTGAAATGAAATTCCTTCCTTCTGTGTAAACCCCAGTGCTTGCACAGGTTCGACACTCAAGTATTTGTTGGATTGTATTGATGTGAAAACATCTGCATTGGCAAGATGATCAATTCAAGCTAATTTATAGTCATAGGAGCTTCCCATAGAACAACTCTTGAAGACCATTCAGTCTAATGCTTTTCAAACGTTTTTTGTTTTGTTTTTCTTTCCTTTCTTTTTTTTGTAAAACAATCCTGTTTTCAACAAGGAGTTTATTTGAAAGCCCAAGATGTGGAGCATATAAACACCATTCATGTTCAAGCTGGGGGAGCCCCGTTATGCACTTCCAAACCCCTTCCCCTGCCATGATAGGGCCTCTGAAAAACACAATTCAAAATCACTTTACAAAAACTAAAAAACACAGGGGAAGAAGATAATATTCAGACATCATGCTATTCGTAAGTTTTATCTGAAGCAGACATTGAGTACTACGTATTGTCAAGTGAAATGAGTTCTGGGATTATGTGAACTATCTTGTGACTTGTCAGGAGCTAATTAGATGATTTCTAACAACCACCGGTCTCTAATAATCTTATTAAAAAATTATTCTAGAGAGTGACTTGCTTATAGGTAATGCATTGCAATGTTTATGTGCCCAGCTCTGGAGTCAGGTTGTCTGGTTCTATCAACTTTCAGCTCTACTGTTTACTAGCTGTATGACAAGTTACTTAGGCTCTCTTCTTCTCGATCTCCTCCTTTATCAAATTAGGCAATAATTGTACCGACTTCACAGGTTTTTGGTAAGTATTCAATAAGGTAATACAAGTATCAACTTAAAACAGCTACTATAGTAAATGTTCAGTTAATATACTGAGATTTGTTAAGGGCCATAATGAGAAACGCAAATGGAACATATCACAGGTGCCACCAGCTGAATTTGGTGCTTCTCAAATGAAAAATATGGTGTACCCATTTAGATTGCAGATATTGGCCTGGTATTTAAAGTGTGCCTTGCCCATTTTACTAATCCAAGGAATTTGCGAACTGGCTTATTCTCTTCTGTTTGAAGTAAAATATCAAATAATACTTCAAAAATTTAATGCATATAAGCACACTTAAAATGCTAGCAGTCTTGCTAAGTAACAACATAGTTATCCAAGCATTCACTAAATGCTTTTGTTCTCTAGCCATGGATATTTCTTTCTGTCAGGAATCCTTACCTGTCTTTTAGGTAGAACTATTCTGCCCATTCCTAAACACTAGCTGAGCTACTTTGTATCACTCCAAAAGCAGTCCCTAGAACACAGTAGAACAAACATCTACCAGGAAAAAGTATAAATCTTAAAGAAAAACCTGAAATGGGCCAGACAGGAAACTTACTCCTGGTAAGGTAATCTGAAAATAAAACATCCTGGTGACCTTGTCACTGGGAAGACAAATAAAAAGTTATTTTAGGGCTGCCTATTAAATCATTTCACTGAACTGGAAAAGCAAAGTGCAGACATGCATAAAAAAATAAAGGGAAGTGATTAGATGGTGGTCACCATTGCCCTTTTCAGAATCCCATTCCGTAGTGGCCAGTTGGGCCACCAGATTTTTCTGCAGATCTGATGTAAAGTCCTTGCTGTCCCTAATGCCCAGACTCACTGCAGAGGCTCAGCACAGTCCTGACAGTGTGAGAAGTCAGAGCAGATTGCCTTTCTGGAGTGCCTTTAGGTGACCCAAACAATTGCGGACCAAATTTGGAATCAGGAGATGAAAGCCTCTCTTCTAGCAGAGGAATTAAGACAACCAGAGGCTCACATCCATCAGAGCAGCCCACAAACCAGTGGTTCTCAAATATAAAAATGCAAAGGAGTTGCCTTAGAAGTTTATTAAACTGCATAATCTGTGTTATAATAAAGGGAGTGACCTGTTTTTAATGTTTGACACTTGACAGCTTTTAGATCCCCAACCCTCCCTGCCTGCCCCATATTTGGGCAACCAAATTTAGAGGGCCCACATGTGCCAACCATTGTTTGGTGCTGGAGGGGAGTTCACATTTCGCAAATCCCTAGCCCTTGCTCCAAATTCTTCCCTAACCCACTTCATAGCTATTATAAGGGCCCAGTCCACTCTCTCTCTTTGGCTCTTGTTTCCCTCTTGACCAAATTTATAGGCTTTCTTCTTTTAGACTCCGTCTTCTATTTACTATGTACACTTCACTTCATCTCCATGGTACCTATGTGTCCATTGTCTCAACATCCACAAATTCTGGAGATGGGGATTACTCAACATCTAGCAGGGAATTCTAGGTGCCCACACTAAACACTGAAACAGATGCCAAAGGTCCTGATTCAGTAAATAATGGGTTAGGAGGACTAAGCCCAAGACCACTAATTCACATTTTAAAGAAGCATTCCAGGTTAATCTGTTGCAGTTGATTCATAGGCTCCTTAAGCCCTCCTAGTTCTCCTTTTTCAATCTCCAGTACAGAATTGCATTACTGACCTCACCCTTCCACAAAACTACGTCAGATTTTATGGAACACTTTTGTGACCCCTCTTACCTCGCCATTCATCAATCTTGAGAGAAGGAAGAGGAGTGGACTGGAAAGAATCACAATGTGTTCTGTTCTGAGCTCTGTTCCCTAAAGATGTACCACTGTTTATCCCTCTATATATCTGTTCATAGACTTCTCTCCATCTCAGACTTCACAAGAGCATAATTATCTGAGGCCTAACAAATCAAATTATTTTTGCAAGACTGGTAGATTGGAACAATTTGCCAATTCATTAGAGATATAGCAGGGTGTGTTGGCTGGACTTACGACTGAGTGGTTCAGTGAATATGGCAGGATGGTTCTCCCATCACCACTACCAACACTACCATGGTGGCCAAATGGCTTGTTGTTATCAACTTAGTTTCTGGGGTTGGAGTGAAAGTATGAAAGGATACAAGATGGAAATAATGGGACAGTGTACTTGGGAAGGGAAGCAACAGTGGAATTTGGTGAAATAGTATGACTCAGCCCTGGACCTGAGTCCTGTTGCTAGAGACAGCATTCTTCCTATTTCTGTTCAGATCACACTAGGAATCTGCAATGACACCTGAAAAGAATATAGCAAGTTTTTAACATCTCAGGGATTTTCAGCTTTGGGAGCTGTAGAAGACACTAGGTAAGGCACACTCTTTGAGTAGCAGTGGTAGGCACCAAATATCTTCAGATACCTTGATGATGAACACTAACAGCATGCACAGCCTGACTCAAAGGACATGAAGAGACTTATTTATGCACATTGGAGACTCAAAGCTGAGTCCTCTCACACCAATGGGAGTACCAAGTGAACAACATAAACATCAAGGTGTTTATGTGCATGGTAACAGTCTAATTTGCATATATTTACCAATTATGAGACTTGTACAATGAAAACAAAATCAGCAAATATTCTGTGTAAAAACTCATCTCACTGAAAAGAAAAGTTTCTTTACCTGACTGATCTCAACCTGTCAGTGCCCATCAAAAGCTGACATGATGCAACTGATATTAGTGAGGAATAGTCTAAGGTGTATGCTAAACACTTCTTCCCATCCCATCTCAAAGTTTTACGTAAACTTCGAGATAACCAGAGTTGCAACTTAGACTTACTCTAATTCCTCCACAGAAATGACATCACAAAGAATTACTCTGATATTGTACTCTTACTTCTTTTTTCTTAATGACAACATGCCTACTAAAATGTTAGTCACTTATCATTGTATAAAACCTTTGCAATAATTTATCTTAGAGTTTAGAACAATGGCAGGAAATAAGTAAGTTTGCTGAAAATATCTATGTGCCGTACCTTTTTGTTTCATTTTACTCCTCACCAAATGCTCAGGAGGTAAGTTTTTTTTTTTAGTTTTTTGTCTGTTTTTTGTTTTTGTTTTCGTTTTATTTATTATTTTTTTACCAAACTTACAGGTAAGCATGGCACAGCTCAGAGAAGTTACTATTTGCCCAAAGTAAATTGTGAGTGATGGGCAGAACAGAAATCAGAACCCACTTCTGTCTGTCCTAAGAGTCCACTCTACTTTCCCATTGCCTCTCTTGACAAAACGTTTCATTTTTCCTTATCGATCATGAAAATCATGTGAACCTACTAGATTTCCTCTTTTCCATGTCTCCTAGGAAATTATTGACTCAAATAACATAGCTTATTTTATGTGAATTTCTCATTTAATTATTTATCATCATTTACTTGGCTAAATCATTTTTGTAGCATTTTCCATGTCGTTTCTAAAATTGTTTTGGAAAGTAGGGGTGTATAAGTAATCAACAATTTGGAAGCATTAACTCAGGCATATTCTTTTTTGAACCTTGTAATCCAAACAACTAGAAAGTATGAGCCTTATAAATAATAATGTATGAAGCTACTTTAAAGTAAGAATTTTTAATATACCTTTTGATTTTACCATCTTTATCCACCATTACTAAGAATGGTACCACATATGCAACTTAATATAGGCATTTTTAAAAATCTGGAGGAATAAGCAGAGGTGAAGGCCAGTCAGATGTCACCTCAGACCTACATACCCACAAAAAATTTACCTAGTAAACCTGCTTGGTGCCCTGCAGGCAACTATATTTCAGTAAAAGAAAGGAGAAATTTCCCCACCAGACTGCAATTTTCATTCCATCATATTTTAAATTATGTCTATGTACAATATAAAGGTGACTTGCATTGACAGTAGTGAAACACCCAGAATTTCACAGGCAGTCTTTGGGAGTTCTGCACCAGAGGAGTATGACTGATGAATGGACAATGCCAGAGGCATTCAGCCTCCAGACTTGTTTAGCTGAGAAATTAGATAAGAAATTTATGTTAGTCTGTTGGTAAATGTGGACAAACCAATATCAAGTACCAAAGAAGGATAATTTAGGAATGTGGACTCAGTGGACTATTGATTACCAGTCCTATAAAATTGAGTCATCCTATAAGAATTAAGTCATTCCGAAGAGATATTTGAAGAGTATATTGTCCACAGGGAGTTTAAAACTGAGATGTCATTAAAAGTTTGTCAAACTTAGTCTGACCCAAAGACTAAACTCTAATTACATATGTGTTCAAGAGACTTCATCAACACCCATAAAGATGAGCGGTTCCCATGTTTACAGATACTGAGATGACATTTTGGAAACCACCTTTGTAGGAAAAAGTCTTCCATGTGTAAAATGTATGTAGAGTGGGTGTTATCCAAAAGGGTTTCTCAGAAATATAAGTATAATCATGTTTCTTCCATGAACCAGAACTCTTCAAAGCAGAACTAGAATCTTTCTGAAGCAAGTAAACTTCTGAATATAATAGCCTTGAGTGTGTTAAAAACCGAGTTGTACCTCAGAGTCTAAAACAAGGAATTGAGCTTAAAAAAGCAGAACACAACATAAACAATTCCTTGAAAGATAGAGCTTATTATTTTATATAGGTTGAGAATAAAATAGTAAATATGTATTCCTTTTTTCTGAGAATTTTGCTCAGAAAAAGGAATATATAAATTTAAGAATCTTTTCTTTCTTATTGTAAATTAAGACACATCAATGGTAGAAATTTTTGAAACTACAAAAAAGAACACTGAAACAAAAGAAAAAGGAAAAGAAAAGTGAATCCATAGGCTTATGAAACCACAGACAAAACTGGGAGCACATAGCTTGGAGATAACGGAGTGCCTTCTACATTCTCTCCTACATACATGCCTTGGTCCCTGTGTCAGCCTTCATCTCTCATTTTAGCTCTACATGGAACATGTCTGTCTACAGCTCAGAGCTTATGGCCCAAGAGCTTATAACCACAGCAGAAAGTCTTCACCTCTAGTTCTGGTTAGACAAAGTTCAGGGAAGGACTCTAGGCAACTCAGATTGGGTCACATATTTATGCCTGGACCAACTGCCATGGCATCCTCTGTATGGCCCAGCCAGAATAACAGCTCTCCCCTGTGGCCAGGGGAAGAGGTGATTGTGATCGGCAGCCACCCTCAGAACTGCACAGCATTCTCAGAGCTGACCAATTTTTCTGAGCCAAATAATAAATATCTATTCCCAAAGTATTTACAGTTAACAATGTCATGACACCAAACATGTCCTTTTTACTTATTTAAGTCTACATACCAATAAAAAGATTGCATATATATATTGTATTAGTCCATTTTCATACTACTATTAAGAAATTCCTGAGACTGGGTAATTTATAAAGAAAAATAGGTTTAATGGACTCACAGTTCCACATGGCTGGGAAGGCCTCACAATCATGGAAGAAGGCAAAGGAGGAGAAAAGGCACGTCTTACATGGTGGCAGGCAAGAGAGCATGTGCAGGGGAACTCCCCTTTATTAAACCATCAGATCTCGTGAGACTTATTCACTATCCCTAGAACAGCACAGGAAAAGCCACCCCCATGACTCAATTACCTCCCACCCTGTCCCTCCCATGACACACAGGGATTATGGGGGCTTCAATTCAAGATGAGACTTAGGTGGGGACACTGCCAAATCATATCATATATGATCTTTGTAAAGACAGTAAAAGGTGTATATATGGTAGACAGATAAGAATATATCTTTAAACTTTACTTAATTAATAAAACAATTGGTAATTTCTTTTTTAAAAATCTGCTTAAGAATATTTTGGAAAAGATAATATTCTATAGTATTCCAACTGAATTCAGTTTCAAATTTAACAAAATCTATTAATTATTTCAACATGTAATTTATTGAGTATCCATTACTTGTCAGACAGTTTGCTAGGAGTTAGGGATGCAAAGATGTAGAAGACAGTCTTTCCCTTGAGGAAATTACACTAACAGGATGAGGACAGCAAATAAAATAAAGGAAAAAAGTGGGGACTCAGTAAATCCAACTTGAGCTGTGTTGAGAGTTGTCAAATTAAGAGATCTGTATAGGCATTCATGATCTTCCAGATATCTCAGATTGCTTACAGCAGCCATGAGGACTCTGACCAGACCATGCTCCAGAAAGCAAGTACTGGCCTTAAGTTTATTCTAGATTTCAGGACAGAAAAAGGCATACGTAAAATACTTTTCAAAACCAAGGTACATCTTAAAGCCAGAGGTCAAGGAAAGGTACTGCAGTCTTCAAATAAAAAACGTGGAGTTAGGGGCAGCTCGCTTAGATGTTAGAAGTCAATGGAAAAAGCAGCTAACAGAACCTGTAACTGGAGAGTAAGAGAAGAGAGTGTCATGTCTAGAATTTCACTCACACAATATTAGAGATGAGCAAGTCACCATAGGCATTAAGTAATCGGAGTATTTATTAGAATCAAGCACAAACCTGTTGTAAAATTTCCTTTCACTGAAAACCTAAAGTACCTTCTAGAGGTTTTTCTTACATCTTTTCTTCCGTATTGTGATAGAAATCTGTTTGTGTATGGACCAAGGCAACAGGGAACCTGGAAAGGAAGGTAGGGCAACAAATGGCAAAGAGGGATTAAACAACAACAACAAAAATTTCTGGCCTCTAGCCACTTGCACCTGGTAGAGAGTGTCAAGAAATACCACAGATTTATACCTGGAGCTTTACAAGTTAAAAAAGATCTATTAATTCTTTCAACAAATATTTATTGATTATCCATCACCTATCAGACAGTTTGCTAGGAGTTAGGGATGCAAATGCGTGGAAAACAGTCTTTTCCCTTGAGCAGATTACACTAACAGTATGAGGCCAGCAAGCAAAACTTATAAGTTCTAACCAAGGTGTATATTTCTATGAAAATATAGACAAAGGACCATTCTACTCTACCTGATGAAAATGAGTAGAGAGCCACAACCAAGCTATAAAGAATGACCCAAGATACATACAAAACTAAGGCCAATTTGAAAGACGAAGTGTGAGTTTAGAAACTACTGATAGGTAAGAAAATCATGTCCAAACAGATTTCTTTTAAATGTCTAGTATTTCCCATTTGGGGATGGACTGGCATATGAAAATGACTAGTTTAGTGCATTCTGCTGCAACCAGAAAGTATAGAGGACTACGAAAATTAAATCTAAAAATAAATAAATAAAATACTTAAAAATGTGATGGACAAAAACAGTGCTGAATTTGGAATGAGATGTAGAAAGGGATAGGCATCATTCATTCTAGAGATACCAGTTTACTGATTCAATTTAATATTTGCTTCTTTCAATCCAAAAATTTTCCAAAAGATTAACAAGAGTCCTAATTTGTTCCTTATTCAGCAAGAATTGCAACACAGAACACTTAAAAAATATATTTCAGGCTCCCTCTCTCCTCTTGTTTTCTCCTTCCATGACCTCTTGTAAGACTTTGATCATTTGAAAGGAATGTGTGGGTGGTGTGTAACCTTTAGAAATGTTTTTCTGCCAATTTACTAGAGGGAAGCTTTCTTTCTCTTTTCTTTTTTTTCCCCCTTGCCCTAAGTTCTGCACAAAACCACATCTCACTGTATTGTGCAAAGCCATTCAGAGACGTCCTTGAAAGACTCCAGTGGAGAGAGATGGGAGTCAAGGCTGTGAAACCAGATAGCACCCCCTCAAAACCAGATTTCTGTGGCCCCAAAACAATTCTGCCTCTTTATGTGGGATGGCGTGGTGGTTGGTGAGTCATATTACCAGGTGTATTTATAGACAATCCATTTTTAAAATAAATAAATAAATAAAAGCAGTTATTGCCTTTTCAGAGTCTCAGAAGGAGCAAAGAGAATAGCTAAAAGAACGTTTGAAAATTAGAAATGTTGCTATTATTAGAGTGTAGGCTAAGTTCAAAAAGCTACTGGAATAAAAGAGTTCATTCAAAAGACAGGGATTCTGGCTGACTACTCTGTAGTCCACAAGATTCTTCCCATAGTGGCTTGCACTTGAAAGATGATTGATAAAATCTGTTGTGGAATAACTAGCAATGATTGCCAAAGAACAAGTTGACTCATCTGTTTCATGTATCTCTTTCACGTTGCAATTTGAAATATGCATGGCAAATAAGAATTATATTCCCTTTCACTGTTTTCTTTTAATATTTACCGCATATTACATTTATTTTTATAAAATGTAATGATTGGACTACCACTTTGGGTATTATATGAGCAGAGAAAAGCTAGGAGTAATAATTGAATGATGAATCTCCTGGCCCCCATAAAATCACCTGTTGAACTGGTAACTTAAGTTACCAAGTAGTAACTTGAGTTGGGAAAGGTTTCCTCATTTTAGGAGCTCAGAACTGCGCAGTCACTTGTGATCTGCTTCCCAGAGTAGATTCCTCAGGTAGGAAACAGGAACCTAGTGAAAACCCAAAAGGCAGTTCCTTTGAAACAAGAAAAGTTGGGTTGTAGTGAAGAGATGGAGTGAAGGTATATACTTTTGAAATGTGAGGACATGAGATTTGGGAGGAGCCAGGGGCAGAATGATACAGTTTGGCTCTGTGTCCCCTCCCATATCTCACCTTGAATTGTAATAATCCCTATGTGTCAAGGGCAGGGCCAGGTGGAGATAACTGAATCTTGGGGGTGGTTTCCCCCATACTGTTCTCGTCATACTGAATAAGTCTCACCAGATCTGATGGTTTTATAAATAAGATTTCCCCTGCACAAACTCTCTTGTCTGCCACCATGTAAGACATCCCTTTCTCCTCCTTCACCTTCCACCATGATTGTGAGGTCTCCCCAGCCATGTGGAACTGTGAGTCCATTAAACTTCTTTTTCTTTATAAATTACCCAGTCTTGGGTATGTCTTTATTAGCAGTGTGAGAACAGACTAATACAGGTATATACATTTCAAGAACACATGATATCAACCTTGAGGCTACTTGGTTTCTGCAGAGTTACTTAAACATGGTGCCCAAATTGGGATGCGCTTACCCAAAGAATGTGCAGGATCATCCACATGAATGATGAAAAAAAAAAGGTAACATTTATATATATTTGCCTAAGAAAAGAATTAAACATTACTAATATTTAATGTATAGACTCAAAAGAGTACATGTCTACTAAATATATACATATTTGTGGGCTTTGTGTTCAAGTGTCTTTCAGTTTCTGTTTGTCACTGACTATCTTTCTGTCTGTTTTGTTTACTGAAGTTTCCTGAGTTTTAGAAGAATGCTGGGATATGGAAGCATTTTTAAAAATTGCTTTTGAGTGAATTAGAATGCACTTGATCACAAAGATTGGAGACTACTGGCTGAAAATGAGTGTGATAAAGGTGAAGTTTTAGAAAAATGATTAAACCAACTTCGAAGGTCAAATAGTGCTTATGCTTTGGTCAAATCATATAGATCAGAAAGATATACATTATCTTAGTCTGTTAGAGCTGCTATAGCAAAAATACCATAGACAGGGTGGCTCATAAACCACAAACATTTATTTCTCACAGTTCTAGAGGCTAGAAAGTCCTAAATTGAGGTGCTAACAGTTTCAGTGTCTGATGAGAGCCTGCTTCCTGGTTCATAGATGGCTTTTTCCTGTTTTCTCACATGTCAGAAGGGACAGGGGACTTCTCTGCGGTCTCTTTTATAAGAACATAAATCCTTTTCATGAAGGTGCCACCCTAATGACCTAGTCACTTCCCAAAGACTCCACTACCAAATTTCATCACATTGGGGATCAAGTTTCAACATATGAATTTGGGGGAGAAAGGGGAACATATACATTCAGTCTATGGTACCCATCAGTGGCATCCATCAGATAACATGTCCTCTGGATAACAGAAGCATTAAACAAAATTATGTAAGGCCCCAAACAGGCCTCTCTGTGGGCCAGAGAGAAAAGCATCTTCTTTTAAATGGAACTGAACACTAGGGAAGACTGGAGAGGCTGCTGTAACAGAGGAAGGTCTCAGAGAGCCTGAAGATTCCATAAGACCCAAGACCGGTCCAAGTCCCAGCTGCCTCAGCCAAAAAGACATTGAACTATACTAAACTACACAGAGTCTACCTAAACTGGAGCAGAAATTTTCTACCTTTTCTCAACTTAAGAGAAACAGGGAAAATCTAAGACCCTGGTTAAAATAAAAATAAAACTCAGAGCTCCTACTAAGAAAAAACCATATAGTACTGGGTTTAAATACCAGTTCACCTATTTATTATCTGTATAATCTTGAGCAAATTTCTTAACTCTTCTAGCTTCACTCTCCACATTAACTAAAAACAAAAGACACTAACATTTCCCACAGGTTTGCTGAGATTAATGGAGCATTTCCCAAACCTCAGTATTTCTTATTTCTTATAATGTTTCACAAATTGTATTAAGCCTAGCTAAGACCAGTTTTATTTATTTACTATGATTTTTACCTTAAACACATTTCAAAAGAAAACTTTGTATCATTATTACCATTATCCCGTACCATTTATAGAAAGCATCACAAAAGATAAATATGAATCTCTGAAAACTAGGGGAATCCCATTGGGATTATTTCTGTTGTTTATTTCTGTTGTCCTGGTGTAATTATTAATAACATTCTTTTGACTCACTAAATGTCCCAGTCTAGACAATCAATGATGTGATCACCCTATCTAAAATTATTTGCTTACCCCCAGGGGTACACATACCATGGGGAAACACTGACTCACATCTATTATGTGCCTAACAGAGCACCTGGCACGTTGGAAGCACTCAGCAGTGACAGTTTTCTTCCTTCCCAAGAGTACATATGAAATGGTAGTCATGGTCCTAACAGCTCCAGAGGCTCCAGAGAGCTGTAGGGAGGGGACATACACTGTGGGAAGACAGGACACAAGTAGGGCAATAGCTGTAGTTGTTGATCCCTCATGTCCTGGTATCCTCCCATGCTAGAATCAGAAAAAGATATGCATTGGACACTGGGTCATTTCAGTATATTAATGAATGAGCATGATTAATCAAGTCTGAAAGTAAAAATGTACCTAGATCTTTTATAAAAAGGAGTAGTAACATAATAAATCAGGGTCTCTTTCTCCCTCTCTCTGTGTTTATGTGTATGGAGCATGTATATGTAATATATGTAAGTAAGATCAAAACAAATATAATACAAGAAGTTGTGGAACTCCTCTAGAAGTTTGTTACAAAACTTCAATTGTTTTTATCTGAGTTTAGATCGCCTTAAGTAATTTGGTAGTGCCTGGGGAGGAGGACTGATCTTTGATTCTCTCAGATTTTCTTGAATTTCATAGATGATAATTGCACAAGAATCAAACAAATACACAAAACCACAGTTTTCTAAGCATCTGAATCAATTTACCTTCCATAGTCTAGAAAATATTTTCTTGAATGAATACATTAGCACTGCTACCACAGTTAAAACAGAAAACATTGTGACAATAATTGTGGAAATAATGTTTGAATTATTAGGGATATAAACCAGTCCAGAGAGACAGTGTTTGTAGAATTCCTGTCTTCCAGTTAGAGCTGGAGACTTTACAAATTATGTCTCCTTCATCTTGGGAATGAGAACCAAGTACCCTTCCTAGGGCAAAAAGAAGGTTTCCAAGAGTACAGAGTAAAATGAGTAAATCTTAAAAAACAAAGTCCATGCTTCTCGGTATAGAATCTAAATTTTATATATTTAATGGGTAGGAAACTGTCTTTTCCATTCAGCAATTATCTCAGTTCCATGATAAAATACATTCTGGATTCTTCTATTAATAAGAGTTTTAAGTAGTACTTTTCTACTTTCAATATATTCTAAGAGTGTTACAAAGTTTTGTTCAAAATAAGAAGTGCCCATGTGAACATAGTAAACACCAAAAAGCAACAGAAATAACTCAGTGATTTAGAAACAAAAGCAAATGGAGGAAAATATGAGTCCCTTAAAAGGTCAAAGAAAAATTTCAAGCAGCTAGAATTCTGTGCATTTGTCCTCTGAGGCTTTCTGAAAACTTCTTTAGGGGCAAAATACCTCTCCAAGTGAAGTAGTTTTGAAAGTGGTTTTCACTCTTCTGATGCATTACTGTCTAAATCATGAAAACATTTCCTTCCTTTGCTCATCAGTAGGTGCTTAAGTATGCAGAAAGGACAAGGTTCCAAGTGGACGGTACTTCCCCAACACCCAGTAACCTGTATTTCTCAATACTGGGCTGTTTGCACGTTGAAACAGTAGTTTTTAAAACAAGCATAGGTATTTTGTGTAAAAAGATACCTTGTGCGGTTTTTCTTTAGAATAGGGGGAAAAAGACTGCAAAAACATATTTCATTATAAACTGGGATCTTAGGTATAGATAAGTTTTTTATTTTTCTTATTTTAGAGAAAAATCTTATTCAAGGTTTAATTGAGGCTACCTCTAAGCGAAATTATGGCGATATGGCAGTAGGTGAAATCCTTGCTAGACCTTTTTCTGCTTTTATTGCTAAATCTCTCTCATTCACATAATCACTATGATGCCAATAGTTTGTTGTTACCATTTGCAGAAGCACTTAAATTGTAAAGGAGTATCCTAGCTCCAAATTGACCTAGAGATTCAATGCAATCCTGATGAAAATTTCCAAAAGGTTTTTTTGTCAAAACTGACAAGCTGATTCTGAAAGTTATATGGAAATGCAAATAACCTAGAGTTGCCAAAGCAATTTCTTTAAAAGAACAAAGTTGAAATAATTAGCTACCTGATTGAAGTTTTACTCTAAAGCTTCATAATCAGTTTGGTAGCAGTAAAAATGAGACATAGGAAAAGGGACAGAAATTTCAGAATTCGAGTCACACATATATAGTCATTTTATTTTTTTTATTTTTCTTTTTTAGATAAAAATTCTAATATTCTTAAATTGATAAATAAAAGTTGTACACCATAAATATATACAACTTTCATTTGTCTTTTCTGTGCTTCTGTCAGTTCAAGTGTTTTTAGACTACGCACGTAAGTGAGATCGTGATGTATTTGTCTTTCTATTCCTGACTTATTTCACTTAATGTGATGTCATCCAGGTTCATTCATGTTGTCACAGATGACAATATTTCCTTCTTTTTAAAAGACTGGATGCTATTCCATTATGTAGATTACACCACATTGTCTTTATTCATTCATCCAGTGAAAGACACTTATCTTGGCTATTGTAAATAATAATGCAATATATACGGGAGTCTGGTCATTTTATTTTAAGCAAAAGTCCAAAAGAGATTCAACAGGAAAAGCCAAGTCTTTTCAGTAAAATACAACAACTGGATATCTGTCTAGAAAACAAACGAAAAACCCATGGACTCTTACCTCATATTATAAACAAAAATTAAATAAATCCTACGTTTTTAATGTTTTTACTTTTTTAGAGGCAGGGTCTCACTCTGTTATCCAGGTTGGAGTACAGTGGTGCCATCGTAGCTCACTGCAGCTATGAACTTTTGGGCTCAAGGGATCCTCCTGCCTCAGCCTCCTGAGTACATGAGACGACAGGTGTATGCACCACACCTGGATTTTTTTTTTATTTTTTTATTTTTTGGTAGAGACAGGGGTCTTGCTTTGTTGCCCAGGCTGGTTTTGAGCTCCGGGCTTTGAGCTATCTTCCTGCCTCGGCCTCCTAAAATGCTGGGATTACAGGCATGAGCCACTATGCCCAGCACTTGCATCCTAGATCTGTATGTAAAAACTAAGCTAGAAAACTTTTTTTGTCTTAGGGTCAGGGTCTTCCTAATATTGCCCAAGTTGGTCTCAAACACTTTGGCTCAAGTGATCCTCTCATCTTAGGCAATCCTCTTACCTCAGCCTCCTCAGTAGCTGGGACTATAGGCACATGCCATAATGCCCAGCTTAAAATTATAAAATGTATAAAATAACATATATGATAAAAATCTTCATGAGCCTCAGTTGAGCAAGCTTTTTTTCACTTTCACACATACTGACCACTGTCTTGGTGGAATCCTCACTCTGACTAATGAGGCAAATGTGAAATAAGTAACCAATTTACAGCATGATGAGAGGCACAGCAAAGATATATACAAAACACTATATGAACAAAATGGAGAATTTATTAATTTTGCCTGAGTTTAAGACCTGGAAGAGAGGAAGAGGTGGGGAGGACAAAGAACAGATTTACAGAAATAAAGTTTGATCCACATTTTAAATAGAATTTGTAAAGTGACTAAGTGAACATTCCAAATACAAAATATAGTATATAAAAAAGTATGTAGAAATAAAAGTATATAGAATATTTTCTGCATTCAGGGAGAGTGACAGAATTTGAGAATAGGTAGGTAAGGGGGCAATAATCTGAATGACCTCGTATACAAAGCATTTCAATTTATCACAAAGACAGTTAAGAACTGGGGAAGAGAAATGGCATAATTAGCTCTAGTAGCAGGAAGACTCGTGAAAACACTATATATCATTAAATTTTAAAAAAAGATCAAGGGAATAACAAATACAACATTCAAGAGAGTTCTTACCTCTAGGGAGAAGGAGAGTATAGGCTAGGAGAGGGGCACATAGGTGGATGGTGCAGACCTAGAATTAGATCACTGTTCTTTCCTTGGGTTGGGTGGCATTCATGATAGGATTAAGCTTTAGACTTCAATACATGTTACATATTGTATTTTGTATGGATCAACCATCAGGTTCTTAAAAGACAAGAAGAAGGAAAGTTGGATGGAAAGAATCATAAAAGAAAAAGTTTGTATAAGACATGACAAGGGCTGGGGTAGAACAGAAAGTGGTAATAATTGGGATGGTTAGGCAAAGTTGTTGTGTGGAAGAAGCATGGAGAATGAAAAAGGAAAAGGTAGAGATGATTTCTAGGACATTATCTCAGGAAATTATGTGAAAGACAAAGCTCTTTGGTTATAAAAACATATTTAAGAGAGGAACTTCCCTACACCTTTTAAAATCATACAATATATGTGACTATTTACTTGAGGTGTGCAGAGACCTAGCTCAGGGTTCTATAAAACCTCAAATATAAAGGCCTATTTCTTACAAACACAAGTAACAATATGACCACCACAAGGAAACATACATATGTATTTGTTGTAATAACACATTATACTTCTTACAATACCACAGATTTTAAGAAATCCTTTAAAATTCCATGGCAGCTTATCCTTCCATCTGTAAAAGTTGACTATCATTCTGCCTCTCTGGGTAATAACAGTATTACCCATCTATTAAGTGATCTAGCTCCTCTACTCAATTCAACTATCCCATGCACTCAGATATCTGGAACTGATAGGTTGAAAATAGACTGTCAAATTTCATGGCATGTGAAGACCTGTATTCACATGAAAGACCTGCAATAAGGGCTTTGTTGAGTCATTTCAAGCTTTCACTCCTTACTTGAGTAACCTGTGAGTTGAAAACAAATAGCTCCTCAATCTGACTTGCCTTACTCCTGGCTTAATCAGAAGTGATTGAGGAAAATCAAACTTTTTTTTTTTTTTTTCCCAGAGAATGAGACAATTTCCAAGAATATTTATTCTGATGAAATTCCCAAAGCAAGTTCACATTTTAATTCTCTTTCGCCTTCATTAGAGGTTTTGATGCCAAATAATAAGAGTCTAGTGTAGATACTGACAGGCTTTGATATTGATTATTTGATTTAATATTGACTTTACAACCTTCCCTAATCTTTTTTTCATGTCTTGGAGTCATATGAATTTAGAAGTGTTGAGAAAGGCACAAATTTAACAAGTCTGCCAGAGTTTCATTTTGCAGAAGCATCTTGAGACCAATCTTATAGTTCAATACTGAAGTTTGAAAGTATCCACTTTATATTATGTTCTTCTTAGCAGATAATTTCGACTTGTATACAACCCAAGTTATTGGTTATTTTGTATCAAGTTAGAATAAGCTTTAGTAATTTGACTGTGTCAAGAAATCCTGACTTTAAAATGAATAGGAAAGTGTGGCTAGGTTCTTAATTACAAAATACCTAGTTGGAAATTTTGCCTATATGCAAATCAAACACTATACTTGTAGAAAATACTTTACCTATCACTTCTTTTTAAAAAATTTGATTTAGTTTTTTACTCAGTGGTTCATAATATTTTCTTTGCTATAGTTATTTTTATTTCTATAAGGCAAGTAAATAACAGTCACAACAATCTTGTTTTATTGTTATTGTCACTATCACACACACACGTGCACACACACACAAACCAAGAGTGTCTAATGTGTTGGCAACTACATGTGTGATTCTTTCTAATCCTACAGTGACTATTCCTATACCATTTCAGATTTTTATTTAGAGTAATGAGGCCGTTTATTAAAAATATACTTTAGGTCAACTATTAGCTTAAAATATAATCATGTGAATGCAGGTCAATCAAGCATATGCCTTATAAGCCTATTTTGATTTAGTTTAATCTACCCTTTAGTGAACTTTTACTCAGACTTAGCACACAGCTAGAAAGTATAAGGTCTATTTAAAAAAGAAGATTCTTCAATCTGTTAGTTCTTCTTTATTATTGTTATTTATTTTTTTTTTTTCCGAGACGGAATCTTGCTCTGTCACCCAGGCTGGAGTGCAGTTGCGTGATCTCCGCTCACTGCAAGCTCCACCTCCCGGGTTCACGCCATTCTCCTGCCTCAGCCTCCCCAGTAGCTGGAACTACAGGCGCCCGCCACCTCGCCCGGCTAATGTTTTGTATTTTTAGTAGAGGCGGGGTTTCACCGCGTTAGCCAGGATGGTCTCGATCTCCTGACCTCGCTATCCGCCCGCCTCGGCCTCCCAACGTGCTGGGATTACAGGCATGAGCCACCATGTCCGGCAATCTGTTAAGTTCTTAAAGAACTTAAACCTGATTGAGAAAACTACAGATAATATGCATGCCAAATAAAGGACATGGATATACTTAAGATAATGTAGAACAAATGGTTTGCCTGAGAGAATGTGAGCAAAGAAATAATCATTACAAAGTGATGCAGAAAAACTAAGTTTTTATTTATTTTTATTATTTATTTTTTATTTATTTTTGAGAGGAAGTCTCACTCTTGTTCCCCAGGCTGCAGTGCAATGATGCGATCTCAGCTCACTGCAACCTCCACCTCCCAGGTTCAAGTGATTCTCCTGCCTCAGCCTCCCAAGTAGCTGGGATTACAGGCGCCTTCCACCACGCCCAGCTAATTTTTGTATTTTTAGTAGAGAAGGGGTTTCACCACGATGGCGAGGCTGGTCTCGAACTCCTCACCTCAGGTGATCCACCAGCCTCAGCCTCCCAGAGTGCTGGGATTGCAGTCGTGAGCCACTGCGCCTGGCCGAAAAACTAAGTTTTTATAGCTTAGGCAGGCATGCAAGAAATTCAAGAGAATTTCCTTAACTCACTCCTGGGACAGAGGATATACTCTCAAAAACAAAAAATAAAATAAAGAAAATGTAAATAAGTCTTAAATTTCTATGAAAATCAAGACTCCCAAAAGAAATTTGAAGTGGAAGTCAACACAAAATGTAGGAATCTTCCTTAATTTTACTCTGCTCAATAAATTTAAGACTTCTATGGTTGGTGACATAGTAACTCTGATGTGAGCACTGAGGTTTTAGTTTAGGTTATGAAATAGTTATGGACTCTATCAACCATAAAGGGTGACACACAGAGGGAGTCTTTTAAAAACTTGTTGAGGAAAATTGCAACACTTGCAAGTTCTCCCTAGTTGTTATGATAGAAAGGCACCTTTCATGAGGGGAATCCTTTGGAAGTCCTGTCTTGTTGACAGATAGGTCCCTTTGGTAACATTTCTTTCTGAGACTGCCTGATAAATTGTGTGTATGTGAGTGTGTGAAATTTAATAATGTCATTATGAATTTTAACATAGTTCTACCAAAAGGAACAAAAACATATAATCATTTAGAAAATTATACATTATGGGCTCTCCTTGCATAGGATCTCCTCCTCGCTTCCTTCTCAATCATCTGCAGGGCCTGCTCTGGTAATTTGGATGAGATAATATGGCTTTTTCGGTTTCGGTCATGGATTTTGTCATCTGGAGCCAGGGTTGTTCTGGAAATGAGGCGGCAATGTTGCTCTAACAGGCTTCTGAATTGTTCTCTGACTGAGATTATTGCTCCTCCCAGGCAGGAATCATGACATGTGGTTCGACTGATTTACCAGAAGCAGTAATTGTTTAATGTGAAGGTTGTCAAGTTTCATTTTCCTGGTGCTGCTGTGCTTGCAGAAATTTGGCTAGTGAGTTAGAGAACAAACCAACTGGGAGAAAAAAATCAATGCTGCCTGAGTGCCACCTTTCCACTGCCCAAGATATGCTTTAAAATGCTCTGCCTGTTTCTATTCCCTTTAATTCCCTTCCCCGGTGGCTGTGCTATATTCTGCAGTCTTCAATTCAAAGTTCTAATTGAATGTCTCCTAAATGAACAGGTACTTACTTCAACATTTCCTGATTCTTCCTAGGTAATTCTACCTGGCTGTCCCACCAGAATCTCAGTTTCAACATATCTAGATTGAACTTTCCCTGAAAAACCAGCCCTTTTTCCTGACTTCTATATTTATTTTAATTGTTGAACCATACATATAGTCACTCTGACATGAGCCGTCAAAATGATTTTGCCAGAATAAAGGGAATTAATTCAGTGGGACAGTCAGGAAAAACTCCCAAAATAAATTTGAAGTGGAAGTCAACACAAAATGTAGGGGTCTTCCATTCATACAGCCAACAGACACATGAAAAAATGCTCATCATAACTCACCATCAGAGAAATGCAAATCAAAACCACAATGAGATACCATCTCACACCAGTTAGAATGGCAATCATTAAAAAGTCAGGAAACAACAGGTGCTGGAGAGGATGTGGAGAAATAGGAACACTTTTACACTGTTGGTGGGATTGTAAACTAGTTCAACCATTGTGGAAAACAGTATGGTGATTCCTCAAGGATCTAGAACTAGAAATACCATTCGACCCAGCCATCCCATTACTGGGTATATACCCAAAGGATTATAAATCATGCTGCTATAAAGACACATGCACACGTATGTTTATTGCGGCACTATTCACAATAGCAAAGACTTGGAATCAACCCAAATGTCCATCAGTGACAGATTGGATTAAGAAAATGTGGCACGTACACACCATGCAATACTATGCAGCCATAGAAAAGGATGAGTTTGTGTCCTTTGTAGGGACATGGATGCAGCTGGAAACCATCATTCTCAGCAAACTATCACAAGAACAGAAAATCAAATACCGCATGTTCTCACTTATAGGTGGGAATTGAACAATGAGATCACTTGGACACAGGAAGGGGAGTATCACACAATGGGTCCTATTGTGGGGAGGGAGGAGGGGAGAGGGATGGCATTAGGAGATATACCTAATGTAAATGACGAGTTAATGGGTGCAGCACACCAACATGGCACATGTATACATATGTAACAAACCTGCATGTTGTGCACCTGTACCCTAGAACTTAAAGTATAATTTAAAAAAATGTAGGGGTCTTCCTTAATTTTACTCTGCCCAATAAATTTAATGTAAATGTGTTGTTCACACAAACAATACTCCAAATTTAGTTATGAAGATAAAGGTAATTCTAGAAACAGTCTTCGATTTCTCAAATATCTGAGTTATTTACAGTACTGGTAAAGTAGAAGGTTGGTAGAATACAGAAACATGTGCATCAAAGAGTAAAAATTTGCCAAAATTTCCCAACAGTGTTATAGAAAAAGATGCTTGAGAGTGACCATTTATGTTTTAAATATTTTGGCAGACATTATCTGATAGCAACAAATGCATTCATCTGTCATGATTATTATACTAGCAATTTAGACTATCAAAACCTCTCCTCGAATTAGTTAACTCTTTGCTAATTATTACCACATACACTTAGCATAACAGACAGGAATCGATAAAAATGAAGATAACGCCATCTATTGCAGGATATTGTGAGAATTCAATCAGGGATCACGAAAGAGTTGACACTAAGAGTTGGACATGCTAGATGTGTGGTGGAAGAAACATATAAGCACCCTCACCACAACCAACATCTCCATCATATCTGTTTGCTAATTCAGTGATTTCTGTGGGGCTCGGAGGGGTCACTGTTGAATACTCTCAAGAGGCAAGCAGTCCCGCATGTCTTTATGTTTAACATTTGATCTGTACTGGCTTAAAACTTCACCCACCAGATTGAGAGAAAGTCAAGTTGCCTTCTCCTTCCACTCTTGATCATTTAAGCATTCTGAGACTTACCCAGTGCCAAAAGGTCATCTGGTACTTCCACTTTCAAGAAGGGAGGCATGTGGCATCTCTCACTCTTCAGCTGCCATTGCACTTTGCTGCCACACATGGCAGGAATTGGATGATAGCTCTCCACTCCCTGCTCAGAGCTGCAACTCTGGGTCCAAGAAAAGCCCTGCCCAGGCACGCCTTGTCCTTCATGGAAGGATGATTGACCAGCAGCTATACTTTCTCGGGGGCAAGTTTGGCTATCCACACCTCACGTCCAGGCTCCCAAGGCTGCAGGTCATGGCACTCTATCCTTTCAGTTCATACAGAGCCTTTCTCGTCTTAGTGCCGCCACTCACCCAGAGTAGATTCAGACCTCTACCCTGAAGGACCCCAAACCAGTATTCGTCTTCTCAAGTGTGTGTTTCCCATCCTGCATAACTCTACTTTCCTTCTTACCCCACTCTTCCTCTTTCTATGGGTGATGGTCTTTAGCCCTCTATCAGAATCTCAATATTGTATCCTTCAGAAACTCAAAAGAGCCTCAATGTCTTCTCTAGGGATAGAAAGAACTAAGATCTTAGACACACACATTTCTGTTTACCTTGCCATATTAGATAATCTTCATTCTTTCTAAATGTGCAACCCTGTCCCAGGAACATATTGGAGGTCTTCTCTCCACAGCAGGGGAAAAACAACAACAGCAACAATAGTACAAAACGAAAACAAAAAAAAAAAGCAAGATAATTTCTAAGTGGGTCACCCTTCTACAGAGATATCAGAGTGTCTAATGTTAATTTCTAAGTGGGTCATGCTGCTACCGAGTTAAAAGGTATGTGACAAATCTAGGGCATGTAACAGAAGCTAAATTGCAAGGATAAAGGTTAGGCATTTGGAGATAATTCACCGTGGATAAAGGAGTCCAGGCAGAAGATCTAGACTCAGCAACAAGGCTGAAGAGTCAGAGGAGATTGGTAATCCCACATTATCTTCAGGGGATATGTTCAAGGCCCCCCAGTGAGTGCCTGAAACCGCAGATAGTACTAAACCCAACCACCGTCAATTGAAACACATTTCTGTTCATGTCTCCAGCCAAAAATTTCATGCCTTTTCCATCTAACTGAGCACTTATCATGCACCATGGCCATAACTCTTGGGATTTGATGTGTGGCAGCAAAACTAGCACTATTTCTTTTTCTTTCTTCACAATTTCAAGGATGGAAAATTGATTCTTACCATATATCTGTAGATTTTAGCAACCTCAGCATATTTTTTTTTTTCTTTCTTTATTAAGTCGAGCACTTTCACCTTTTCACTTAAAGAAAGCACTTGACAGCTCTTCTTTGGCATATCTGAATTGCCAGTCTCACTACTCTTGCACTTTGGAGCTATTATTAAGTAAAATAAGGCGACAATCCATCTGATAACTGAGATGGCAGCTAAGTGACTAATGGGCAGGTAGAAGATACACTGGACAAGTGTGATTCATTTTCTGTGCAGGACAGAGCAGGATGGTGTGAGATTTCATCACACTACTCAGAACGGCCTGCAATTTAACACTTATCAATTGTTTATTTCTTCAATTTCCCATCTAATATTTTTGGGCCACAGTTAACTGTGGATAACTGCAACTATGGGAAGCAAAGCTGCAGATAAGGGGGGACTACTATGGTTTGGTGTTAATCTTGGTCAACACAGTGACTCTGCACCCCAGGGAGGAAAACGATCTGTGTGTGTGTGTGTGTGTATGTGTGTGTGTGTGTGTGTGTGTATACATTGAACAGTGCTAACAGAACTAAAAAGAACTTTACCCATAAGGCCTGAAAAGCACTCAGACAGTAATAAAACAGAGAAAGACAGCATTTTCCTACAGCAGGAGTGAGGATAGAGTACAGACCAGGACATCCATGAAGGTTTAGTAATATACAGACATTGATAGTAGAATAAAAGGGGCAGAGGTAAGTCAAGACTGATGCACTGATAGCTAGTGGATTATTGCCTAATGGAGCTCCAAATGATGGCTTAGCAAACTCAGCAGCCAATTGGGCAAAGCCAATAGTGCAGGGAAACTGGAGGTGATAGCTCGAGTAAATTCACTGCATAGCAGCAACCCAAGAGTCTCTCCAAGACCATCCAATTGAAAACCAAGATAAAGGTACCTGATAAATGAGTCATTAAATACACCGTGGCCTCTTCCAGAGAAAGCTAGAAAAGAGGAGAAACAGCAAATGTTTGAGGTCTTAGTATCCTTAAGGTATGGGATAAGATTGAGACGGCAGTTTTGAAATGAAAAAAAAAGATATTTTGTTTGAACCCACAAAGAGGTGAAGTCTGATAATTGTTATGTATTTAAATACATCAGTCATAGTAAAAGTTAAGCAAACTTTAATTTCTTTACTTCCTATTATATTTTTCCTTGCAGTTTGTCAAAATAAATAAATAAATTGGCCTCCTCTCTCTCTCTCTCTTTCTCTCTCTCTCTCTCTCTCTCTCTCTCTCTCTCTCGTGTGTGTGTATGTGCATGTTTGGTTACCAGTTTCCCTGAATGGGGTTACCTTTGGTTAAACTGGTAAAATTATTGCTATTTGGACTTTCCAGGCTGAGGATTCAAATCTAAAGTCATTGTAAACCAGGGGACATTCACATCACGGACATGAGATATCTAGTGAGTCTTCTTTCACAATTTCCCTTTAATTCATTTTCTCCATTTCCTACTGTCATAATCATGATCCAGGCCCTAATTAACTCTCATTGCTCTGTCTAATGAGTCTTACACACTGCTTCCATTATGCCTTTTCTAATTCCATTACTTCTACCTAGAATGTCTCGAAAACTTACCCATATCGCAAGATCCAGCTCAAATATTACTTTCTGCACGAAAAATTTCCACATCACCCACTCACAAATTAACTACTTCTTCCAGGAAGTCTTATAGCAGTTTATTCATATTACACAAATGGGGCTTCTTTACCTCCTTGTGTGGCAGTTTGTGTGTGTGTGGTGTATGTGTGTTTGTGTGTGTGTGTTTGTGTGTGTTATGTATACTCATTAATTATTTGGAAAGTTCCTAAGGACAAGGACTACATCTTCAGATCCTAGCACAGTGTCCCTTACTCACATTAACCTTCCCTCCTAGCCTATTCTCTACACATCTGAGGCTGTCTGTTGAATTTTTATTGCTTTTTTTCTCTCTCTCTGGATGATTCCTAATGCCTATGTAAGCTAGATGTCACATGCATAAAATCATGGAAGGCTTGAAAGGGGAAAAGATTTGATTTGCACTAAAACATACATTGTCTCACTCAGAAATGTATTTGTCTTTTCAAATTCCCTAAATTTTAATAACCTTTTCAACTCTTTTCAAAACTTCTACATTATCCATAAGCAGAAAATATGAAATAGTGAAATATAATGAAGATAAATAAGTTTTCCTATTGTTTCTCATATTACTCCCTTTTTATCTGGAGTTTTTTCACTATT
The DNA here is from genome assembly GCF_003255815.1 of Theropithecus gelada. Taxonomy (NCBI): domain Eukaryota; kingdom Metazoa; phylum Chordata; class Mammalia; order Primates; family Cercopithecidae; genus Theropithecus; species Theropithecus gelada. The sequence goes on from NC_037680.1 coordinate 89,358,978, forward strand.
AAAATAATATTTTATGAGCACCATGTTGATGACTCACAAGCATATAATGCAGCGTCAATCAAATAAATCAATAAAAGCTAAAGGAGTCATGCTTCAACTTCAATGTTGCCAATTATGCTATCACCTAACAATTTCTTTTAGTACCAATTAGTTAACTTAACCATCACCAAGAGATATAACTTTTAAAAGATCCAAACTTTATGGTCTTTCAATAGGCAGGTGCATCTATGCCACAAAACAGTCCATTGGGGTTTGTGCATGTATGAATTCTGTAAGGCCTCTACAATCTTGCCAAATTCCATTCTACAATTTAAGAAGCCAAAAAAGAGGAAGAAGGAGGAGGAGGAGGAGGAGGAGGAGGAGGAGGAGGAGGAGGAGGAGGAGGAGGAAAGAAAAAGAAAGAAAATCAAGTTAAACTGATTTCATAAAAGAAAAATATACCTCATAGACATCCACTCTGGAATAAAACAACTTTCATTCAAGTTTCATTCACCCAATTTATATGATACTTGAGCCTAAGACATCAAAAAAGTCTAAGCTGGCCTCACTCCAGTCACCAGTAAGCATTGTTTACTAGGCATGTAACAATAGTCTTACTATAGTGAGCTCTGGTTTCCTCATCTGGAAAATGGGGATTAAAACTAGTACTTGCTTCATAGAACTATTATGGGAATTAAATAAAATAATGCACATTATACAAAAACAGTATTTAGACCACAGTTTGTGCTTAAAAAATGTCAGCTATTATTTTTATGTGATAACTATTGCATTTATGCCAATCTGTGTGTATATAAAACCAAAATGAAACTAATGCAAATGCAAGTATCAACTATAAATTTTATTCCAGAGACTGATCTGTGAGAAATAAAAAGAAAAAGCCAGCATGGGCCTAATAACCTGCAATGATTTTCTAGGACTCTCTGTATTGCCAGATAAAGAATTCAGAATGCTGATTACTAAGCAATTCAAGGAGATACCAGAGAAAGGTGAAAACTAACATAAAGAAAAAAAATATTTTAAGTATGAGATATATATGAAAAACTGTAAACATTTTCAATTTCATATTGGCTTATTTTGGCTTAGAACATATGGATCTACTGTAAATGCTAATCATTTGTTATCTTGAATAAGTTCAGCATGTAAAACATGTGAGTGATCCTGAGCCCCACCTAAGGAAATAGTATTTGAAATTTGCACAGAGAGTAAAGTTTTAGCAAACTGTCTGTGGTACATCCATGACAAATCAAACTAACGTGTGACAGTAGATTTTAACAACAACTCAAAATACTGTGATCTTGCACTCGGTTTTTTCAGTTACAAACATTAACCCTAGTTCATATCCTCATTTGTGGAAACTTGCAGCCCTGCGGATGATCCACTGAGTTTTTCACCTTCTATCTGAATATGCTGGTGGTGTTCGGGGTAGGTATCTCATAAAGCTCCTAAATGACTTTCTGATGGGGATAATAAGCATTTAATAAACAATTTATATTCATGTTAGTCACACTAATGCCTTTTTAAAAGAGAGCAACTCAAAACCTTAAAAATCAAAACTTCCATTTTCTCTTATTATTAATTGAAATGCTTTCATTAATGGTGATAGGATAATTGGCATTTACTAGTTAGACTGCTAAGTGTCCATTATCAAGTGCTGATGAGCTGCAAGAAATTGCCCTTCCTACTGCAGTGTAACCTGAATGCTTTCCACACTTCCAGCAGCTCAGATAAGGTGCACCAAATTATCTTTCCAACTACAGTTGTGTCACCTGAATGCAATTAACACCTTATTAAGCGTTACGGCATTTCTACAGGTAATAAATTAGTCATGGCTCAGTACCTTGCAATGCTTATTTAGTACAATACTTGATACACTCACTGTAGGCTATGGAAAATTCTGAAAACAGTTAAAATTTTTAAAGCAATACAGAGATGAAATTTTGCATCTGTCTTAGTAATGCTGCTTCTACAAGCAGTCACAGGGAGGAAGGTAATAAACTGAACATGTCTCTTTTATGACCACAGGGTTTCTCTTGGATTCAAAGTTAGGTGCCAGAAAGCTGACAATATATTTCTAGAAAATTTTAATTAAACTTAAATTAATAAATAATTCCTTTACTAATTTTTGTTCCTCCTTCCTTTCCTACACTGAATTTTTTTTTTCTTTCTTTGAGATGGAGTCTCACTCACTCCACTCCAGGCTGCAACCCAGCCTGGATTGCAGTGATGTATTCTCAGCTCACTGCAACCTCCATCTCCTAGGTTCAAGCGATTCTCCTGCCTCAGCCTCCAGAGTAGCTGGGATTACAAGCACGCACCACCACGCCTGGCTAATCTTTTTGTATTTTTAGTAGAGACTGGGTTTCATCATGTTGGTCAGACTGGTCTCGAACTCCTGGCCTCAAGTGATCTGCCCACCTCAGTCTCCTAAAGTGCTGGGAATACAGGTGTGAAACACTGCGCCCAACCCCCACACTGAAAAATATTAAATACCAAAAATTAGGTATAATCATTTTAATTTTAAATTACAAAACATATGAAGGGTATATACCTTATATGAAGATATATGAGAAGATATATGAGGACTTTATGTGATACCTCCACCAAATGACACCAACATATCCACAGAGATATATATATATATATGAGAAGTATATATTAGTACTTAACATACACAAATAATTTCAAAATTTTCTGATCAATTTATGTATCTAAATTTTACCAGTTTGAAAATATCTCTTCTACATTTTTGTTATACAAGCCAAATGCAAGTGTTAACAATTTGCCGCATAAATAAGAAAATTCCGTTTAAAAAGAAAAATATATTGATAATTCAATAGGTTTTATACCCCATCCCCAGTTTTAAAACAATTTCTATTTGCATTTCTTTTGAGACTTAAATTTTCTACCTGTTTCCTTTCCCTTTTCCTAAAGAATCATAAATGACTAAAGGCAGCCACAGAATTTGTCATTCATAACATCAGTTCTTCCAAGGAAACTAGAGAACTGTTTCTAAGTTCAGATAGAAGTGATAAGATACTTGATTTATCCACTAAATATCAGCTGTAGTTTTACTGTTATAGAACTGAATTTTCAGTGTATCATGCACACAGCAGTAAAGAATTCAAAAAGTATGTGCAAATAAGCATCTTTTTAGAATTTTCCTGACTTTTCTTAATGTAAGTGATACGTTTTTTTCTTTCCTTGTCAGGAAACTAGGCACTAGTATTAAGTGCCACATAAATAGCTAATTGGGTGGAATGATCAGAAGACTACATAAACCACTTCTCAGGTAGAAACCTCTGAGACAAGCTACAGAAGAATGTGGGTCAAATGTTTCATAGCCTTCCTCTGTGCATATACAATTAATATCTCTTAATGAATTCTGGATTGTCAGCTTTCAGCTTTCTCATTAAACTACAAATCAAGCCATGATTACAAAACCTTAGAAGGTTGAGATCACTGTGGTCCCCTTCCTCATGTTGCAGATAAGAAACTAAAAATTTAAACTGGTTAAATGACTTGCTCAAGGTCACATAGTGAAGACCTAGATCTTATGACACCTCATCTGGGACTTCTATCACTACAGCACATGGGGTGGAGGGGAGGGGCACATGACCTACCAAAGGAGCTCTGGGCACTGTTTATTACTCTTTCTAGGAATGGTACTTGGTAGATTAAAGCATATTCTTATATCCACATAGTATGTCCTAAATTCGATAATGATTTTTATTTGACCCATAATACAGTAGCTATAGTAGCATAAAATACTTTTCCTACAATAAGACATTTTTAATTAAATAGGTTTCAGAATATTTTCAAATATGTAAGGAGTAAGCCAATGAAGTTTCAGCATTATTAAAATTGTTCTTATAACTTACAATTTTAGAGCAGTTTTGCCTCATATTTTTCTTATATAATTTATCAAATCCAAAAAATTGAAGTTGAACTATGCGCATAGATGCTTCTTGATTTATAGTTGGGTTACATCCTGACAAACACATTATAAGTTGAAAATACCCTACATTAAAAATGCATTTAATATACCTAACCTAGAGAATATCATTGCTTAGCCTAGCCTATCTTAAACATGCTCAGAACATTTACATGAGCCTACAGTTGGGCAAAAACATCAAACACAAAGCCTGTTTTAGAATAAAATGTTGAACATCTCACATAACTTATTAAATACATTAATGACAGTGAAAAACAGAATAGTTGTATGAGTACTCAAACGATATTTCTACTGAATGCATATGACTCTTCTACCATCATAAATTTGAAAAATCCATAAACCAAACTATCATGAAGTTGGGAAGTATCTGTACTGTATATGAACCATTTCTTTTTTTCTCAAAATGTAAAGCCTTCTATAACATATTATATGGAATAGTAGAAGATATCTAGGCAAATGTAATAATAAGGACATAATTTAAGTAACAGTTATAAAATACATTGAAAAGGTTTTTAGAGAATATTCTAAAACTTTTAAAACTTTTACACAGTTATGGTGCTTCTACTAGTGTATTATTTTTCTACAATGATTAATAAGGTCTAAATAGTATTTTTAAAAATGGCTCTTTGGCTGCAGTTAGTCCAGAATTGAGTTAAGGTATGCTATGCTCAGAATTAATGTTTAATTATTCCTTTAGACCAATACTATCTTCCCATATAGCAGTCACTGGTATCTACTGGAATACTTAGTTATATAGTAATTAGGTATCTCTATTCTATTCCTATTCTCAAGGCTGTACTTTAACAATAACTCTGAGATTTGATAAAATATGCAAGCTAAGACACCTATAATATACTGCCAACAAATTATTAACCAATTTATTAATGAAAACGTATACTGGCTGTGGTTGAGAGTTGCTTTTCTGTACAATGATTATAAACACCGTTGTTGTAGTAATTGTACCCTCTAGAAATACATATTATGGAAATCAAGAAGTAGTCAATGATTTATGAAAAAATGTTTATTATGACATTACCTAAAATAACTGACAAATGAAAACAATTCATTGACATTAGAAAATTGTTAGTAAGTAAATTGTGGCAAATAGTTCTACTGTATTCCTTTTGTGTATTTTTCAAGCTTTTTAAAGTGAATACCTATTACTTTTATCATCCTAAATAAAAACTTTAGAGATGCTTTTTAAATGTCTGAAATTAAAGAGTTTCACAATGATACATTTGCCCTTTCCAGAAGTTATGTTGTATTGAATGTATGCTGAGACATTGTAATTTCCAAAGAGGGCCACTGCAATAGGTCTTATCTCACAGGCTCTTCTTACAATGTGACACCTAAAGGGGAGGTCTAAGTCTCCTCCCTTTGAATTTCAGCTGACATTTGTGAGCACATCCCCCAAAAGAGTATGTTGAAATGATTTGCATGATCGGATCATAAAAATGCCATGCATTTCCATCTTGGTTTTTTGTTTATTTGGTTTTTTGGTCAGTTGGTTGGTTGGTATTTTTGAAACATTATTTCTTTGAATACTGCCACCACAGTGTGAAGAGGTCCAATCTAACCCACGTTGGGGATACGTCATCTCATTCTGACCAACACTACCAGCTAAAGTCCTCCAAATAATCAACATCAACCCCCAGAAATGTGAGTAAAGAAGTCTAAAAATTAATCCATTCCCCAGCTATCGAGTCTTCTCTGAATTTTCTCACTTGAAGCCCCAAACAAGCCGTACGTATAGCTACAGTTTGACTGTCTCCTACATAATTCATGTTGAAATTTAATTACAATTGTAACAGTACTGAAAGGTAGGGTCTTTAAGAGGTGATTAGGTCATGAGGCCTCTGCCCTCATGAATGGATTAATGCCATTATCTCTAGAGTTGGCTTAGTTATCCTGGCAGTGGGCTCCTGATAAAAGGATGAGTTTGGCCTGATTTCCTCTTTCTGTCTGCAATGCTCACTTGCCCTTTTGCCATGTTATGACATAGCAAGAAGGCCCTTACCAGCTGTGGGCCCTTGATCTTAGACTTCCCAGCCTTCAGAATCATGAGACAAATACATTTCTTAAAAAAAAAAAAAAAAAATTACCCAGTTTGTGGTACTCTATTATGGCAGCACAGGACGAATTAAGACACTCATTGTACCCTTCCTGGATTTCTGAAACATGTAATCTGTGACCATAAAATGATTATTGTTTGCACCACTCAGATGGGGTGGTTTGTTTTACATCAATAAATATTTGGAACACACGCCTCCCCAAGAGAGAAATAGTCACTTTCCACCGGAAGAGAAGAAATAAAAAATCGATAAGACGATCAACTGTCCCAATACCAAAGAGAGCGAATTAAACGTTTGCAAAAATCATTGAGTTAATAAAAAATAAAACGGTGTTAAAAGAGAATCGAATCATCTTGCCTTAAATGCTTAGAATCAAAACTGAATTTTTTGAAAATATTGAATAAGTAGCAAATTCCTTACTGCAAAAGGGAAATCACCCAATTTCACTCTCATGGTTGAAAACCTTGATTTCAGCCTCAGTTATCCAAAGCAAAGACTAACAAAATAGGAGAAAGTGGAAAAGATACATTTTTACTTTGAGAATATGTATAGCAGTACAAAAGAAATTGCTACAGTGGAATAATGTAAAATAAGTGGTTTGAGGCTGGAAACCAATTTTAAAAAGGAAAATGAAGCACTTTTGAATATAACTTTAAGATACATTTCTGATAAGTCACCAGAGTCACAAGGTGGATAAAATGCAATATTTACTATAGTAAGGAATTATTTTAACTAATAACTTACCATTTATCAGATTAATATAGAACAAGAATATCCTTTGCTATGAATGTGTGTCATTTTATACTGTCTGATATGATCTGAGTGTAATTTACTTGTTCCTTTGGGTTTGTGGTTGTTGTCACACCTAGATACATAAATATCATAGGCAGTAGATGAGACTAATTAAATAATTATTTTCTGCATAGAGTTATAAGCTAAAAGGTAATTAAATCATTCATTCACACAGTAGGATAAGTATTTACTAAAGAGTAAATACGGGGTGCTAAGACACATCTAACAAAGCCTTAGGTTAGGAGTAGGAGGGAAAGGTTTAAGTTAGGTTCCCCAAAAAGGTGATGTTCAACTGGCTCCTGAACAGCAAATAAAACTGCATCAGATAGAGACAAGTGGTAAGATGCTCTAGGCAGTTGCAACCTACACAAAAGCTTAGAGGAGAAAAAGAGTATGACATATTTAGGGAATTCCAAGTAATTCAGTTTGAATGAAGCTGAGGCTATTAGGGGGAGAGTGGCAGTAGATGAGAGTAAAGAGACTAAATAAGGAAGTAGGGACAGAATGTGATGTACCCCACACATCATTTCTATTCAGGTTTCATGCTATGACTTTGAAGTGTTTTGCATAAGAGAGTGTTATGATCAGATTTCTTTCTGTAAAGATATCTCTCAATGGAAGCAAAAGGATAAAAAGGAGCAAAACAATCAATTAGAAGGTACTTTATATTGACCAAAGGAAAAGACAGAGGCCTCAAATAAATAGGGACAAAGGAATTGGAGAAAAGTGGACAGATAGATTTGAGTGACATTAAGGTAGCACCATCAATGACATTTGTTGACTTATTGTTTGTAAAGTTGAGAAAGGGTATTGGAATTGAGAATTCACCAGAATGTCTGGCTTGAACAACTAAGACCATGGTGGTGCCAATTTCTGAAACAAGAAATATAAGCAGAATGTCTGATTGCAATGAGTTTAAGAGAGACATCGATTTTTAGAAATGTTGACTTTCAGATGCCAATGGAACACACAGGTGGAGAGCTAAAGAGACTTATCTGGAGCTCAGGGAAATGATTCATTTTAGAGCTAGCAGTTAAAGAACAATAGTTTATAGATAGTGAGCAAGTGAAATTAACTTCAGAGAGTGTATCAAGTGAGATATACAGAGGATATATAGAGGATTAACTATGTGGAAACTAATGTTATTTATAGGTAATGAAAGAAAGGAAAACATTGAGAAAGTGGCTAAAAAAGAACAATCATATAGGTCAGAGGAAGCTCAAAAGGGAGTGGAATCATAGAAGCAAAGAAAATAGAACTGTTTATTTAAAAAGAAGAATTTGTCAATAGTTCAAATGCTACAGAGAAGTAAGCAAAATGAACACAAGAAAATTTCCATTAAATTTAACCTTTATTTTTGCTAGTCACAAACATTCAATACGATTTGCCACATCTATGTCTCTAGGTTTCCACTAATTTCAGATTGAGAACCTGTTAAACTATAGGAATCATAAATACAGGGACATTTGAGACAAGTAGGGTTTTTTAAAGAATTATGTTTATGCCATTCAAAATCTTTCTATTAGAACAGCACTATATAACAGAAACTTTTTTCTAAAATTGCTTCTGTAATTATTATCAAAACACATTTAGTTTAGTAATTATTAATTTCTCATAAGTTCCTACTTTAAAAATAGTTAAACTGAAGCACAGAGACATTTAGTGATCTCTCAAGGTGTCCTAAAGTATAGGAAATGGACAGGGTTTTATGTATTCTGACACAAAGTACAAAACTCTAAAATCCATGCAGATAAAGAAAATAATCTTGTTAATTTCCTTTAGAACATTTTAAAATATCATATTATTCAGCTTTTATTTTAAAATAGAAACAAACAACTTTAGCATTCCATATAATTAAGTTTCACTTCATGTGCGATTCTGTAAAGCCTTAATCAGTTTGTCAATTAACAAACAAATTAAAAACCTTATTTATTCTAGTTATGCCTGGAAGCTGATGTTCCTAATAAAATTCTTCTTACATAAATAGAAGTAAATACCTTAAAGAATTGACTTTTCCCCAACTCTCAGAATTATAAACTAGTTGTTATACATCCTGAGTACTTCTGATACTTTCTAAGTACTAAGCAGAGAGGGAATGTGTCAATTCCTTCTGCACTATAATATCACTGTGTTTAACCACACTGATCCATGAACTCTTCCAGTGGGTGGAAAGCAATGGTAGACATGCAAACCAAATTGACTCCCACAACTGCTGCGGATATTGGCTATATGTTGTCAAAGGCTTACTCACCACATCCAGCGGAAGATAAATACAAGGCATGGTCAACAAAGTGCTCTCATATGCCACATTTAGGCCTGAGTAACTAGAAGAAATCTGTATATAAGGGAAGGTAGTTTTTATTGCTTAAAAGTCCACATGTTTTATTCAACTGAAATACAGAAATAAAATAAATCTATCATCCTACCATCAGTATATGAAATGAGTAGGTAGATGTACCATATAAGGCCACGGCTAAGGATAATGTAAATAGTCATCACCACGACAAAAAAGACAAGAGACAATGATTTAAGAAATTGTTACTTGCTCATTATTTCAATGGATATATGCTAAGAATCTAATCTTAGTGCTAAGTACTAGGAGAAAAAGTCATGGTCCTGCCCATGAGAACATTATAAGAATACCAAGTGGGAGAACTGAATTTAAAAAGAAAGAAAGTTGAAAAGGATTTTGGCATAATACAACACATCAGGAGGCATGGTGTGGCCACCTACCCAATTGTTACCACCTTTTAAAACCTCCCACCTTTTCTCTCCCGAGTTATCTGCTCTCCTATTTCCAGCCACAACTTTAAGGAGTACGAGACTTAGCTCCATTTACAAAGCGAATAATGATTGGTAGGAGGCAATCATTACATATTGGTTTCCAAATGGGTGTGTAATACAATTTTATCCATTAAAATAGAAAAATTCTGCTACAGTCTTGGGAAAATGCTTCCTCCATAATAATAAGCATTATAGAAACAGAGGAAGTCCCCCTTATTCCATTGCATGTTCTATGTCATGATAGGATATCTAGTTCTGCTGTTGCCATTTTATGGTTATTAAGGCTGCTAGCCTAGGAACTAGTAGATGTGTAAACATTTTGAGAATGGTAGGGAAAGGAAAACACACACACACACACACACACACACACACACACACACACGCCAGCTCCTAATGATGTCTTTAAAACACTAACTTCTTGGTATGGTAGTTAAGGAATTGTCTGTATGGTTAACATGAGTCCGAGTTGTCTGCTCATTACAGCCACATGCATCCTAACCAATATAAACAGTTTTAATTTACAGATGAAGTACTAAGCAACCCGGAGAGTCACAGACGTCTGTCAGATGTTAGACAACTAGCTATATCTAGTAATCTTAGTAGCCAATCTCCTGATCAATGATCATCAGATTTGAGATGGTTACTCTTCACCCACGCTAACCTGACCATGCTGCATTAAGGAAGTAACCCTGTCTTCCTGGTCCATTGTCATGGTTTGGAAAGTACCATTCCCACGTTTCCATTATGGCCTACCAGAGTGCTTATAGATTAACCAGAATTGGATATGATTATTATGTGCTAAAACCAAGATATAAGTTGCCATAAAATAATTTCTGATGCATATTGCATGTAACCCGGTGAAGCCATGTGCTGCTCTTTATTACTTCAGCCAGCAAAGGTAATTCCTTGAACTCCAATAATGTGGAGGTTTGAAAGTAAGTTTTGTTTTAATTCTAAAAAATTTTAGGGGTGATTCTTGATCCCTCTAATGTACTATCCCTCTAATGAAAACCATGTTTTCATAGATTTCTAGTATGGTTTGATACACATCAATTAATGCTTAAAAATCACAGTCAATATTTAAGAGTATTTTAAGGGAAACAAAATGTTCCCATAGGTGTAAATTGCAAAGCAAAATGTATTACCTCGATGGACTGGCATGTGGTGTCAAAATCTGAGTAGACGGAGTGCCGTTAATGTGGAACAGCACCTATGGGGAATCACAGACCAAATATGGTGCAAAAGGCATGCAAGGGGGGATGGGCATAACTGGCCATAGGAGACTAATGACATACAGGAAAATCGATCAGGTAAGTAAATTTATTAAAGATAATGGGTATCAGGCTTCTAGCAGGAGGAGAAGAGAATTACGAATATGGAAAATGAGAAAACAAGAGAAAACCCTGTGGCAATGTTAGATTAAAATCGGAGCTATTGGGTTTTAGTATATGCATAGGTAGAAATAAAAACATACATGTAAATGTATGTAAACATATATGTATGTATACATATTTGCATATATACACATACATACACACACACATAGGTAAGTGTGCATAACCACATGGTATATTTCCTAGCTCATCTACTGAGAGGGTCTGGAGTAGTGACACCCCAATTGCATTGAGTACATCTAGCACCCAGATCATAGAAGCAGGACTCCTTGAAGAAATGGTTGATATCAGTACTGGGCCAAGGAAAGTATAAAATAAACCTGGAATATCTTATTGTGCCAAAAAGTAAGAAAATGCTCAGAGAACTATGAGGATTTGTCAAAAAGGCCTAAGGACTGGTTTTAGGGGATCCCACTAGTCAATCCTTGGAAATTTGAGCATCAAAATAAATAACTGAATAAATAGAAAACTTATTCCATATTGATATCAATAAATAAGAAAGAAATTGAAAATTTGATGAGGAACATAATATTTACATAGCTACATTGTACTATCCCACAAAAGACTTAACAATTACAAATAAGAAAAAAATAACTTCACAGTGGAGAACATTGGAAGACATCAACTTAATCAAGCAAAGTCAGCATCATCAATAATGGGACAAATCAAAATTGTGCCCCAACTGATAAGATGCAATGAGAATAACTGTATTATTCCTGTCACATGCCTATGACAAATGCATAACCTGAATCTAAATATGAGAAGACTGCTTTTAAATTTAAGTTCCATAATTACAGGCATACCTCATTTAATTGCACCTTGCTTTATTGCACTTTGCAGATATCGTAATGCTTTACAAATTGAAGGTTTGCGGCAACCCTGCTTCTAGCAATTCTTTTGGTGCCTTTTTTCCAACAGCATGTGCTCACTTCCTGTCACTGTGTCACATTTTGATAATTCTTGCAATATTTCAAAAATTCATTATTATTATTATATCCGTTATGATCATCTGTGATCAGTGGTCTTTGACTTTATATATTATTGTAATTGCTGTGGGGCATTACAGCAATTGCAAGTCAGCAAACTTCATTGGAAAATATTATGTGTTCTGACCCCTCCACTGACCAGCCATTCCCTTTTCCCTCTCTCTCTCCTTAGGTCTCCCTATCCTTGGGGCACAACAATACTGAAATATGTGCCAATTATGGGCCAATTAATAACCCTACAGTGGCCTCTCATGTTCAAGTAGAAAAAAAGAGACGCACATGTCTCACTTTCAATTAAAAGCTAGAAATGAATAAGCTTTGTGAGAAAGTCATGTCAAAAGCCAGCATAGGCCAAAAATTAGGCCTTTCATGTTAGTTAATGAAGTTGTGAATGCAAAGGAAAAGTTTTGAAGGAAATTAAAAGTGCCACTACAGGGAACACACAAATGACAAGAAAACAAAAAATCAGCTTTATTGATGATATGGAGAAAGTAGATAGAACCTCAAATTAGCCACAACATTCCTTAAGCCAAAGCCTAATCCAAAGCAAGGCCCTGAGTCTCCCAATCTTTGGAAAGCTGAGAGATGAGGAAGTTGCAGAAGAAAAGTTGGAAGCTAGCAGAGACTAGTTTTGGAGGTTTAAGGAAAAAAATACATCTCCATAAAATAAAAGTACACGGTAAATCAGCAAGTACTGATGTAGAACCTAAAGCAAGTTAGCCAGAGGATCTAGCTAAGATTATTGATGAAGGCAACTACACTAAACGACAGATTTTCAATGTAGATAGAAGAGCCTTATGTTGGAAGAAGATGCCATCTATGACTTTCATAGATAGAGGAAAAGTCAATGCCTAGCTTCAAAGGAAAGGCTGACTCTCAGGGGCTAACGTAGCTGGTGACTTGAAGTTGAAGCCAATGCTCATTTACCATCCCCAAAATGCTAGAGCACTTAAAAAATTGGGCTGGGCATGGTGGCTCACACCTGTAATCCCAGCACTTTGGGAGGCTGAGGCAGGTGAATCACCTGAGGTCAGCAGTTTAAGACTTGCCTGGTCAACATGGTGAAACCCCATCTCTACTAAAAATAAAAAAAAATTAGCTCAGCGTGGCAGCAGGCACCTGTAATCCCAGCTACTTGGGAGGCTGAGGCAGGAGAATCACTTGAACCCGGGAGGCAGAGGTTGCAGTGAGACGAGATCATCGTGCCATTGCACTCCAGCCTGGGTAACAAGAGTGAAACTCCATCTCCAAAAAAAAAAAAAAAATTATCCTAAATCTACTCTACCTGTGATCCATAAGTGGAACAACAAAACCTGGATGACAGCACATCTGGTTATAGCATGGTTTACTGAATATTTTGAGCCTGCTGTTGAGACTCATTGCTCAGTAAAACAGATTTCTTTAATAATATGACGCTTGTTGACAGTGCACTTGGTTACCCAAAAGCTATAATGGAGGTGTACAAGCAGATTAATGTTGTTTCATGCCTGCAGCCCAGGGATCAAGGACAAATTTCAACTTTCAACTCTCATTATTTAAGAAATACATTTCATAAGACTAGAGCTGCTATACACAGGGATTCCTCTGATGGATCTGGGCAAAGGAAATTGAGAACCTTCTGTAAAGGATTCACCAGTCTAGAAACCATTGAGAACATTCTTCATTCATGGGAGGACATCAAAATATCAATATTAATAGGAGTTTGAAAGAAGTTGATCCCATCTTTCATGGATGACTTTGAGAAGTTCAAGACTTTAATATAGGAAGTAACTGCAGATGTGGCAGACACAAAAAGAGACCTAGAATTAGAAGTGGTGCCTGGAGATGTGACTGAATTGCTGTAATCGCACAATAAAATATTAATGAATGGTGAATTGCTTCGTATGGATGAGTAAATACAGTGGGTTCTTGGGGGACAAAATCCACCGCTGGTAAAGATGCTATGAACATTCTTGAAATCACAAGAAAAGATATAGAATATTTCATAAACTTAGTTGATAAAACAGCAGCAGGGTTTGATAAGATGGCTCCAATTTTGAAAGAAGTTCATATGATGTGAAAATGTATCAAATAGCATCAGATGCTACGAGTCAATTGATATGGCAAACTTCATTGTCGTTTTTTAAGGAATTGCTGCAGCCACCCCAACCTTCAGCAACCACCATCCTGATCCATCAGCAGCCAACCATATCAAGGCCAGATTCTTCATCAGCAAAACGATTAGGATTAACTAAAGGCTCAGATGGTCATTAGTATTTTTTAGCAATTATGTATTTTTAAATTAAGGTATGTACATTTTTAAAAAGACATAATGCTATCACACAATAGACCACAGTACAGTGTAAACATTACTTTTATATGCACTGGGAAACCAAAAAAAAAAAATCATGTGAGTTGCTTTATTGTGATATTTGCTTTATTGTGGTTGTCTGGACTAAATCCACAATATCTCCGTGGTATACCTGTATTTAGGTATGGTGAGGCCAACAGATTAAGAGACAAATCATCATTGAATACACAGTTTATTACAGTTCCCAAGAGGAAGGAGCACACCTTGTCATGCAGGGCCACACCAGGGTGGATCAAGAGGGAGAAAGAGCAAGGGAAAAGCACAAGCAGGAGCCTTTATTGTAGTTTCCTTGGAAAAGGCAAAGGAAGGCAGAGTAGGCAGAAAAGTTTAGGATTGGCTAATTTAAAGAATTTCAGTAGGCTCAGAGATATAGTGGTATCTCCAGTTTTCTGATACCTGGCCCTGGCATGATTCCTGCAAAGAAATATTGCTTCCTGGCATGTAAGAGCAGAGAGAGGAAGTAGCTCAGGGTCTGTGCTCAGGATAGGTTTATTTGCATATGAAATGCATTCTCTTGCTCTCTAGATTCCTCCTTTCTGGGCAGGGCATCTCTGAAAGAAAGGCAGCAGCCCCAGTCAGGGGCTTATAGATAAAACTTCCATCTCCCTGGGACAGAGCACATGAGGGAACGTGGCTGTGGGCACAGCTTCAGCAGACTTAAACGGTCCTGCCTGCTGCATCTGAAGAGAGCAGTGGCTCTCCCAGCACAGCACTCGAGCTCTGCTAAGGGATAGACTGCCTCCTCAAGTGGGTCTCTGACCCCCGTGCCTCCTGACTGGGAGACACCTCTCAATAGGGGTCAACAGACCCCTCATACAGGAGAGCTCCAGCTGGCATCTAGTGGGTGCCCCTCTGGAACAAAGCTTCCAGAGGAAGGAACAGGCAGCAATCATTGCTATTCTTCAGCCTCCACTGGGGTCATCCAGGCAAGCAGGGTCTGGAGTGGACCTCCAGCAAACTCCAGCAGACCTGCAGCAGAGGGGCCTGACTGTTAGAAGGAAAACTAACAAACAGAAAGTAATAGCATCAACATCAATATAAAGGACGTCCACACAGAAACCCCATTTGAAGGTCACCAATATCAAAGACTAAAGGTAGATAAATCCACGAAAATGGGGAAAAACCAGCGCAAAATGCTGAAAATTCCAAAAAACAGAACGCCTTTTCTCCTCCAAAGGATCACAACTCATAGCCAGCAAGGGAACAAAACTGGATGGAGAATGAGTTTGATGAATTGACAGAAGAAGGCTTCAGATGGTGGGTAATAACAAACTCCTCCAAGCTAAAGGAGCATGTTGTAACCCAATGAAAAATAGCTAGGAACCTTGAAAAAAGGTTAGATGAATTGCTAACTAGAATAACCAGTTTAGAGAAGAACATAAATGACCTGATGGAGCTGAAAAACACAGCCTGAGAACTTCGTGAAGCATACACAAGTATCAATAGCTGAATTGATCAGTGGAAGAAAGGAGATCAGGGATTAAAGAGCAACTTAATGAAATAAAGCTTGAAGACAAGATTAGAGAAAAAAGAATGAAAAGGAATGAACAAAGCTTCCAAGCTATATGGGACTATATGAAAAGACCAAACAAACCTATGTTTGATGGGTGTATGTGAAAGTGACGGAGACAATGGAACGAAGTTGGAAAACACTCTTCAGGATATTATCCAGGAGAACTTCCCCAACCTAGCAAGGCAGGCCAACATTCAAATTCAGGAAATACAGAGAACACCACAAAGATACTCCTGGAGAAGAGCAACCCCAAAACACATAATCGTCAGATTTACCAAGGTTGAAATGAAGGAAAAAATGTTAAGGGCAGCCAGAGAGAAAGGTGGGGTTACCCTGTGGGAAGCTCATCAGATTAACAGTGGATCACTCTGCAGAAACTCTATAAACCAGAAGAGAGTGGGGGACAATATTAAACATTCTTAAAGAAAATAATTTTCAATCCAGAATTTCATATCCAGCCAAACTAAGGTTCACAAGTGAAGAAGAAATAAAATCCTTTACAGACTAGCAAATCTGAGAGATTTTGTTACCACCAGGCCCACCTTACAAGAGCTCCTGAAGGAAGCACTAAATATGGAAAGGAAAAACCAGTACCAGCCACTGCAAAAACATATGAAATTGTAAAGACCATTGACACTATGAAAAAGCTACATCAACTAACAGGCAAAATAATCAGCTAACATCATAATGTCAGGATCAAAGTCACACATAACAATATTAACCTTAAATGTAAATGGGCTAAACACCTAATTAAAAGACACAGACTGGCACATTGGATAAAGAGTCAAGACCCATTGGTGTGCTGTATTCAGGAAACCCATCTCACATGCAAAGACACACATATGCTCAAAATAAAGGGATGGAGGAATATTTATCAAGCAAATGGAAAGCAAAACAAAGCAGGAATTGCAATCCTAGTCTCTGATAAAATAGACTTTAAACCAACAAAGATCGAAAAAAACAAAGAAGGATATTACACAATGGTAAAGGGATCAATGCAACAAGAAGAGCTAACTATCCTAAATATATATGCATCCAATACAGGAGCACCCAGACTCATAAAGCAAGTTTGTAGAGATCTACAAAGGAACTTAGACTCCCACACAATAATAGTTGGGGACTTTAACACCCCATTGTCAATATTAGATTGAAGGCACTGAAAATTAACAAGGATATTCAGGACTTCAACTCAGCTCTGGACCGAGCTGACCTAATAGACATCTGCAAAACTCTCCACCCCAAATCAACAGAATGTACATTCTTCTCAGCACCACATCGCACTTCTTCTAAAATTGACCACATAATTGGAAGTAAAACACTCCTCAGAAAATGCAAAAGAATGGAAATCATAACAAACAGTCTCTCAGACCATAGTGCAATCAAATTAGAACTCAGGATTAAGAAACTCACTCAAAACTACACAATTACCTGAAAACTGAACAAGCTGCTCCTGACTACTGGGTAAATAATGAAATTAAGGCAGAAATACATAAGTTCTTTGAAACCAATGAGAACAAACACACAATGTACCAGAATCTCTGTTAGACAGCTAAAGCAGTGTTAAGAGGGAAATTTATAGCACTAAATGCCCACAAGAGAAAGCAGGAAAGATCTAAAATCGACCCATAACATCACAATTTAAAAAACTAGAGAAGCAAGACCAAACTAATTCAAAGGCTAGCAGAAGACAAGAAATAACTAAGATCAGAGCAGAACTGAAGGAGATAGAGACATGAAAAACCCTTCAAAAAATCAATGAATCTAGGAACTGGTTTTTTGAAAACATTAACAAAATAGATAGACGGCTAGCCAGACTAACAAAGAAGAAAAGAGAGAAGAATCAAATAGATGCAATAAAAAATGATAAAGGGGATATTATCACTGATCCCACAGAAATACAAACTACCATCAGAGAATACTATAAACACCTCTACACAAATAAACTAGAAAATCTAGAATAAATAGATAAATTCCTGAACACATACACCTTCCCAAGACTAAATCAGAAAGAAGTCGAATCCCTGAATAGACCAATAACAAGTTCTGAAATTGAGGCAGTAATTAATAGCCTACCAACCAAAAAAAGCCCAGGACCAGATGGATTCACAGCCGAATTCTACCAGAGGTACAAAGAAGAGCTGGTACCATACCTTCTGAAACTATTCCAAACAATAGAAAAAGAGGGACTCTTCCCTAACTCATTTTATGAGGCCAACATTATTCTGACACCAAAAACCTGTCAGAGACACAACAAAAAAAAAAAAAAAAAAAAAAAAGAAAATTTCAGGTCAATATCCCTGATGAACATCTATGGGAAAACCCTCAACAAAATACTGGCAAACCAAATCCAGCAGCACATCAAAAAGCCTATCTACCACAATCAAGTCGGCTTCATCTCTGGTGTGCAAGACTGGTTCAACATAGGCCTATCAATAAATGCAATCCATCATATAAACAGAACCAATGACAAAAACCACATGATTATCTCAATAGGTGCAAAAAAAGGCCTTTGATAAAATTCAACACCCCTTCACGCTAAAAACTCTCAATGAACTAGGTATTGATGGAATGTATCTCAAAATAATAAGAGCTACTTATTATGAACCCACAGCAAATATCACACTGAATGGGCAAAAGATGGAAGCATTCCCTTTGAAAACTGGCACAGGACAAGGATGCCCTCTCTTACCACTCCCATTCAACACAGTATTGGAAGTTCTAGCCAGGGCAATCAGACAAGAGAAAGAAGTAAAGGGTATTCAAATAGGAAGAGAGGAAATCAAATTGCCTCTGTTTGCCGATGACATGATTGTATATTTGGAAAGCCCCATTATCTCAGCCCAAAATCTTAAGCTGGAAAGCAATTTCAGCAAAGTCTCGGGATACAAAACCAATATGCAAAAATCACAAACATTCCTATACACCAATAATAGACAAACCGAGAGCCAAATCTTGAGTGAACTGCCATTCACAATTGCTACAAAGATGATAAAATACCTAGGAATACAACTTACAAGAGACATGAAGGACCTCTTCAAGGAGAACTGCAAACCACTGCTCAAGGAAATAAGAGAGGGCATAAACAAATGAAAAAACATTTCATCTTCATGGATAGGAAGAAATAGTATTATGAAAATAGTCATACTGCCCAAAGTAATTTATAGATTCAATGCTATCCCCA
The DNA here is from genome assembly GCF_003255815.1 of Theropithecus gelada. NCBI lineage: Eukaryota > Metazoa > Chordata > Mammalia > Primates > Cercopithecidae > Theropithecus > Theropithecus gelada. The sequence goes on from NC_037680.1 coordinate 89,378,002, forward strand.
TCAATCTACCATTGACTTTCTTCACAGAATTAGAAAAAACTAGACTTCATATGAATCCAAAAAAGAGTCTGTATAGTCAAGAGAATCCTAAGCAAAAAGAACAAAGTTGGAGGTATCACACTACCTCACTTCAAACTATACTACAAGGCTACAGTAACCAAAACAGCATGGTACTGGTACCAAAAAAAATACATATATAGACCAATGGAACAGAACAGAGGCCTCAGAAATAATGCCACACATCTGCAACCATTTCATCTTTGACAAACCTGACAAAAACAAGCAATGGGAAAAGGTACCCTGTTTAATAAATGGTGTTGGGAAAACTGGCTAGCCATATGCAGAAAACTGAAACTGGACCCCTTCTTAACACCTTATACAAAAATTAGCTCAAGATGGATTAAAGACTTAAATGTAAGACCTAAAACCATAAAAATCCTAGAAGAAAACCTAGGCAATACCATTCAGGACATCAGCATGGGCAAAGACTTCATGACTAAAACACCAAAAGCAATGGCAACAAAAGCCAAAATTGACAAATGGTATCTAATTAAACTAAAGAGCTTCTGCACAGCAAAAGAAACTATCATGAGAGTGAACAGCCAGCCTACAGAATGGGAGAAAAATTTTTGCAATCTATCCATCTGTCAGAGGGCTAATATCCAGAATCTATGAAGAACTTAAACAAATTTACAAGAAAAAAAAATCAACCCCATCAAAAAGTAGGTGAAGGATATGAACAGACACTTCTCCAAAGAAGACATTTATGTGTCCAACAAACGTATGAAAAATGCTCATCATCACTGGTCATTAGAGAAATGCAAATCAAAACCACAATGAGATACTATCTTGTGCCAGTTAGAACGGCAATCATTAAAAAGTCAGGAAACAACAGATGCTGGAGAGGATGCCAAGAAATAGGAACGCTTTTACACTGTTGGTGGGAGTGTAAATTACTTCAACCATTGTGGAAAACAGTGTGGCCATTCCTCAAGGATCTAGAACAAGAAATACCATTTGACCCAGTAATCCCATTACTGGGGATATACCCAAAGGATTATGAATCATTCTACTACAAAGACACAGGCACATGTATGTTTATTGCAGCACTGTTCACAACAGCAAAGACTTGGAACCAACCCAAATGCCCATCAATGATAGACTGGATTAAAAAAATGTGGCACATATACACCATGGGATACTATACAGCCATAAAAAAGGATGAGTTCATGTCCTTTGCGGGGACATGGATGAAGCTGGAGACCATCATTCTCAGCAAACTAACACAGGAACAGAAAACCAAACACCACATGTTCTCACTCATAAGTGGGAGTTGAACAATGAGAACACATGGACACAGGGAGCGGAACGTCACACACTGGGGCCTGTCAGTGGGTTGGGCTGGGGGGGAATAGCATTAGGAGAAATACCTAATGTAGATGACAGGTTGATGGGTGCAGCAAACCACCATGGCACGTGTATACTTGTGTAACAAACCTGCACGTTCTGCACATGTATCCCAGAACTTAAAGTACAATTTAAAAAAGAAAGAAAGAAATGCATTATCTCAGGGAGTGTAGTTTGGCCAGACTAAGAATTGGCCAGTTTTGAGACAGGCAGTTTCTGCCCAGTCAGTAAGGCCCCAGATGCCAGAGCATTAAGAATACACAAAATAAGAAAATATTGTTAACACAGAGATTCAGACAAACTGGAATTGAGAAACATTTTTTAAAATACTCAAATTGTTAAGATTATGACAGTCATGGGAATATGTAGAAACTGTTCCAGACTGAGGGAAAAAAAAGAACTGACAATTAAATGCAATGTGTGAAGTAGATACTTTTTTTTTTTTTTTTTTTTTTTTTTTTTTTGAGACAGAGTCTCGCACTGTCGCCCAGGCTGGAGTGCAGTGGCCGGATCTCAGCTCACTGCAAGCTCCGCCTCCCGGGTTCACGCCATTCTCCTGCCTCAGCCTCCCGAGTAGCTGGGACTACAGACGCCCGCCACCTCGCCCGGCTAGTTTTTTGTATTTTTTAATAGAGACGGGGTTTCACCGTATTAGCCAGGATGGTCTCGATCTCCTGACCTCGTGATCCACCCGTCTCGGCCTCCCATAGTGCTGGGATTACAGGCTTGAGCCACCGCGCCCGGCCCGAAGTAGATACTTTTTTAAAGGACATTGCTGGAAAAATTGATGACATGTGGATGGGATGTGAGTATTATATGGTAGCAGGGTATCAGTTTCTGATTTTGATGGTTGTATTGTGCTTATATGGAAGAATACCCTTGTTTTCATGAGATTAAATTGTATATGGGGGCCGGACGGTAATCCCAGCACTTTGGGAGGCCGAGGCAGGTGGATCACCTCAAGTCAGGAGTTTGAGACCAGCCTGGCCAACATGGCGAAACCCCATCTCTACTAAAATTACAAAAATCAGCTGGGCATGGTGGCTCATGCTTGTGGTACCAGCTACTCAGGAGACCGAGGAAAGAGAATCTCTTGAACCCAGTAGGCAGAGTTTGCAGTGAGCTGAAATTGTACCACTGCACTCCAGCCTGGGTGACAAAGTGAGACTTCGCCTCAAAAAATAAAAATATAAAAATAAAAAAAAATAAATTGTCCCGGGGGATTTTTTTTTGTAATGTGCTTGCAACTCTTCTGCAAGTGTTAAAAATTTTCAAAATAAAAAAAGAAAATATAAAAGAGTAAAGAAATATTAAATCAGTACATAAATTTAGTAAATATTCTTATAACTCATATCGTGAATCTTAAGTTTTTATTATTTACCACTGCTTCACACATATTATCACATTTGTTTTACAGCATGACTACAGGTGCTTCAGTTTCCAGTGTGCAATGACAGGGAAACAAGTTAAGGGAGTGTGGATGGGTGGATCTCAGCCAAGTAGAAATGCTAACCAAGACTCAGACTGTTCAGGATAAACACCTCAAAAGTTAGTAACCTAAAATAGGATAAACCACTTCATTCCACCCAAAAGTAGGCAAAAGAAAGGGACAAAGTGAGAAGCAGGTGGAAACTTCAAGGAAGTTTAGGAATACAGACAAGACCCCACCACCGCCTTGTCACCAGGAGATTCTTCTTTTCTTATGTGGACAGAGCCAAACTCTCTTTCACCATTCCAGCCCTGTATTTCCAGAGTTGCAAACTGCCTGTGACTACAGTCTGGCTATGAATTTCCCACCAATCTTCCCACTGCTTTTTCCTTAGTTGGATCATTAAAAAGTATTGGAAAAAGAATTACCAGCAGGCTGATTTTCACTGATTCCTGAATTGAGGAAGGCCTGGCTTCTCTCTGGGCTTTGATATTTGAGAAAAGTCTACATTTAGCTTGTTTTCTCTTGGTTTTATCTGAACAATGTAACAAGCTCCTGTACTAGTTTTCCAGAATGTTTCTCTGTATCACCATCCCTTCCTATACCTTATATTCCTGAGGATCAGCAAAAACCTTAACTCCTTCAAGAGATATTAAAATATTATAAGCCAGGCCTTCTACTCCAATGGCCTGGACTTAATTTTCGGAGCAGATGCAATTAATCAGGGTAAAGGAATTATCTGCACATCAATTAAAACCATATATTAATTGTGACAGCATAATGCTTCCACTGCTACATATCCACTTCCTGTAACATAGCACAACCCATATCCACTCCTGGAGACCACAGCATTCATTTCTTCATCAACAATTTCCTGAGCACCTACTACAAGCTCCGCAATATACTAAGGAGTTAGGATGTACCAGTGAGCAACAACAGAAATAAATAACTGCCCACTTGGGGTCTATATCTAGCAGAAGAGACAATTAATAATCAATGAATACAATTAACAAGCAATTATGCAGGAAGGTAATACATGCTATAGCAAAAAGAAAAAAAAAAGATCAGGCTAAGGGGAATTGGAATTACTGGAACTGGATCAAGCTAAGGGGAACTGGAATACAATTAACAAGCAATTATGCAGGAAGGTAATACATGCTACAGCAAAAAAGAAAAAAAAAAAAGGTCAGGCTAAGGGGAACTGGAATTACTGGGTTTGAGACGTGCAAGTCACCACTTAAAATCAAACTAATAACAAAAGGGGGTTTTATTTTGTCAGGAAAATATAGAGACTGATAGACATTTTCAAATTATAATAATATATGACATTGTAAAAAGAAATAGTAGATTTTAATATAAAGGTTGGACTCCATCCCCAGAGCCTCCCTAGGCCCATGGAGGGAAAAATGAAAGGAACTGAGCCAGGGCTAGAGCAAAGCAATCAGTAAAACCTTGCAGAGATAGCATCGGGTTAAGGAGGCTTAGGAAATTTTAGAAGAGGAAGAGATGAGGAAGAGACGTCCTTGGAGGAGGAATTCCCTCCTGCCATCCAAGGTGAACTCAGAATTGTTTGGTATCCCAAGAGAGAAAGGACAGCCCTCTTTTGCACCATTCCCTAGAATCCACCAGCCTGCTTGATTGCCTACTAGTAAGATTTTTCTGGAAAAGAACCATGTCATCTTTTCTTACCTTATTTGCCAAGGTGACTAATGACCTCCAAGTCACATCTAATGGCCAGTTCTCAGCTTCCATCTTACCTGACTTCTCTGAAGCACTTGTGTAGGTAACCACTCCCTCCCATTACATACCCTCTGCTTACTTGACCTCCAAGTCCCTACTTATTCTCTGTTGCTCGCCAGCTTCTCTGGCCCAAATTCTTTATTGATTCCGCCATACATTCTCAGGCTCAATATGGTATAGTGACCCAGTCCTCCTCTATATCTATACTCACTCCCAAAGAAATTATATCCAGGCTCACAGTTTTAAATATCATCTTAGTGATGATAATTGACAGGTTCATATCTCATGCCCAGAACTTGCACTGTCACTCAACATTTGCACTTGGATATCTAATGGATATTTTAAATGGAACTTATCTAAAACTAAACTCTTGCTTTTTTCCGCCCACACACTAGTCCTCCTCCAGGCTTTCTCATCATAGTAAACTAGATGAATTTTATTCGTCCAGTTGCTTCGTCTAAAAACCTTGGAGTCATCCTTGATGCTTCTTAAACATACTAAGAATACTGTCTTCTCAGGGACTTGGCCAATGCTGACCCCTCTCCTCTCTGTCATATAGTTTATATTCCCTAAATATTTTTAGAATTAATGAACAAGAGAAATGTGATTATATCATGTAGCTATAAGATGTTTACAGAGTCAGGCTACATTTCTTTACTGAGATCAAGATGGTCCCTGTATGTTGCTATCTAGAAGCTAAACTACTTGAGACTTGTGGGGGGATTGAAATCAAAACCATAAACAAAACTTAAAGAAGATTGGTGAGCCTTGGGAAAGCTTCTGACTATAGATCTGTCCAATATGGTAGCCTTTACCCATTTAATTGAAATTAAATAAAAAATTTAAAATTCAGTTTCTCAGTTACACTTGACACATTCAAGTGCTCAGTAATCACAGGTATCTAGGACTACTCTTTAGACATTTTCATCACTGAAAAGTTCCATTGGTCAGCACTGCTATAGATTAACACAACTTTTACCATACCTAAAATGTACAATTACTCACCTCTTTGCCTTCCTTGCAATTTGCAAACTGTTAAAAAGTCTACTATTTAGGTATTTCATGGTTTTATTTCTCAACTGTCACTACCTTTCAAGGAATCCACTTTTATAACAGTGTGTATGTGTACACAGAAACACACACACAAGTTTTTATTTTGCTCACTTCAGTCTGCTACTACCATCTATTCTATACAATTTTACTGTTTCACATCAGTAAAACAGTAAAATCGGATGCCTCCTATATTAAGAGCCTTATGTTGGCATTATGGGATAAAGAGTTTACAAATAACAATTGAATGTGTATAAATGAATAAAAACCAAAAAGGAAAACATCAAATATGAGGATTTTTTTCTCTTCTTGGGCATCAGTACCTTCAAATATTTTCAGTCTATAATTACATCCTCTTCACTTCCCGCAGCCCCACCCCGAGTCAATGTTTGGCCAGTTTTCACCAGGTCTCTCTTCCAAGCCTTCATTGTAAATAAACTTTTTATTCATAAGTCTACGGTAGTGAATTCACATAATTTGTCAACTTATTTTTACCATCTCCTAATTACTCTGACGAACAGAAAAGTATTTTTATACTGTGGAAATGTACATGCAAAGTTTGTATATTTTGGAACATAGCCCAGTTAAACTGTAGTAACATAATCCACATAACCCATTAATGTATAGTTGTTTACATACATTTTAGGCAATTAAGAGTGTCTTTCAGGCTTAACGAGTACTACAAAAGCAACTGAGACTTTGTAGTGTACACTCTATGGACTGATGGTTGCTTTTGATGTTGAACCTGAGGAGCGTGGCATTTTAAGAAAGATAAGAAAGGTAAAGGGCTCTACTTTTGCTAAAGGCAAATGAGGTCTACATGTTTCTGTGAGGTTGTGACAGGATGATTTAAATTATTATACCTCTTTATGTTTAATGCATACTTATATGTATATTTTTACATTTAGCATAACTTCATTTTAATTAAGGACCCAGCTCAACAGTACCATAAATGAAATGGATCTGGGTGGCCATGGTCTACTTTATTTATTTATGTATTTATTTATTTACTTATTTACTTATTTATTTATTATTTTTGAGACTGAATCTCGCTCTGTCGCCCAGGCTGGAGTGCAATGGCGCGATCTCGGCTCACTGCAACCTCTGCTTCCCAGGTTCAAGCAATTCTCGTGTCTCAGCCTCCCAAGTAGTTGGGATTACAGGCATCTACCACCACGCCTGGCTAATTTTTGTACTTTTAGAAATGGGGTTTCACCATGTTGGCCAGGCTGGTTTCAAACTCCTGACCTCAGGTGATCCGCCCACCTTGACCTCCCAAAGTGCTGGGATTGTAGGTTTGACACACCATGCTTGGCCGGTCTACTTTTAAGAAAAACAAAACAACATAAAAACAAGCCTGAAAAACAAAACTTTAGAAAATTTAGAGGCTATGTGGGAAAACCATTGATTATATTCATTTATTATTTGACAAATAAAAAATGTTTAGAATAAAAACATAGGGTGAGTAGGGCTACACACAAAGGAAGCTTAGTCTTGTCTAGGAAATCAGACAAGCCACCGCCCCAGAAAGTAACTTTTCAGCTGAGTTCTATAGGATGAGTGTGAGCAATTCAGAGAAAGAGGAAGAAGGAAGCAGAATGAGTAAGTGCAGGAGACAGATATTATTCCCACAATCTTCCATTCTTAAAAAAAAAAAAAAAAAAAAAAAAAAAGATGTATTATAAAATACATGGTTCCAGTAACTAAAATAATATTGCAAAACTTAAAATCTTCAAATAATCTTGAATGTATGAGACACATGAGAATAAACTAACCACTCCAAAAATTGGGGGAAATTATTTCAAAAGAAAGAAAAGTTTTGATGGCTCTTTGAAAATGGTACTAATCACTTGGAGAATTTTCTTCTTTACACTTGGTCGCTTTTCTCATCCAAAGACTAAAATCATCCCCAAATGACAAGAAGAAGAATAGGATAAAACTACTATCTTCACCCAAGGAAAATGTTTCCAGTGACTTCTAGTATTTATAGCCTCTGGCTTAGTAAACACAATTCTAAAACTCCGGGAAGTATTGAGAGACATTTCTATATACCATCAAAAGTAAACAGCAGCTAGGAATTCTAGAACTGTAGTGTGATTTCAGTTGCTTTTATATGGTTCAGGCCTCTATACAAAAGGATTCTAGACCATCCAAAAGCCTTTTGAATTGTTGTCTGTTCTGAATGACATCTATATATGTGTCTCTATAATGCACAATGTTAAGGTACAACCTACATTAACAAATGTGAATCTGATTTTTTTGCCCAAGGAAGAAGACCTTAATTATTAGAAAATAAATCATTTAAAATTTTGCCACATTATAACACTTACAATCATTGTAACTACAAAATTAGCAAAAGCATAAAGTGAAATGTAATTTTAAAATATTCAGCCCCTTGTTGTTAATATAAATTAGCAAACAATATATGTATAAATACGAACAAGCTTACAATCTAATGATAAATAAAAATAAACATAATCAATCGAATACAACCAAATCATTTTAACAAAACACTGGCTATGGACTGAGAGAGAATTGGCTTTGAATCTCTGCTACACCTATCTTTGGAATGTTGGGCAAGTTTCCTGAACTCTTTGGATTTTTGTTACTTAATCTGTAATGTGAAGGAAATAATCTCTAACCTGTAAGATTTTCTTTTGGTATTAGACAATAAATCACATAAAGCACCTGTACAACTTTGGGCGATAAACATTAATTCTTTGTCCTCTACCTTTCCCTAAAATGTTAGGTAGAATTCATTTAATGAAAGCAAAATCTACTACTGAGATGGTGAAATTAACATATTTGTAAGAACCACATTATAAAAATACTTAATTCCTTCCTAATTGAATTAATTCCAATTATTAATTTTAAAATCTTACTATTTCATGAAACCTTATCCTTCATTGACTGTTCAAACCAACATTTATTAGGAGATAGCTGATAAATTGAAAGAGTACTTGACATTTTTGTGAGCATTTAAATTTTTTTTTCAGTTCAGCGTATGAAGAATGATGAGTTTTCTAAGACCAAATTTTGGGATTAAAGCAACAGAGTCAATATATTTTCCTCAAATATTTTCACAGAGATATAATTTTAAATACACTTACATTTAGCTACACAGAAACCCCTTTTCTACACACATAGGCTTGGTTGGATTCTGGAACTTCAAAAGTACACTTTGCTGTAATCATCATTGCCTTCTTCTGGTGGTTGTTATTTGTGTCAGGGTTACCTGAGGCTACAGCTTTACTGGTATTCACCAAAAGTTTAATAGTTGAAAATCTATAGAGGATTACTATGTATACCACCAAAGAGTATCATGATAATCTACTAAAAAAACCTTGTAAAGATTTGTGACTTTGTTGGAAGTCACAAATATTTTATTTTTTACCTCATTTAGCTCTAAGATCCCTCATATCTATAGGGTGATTTTAATATAAAAGTGAACCCATAAAAATTACTGATATTTATAAACTTTATGATAATTTTATAGAAGAAACTTGAGTTTAAATCATAAGGACATGAGAAAAATAATTTTTATTGAAGTGTTTTTTTCTCATGAACCTAAAATAAAAATAAACATTTGCATATTAGAGATCATGAAATATTAGCTGTAGTCCAAAAGATCTATTGACTTCCAAAGATTACTATCTATTTATTATATCCCTTATATGACTGCTATAGTTTGGTTTGCTTGACCTCTCCAAATCTCATGTTTAAATTTGATCTCCAATGTTAGGGATAGGGCCTAGGGTAAGGTGTTTGGGTCATGGGTTGAATTCCTCATGAATAGATTAATGTCCTCTCTCAGGTGGAGTTGCAGGGGAAGAGTGAGTGCTTCCTCTGTTGGTTTCTGTGAAAGCTGTTGCTGGTTGTGACCTGGCACTTCCCACCCTGCCTCTCTTGCTTCTGCTCTGACCATATGATCTCTGCATGCAGCAGTTTCCCTTCAACTTCTGCCATGAGCCTGAAGCCCTCACCAGGAGCAGATGCTGGCATCATGCTTCTTGTACATCATGCAGAACCATGAGCCAAATAAACCTCTTTTCTTTATAAATTACCCAGCCTCAGGTATTCCTTTATAGCAATACTAAATGGACTAAGACAGTATCCTCATTTTACAGATAAAGAAACTGAAACTCAAGGAGTTGAACAAATTTGTGTGAGATCACACAGCTAGTAACAGATGAAATCAAGCATAAATTCAGATTTTTCAAATTCCAAAATCCATGATTTTTCTGCCTCCAGGATAAGGACCAGAGTCATAATTTTTCAGTGTTTTGGTAAATAAGATCTTAAGTTATGGCCACAAAATCACAACTACGAAAGAATTAGGTATACTGTGGCATCATAGGAAAATTCTATATTGTAGTGAAATGAAAAGTAGACTCTGAATCCAGAAACTGGTTCTAATAAAAAATGTATTGGGTCATACAATTATTATCATATTTATTACTGACTGTGTAAATTTCAGCAAGGCAATTAACTTAAGAAGAAAACTTAATAATGGCAATCAGTTCGATCTATCTAAGTGTTCAGTTCTATCACATTCAAGTGATTTCCTAGATATCTTTTCACAGATTTAACTTTTTTTTTTTTTTAAATTAGAGACAGCATTTCGCCATGTTGCTCAGGCTGGTCTCGAACTCCAGGGCTCAAGTGATCCTCCCACCTCAGCCTCCCAAAATGCTAGGACTCAAGGCATGAGCCACCGCACCTGGCCAATTTTAACTTTTTAATGTCAAAAAATTATACAAACAATATAGGCTGAATGGACCTATGGATAACAATTATGCAAACGATATATGCTAAACACATATATGGATAAAAATAAATAATAAAGAAGTTATAAAGTAAAAACTTAGATTTCTTCTCTCCAAATACATAGTCCTACTCATCAAGAAAACAGTAAAGTTTTTAATGTGTGTGTCCAGAAAAGTTCAATTTGCCATGGTATGTTTAGAAAGTTTTTATTGAACTATATTGAAAATATATAAAGTACACAATTTGTAAACAGATTGCTGATGAATTATCATAAATTGAACACACCCAGGTAATTATCACTCAGATTCAGAAATTAAATATTATAAGCTTATAATAGCACTGGGAAGGGCTTTTAATATAAGCCCTTTTCCTGCCCTCTCCCAATCACTACTCTCTCCTCCCTCGCCGGAGATGTAACTCTTATCCTGAATCCTAAAACCATAAATTAGTTTGCCTGGATAAGTAGGATTGTACAAACTGTGTTCTTCTGTGTCAAACTACTTACTCTCAACATTATGTTTGCAAAATTTATCCATGGTAGAAGGTGTTTGTTTTCTTACTTTATTACCATGCAACTTCGAATACACAGGAATATAGAAGGACATGCATTTATAATATAATATTCAATATCAGTTGATCCATTCTACTGTTAAAAGATATTTGAGTTGTTTCCAGTTTGGGGCTATTGTGAATAATGCTGCAATAGACATTTGGTTCAAATGTTTTCCTGCACATATGTTTGAATTACTGTTAAGTATTCATATAGGGATGTATATTTGTTATGTTCAACTTTAATAAACAGTGCCAGTTTTTCAAATCTTGTCTTCCCTCAGCTATGAATGTGAAAGTTCCAGTTGTTTCACTCCCTTACAGTATTGTCATGGTTGTTTTCTCAAAAAAATTGGCCCATTTTGGTGGGTTGATAGTGGTATTTCATTGTGATTATAATGTTTACTTCCCTAATGACTATTTTTTTTTTTTTTTTGAAACAGAGTCTTGCTCTGTCGCCCAGGCAGGAGTGCAGTGGCGCGATCTCAGCTCACTGCAAGCTCTGCCTCCCGGGTGCACGTCATTCTCCTGCCTCAGCCCCCCGAGTAGCTGTTACTACAGGCCCCCACCACCATGCCTGGCTAATTTTTTGTATTTTTAGTAGAGACAGGGTGTCACCGTGTTTGCCAAGATGGTCTCGATCTCCTGACATCGTGATCCGCCCACCTCGGCCTCCCAAAGTGCTGGGATTACAGGCATGAGCCATCGTGCCTGGCCCCTAATGACTAACTTTTTAATGTTTATTGACCCTTTGTATATCTTCTCGGGAAATATCAGTTCATGTATTTTGCCCATTAAAAAAAATGTGTTGTCTGTCATTTTGTTATTGTTTTGCAGGATTGTGTATACATTTGTATTGTTACATGTAAGAAATGATGTGGCTTTTCTTATTTTCTTTTAATGGTGTCTTTTGATGATCAGAAATTTCTCCATAAATTGGTAAAGATTGGTTTAATTGAACTACATTAAAACAATGTCATTTATAAATTGCATCAATGATATAAGCTAACTAGGAATAAGTCTAATGAAAACTACACAAGATCTATTCTCAGAAAACTCTAAAACAGTATTGAAAGAAATTTTTAAAGGCTAAATAAATAGAAGCACATGCTGCGGTCATAGTACTTGAAGGTTCAATATTGTTAAAGTGTCACTTTCCCCCAGTTGTGACATAAATTAGTGTAATCTAAATTTTAAAATTAGTAAATCTTGTGTATGAGGTTGAAATTGGCTGACTTAGAAATTGGTATGGAAATACAAAGGGCCAAGAACATCCAGGGTAAACTTGAAGGAATAGAGAAAAGTTGAGACTGTGTATCAAGACTTATCCATAAAGCTAAAGTATTTAATATAATACAGCATTGGCACAAGGATAGACAAATAGTCCAATGCAGCAAAATAGCGAATCCAGAAACAGATATAGATAGATGGATAGATAGATAGATAGATAGATACATAGATAGATAGATAGATATGTAGAGAGACAGAGAGAGTCTTGATTTATGACAAAGGTAGCACTGTAGAGTATCTGAGACACGAATGTTCTTTCAATAAATAATGCCTGTTCAACTGGCTGTCCAAATGGGTACTCGCTCTTCTGAATTTTCCTTTCTTTCTATTTAACAATGTACTTTAGCAGACTTTCCATATCAACACATATAAATCAAATTTATTTTTGTTTTCACTGTCCCCTCCGTCTTCAATAAATAACTCATTTTTAACAGCCATATAATAGGTCACAGGGTAAATATATCAACAAATTCACTCATTCCTGTCTTGGTTGATGTTTAGCTTTTTTACAGGTTTTTTTTTTTTTTTTTTTTTTTTTTTGCCCCTGTAGATACTTTTGGAAGTATATCTATCATATAATATTCTAGAAATAGAATGCTACATTAAAAGGTGTGTGAATTTAAAGTAACTGACATATTTCTCTTCAAAAAAGTCCACTGCTAAGTATGCTTTTACCAAGAGTTTATGAAAAGTGCCCAGAGTGCAACATAAATGACAGATGTTCCATACTTGTTCCACTTTTTTTACTCTTCATTTTTTCGAGATGGAGTTTCACTCTTGTTTCCTAGGCTGGCATGCAATGGTGCAATCTTGCAACCTCCTCCTCCTCCTCCCAAGTTCAAGCAATTCTCCTGCCTTAGCCTCCCAAGTAGCTGGGATTACAGGTGTGTGCCACCACGCCCAGCTAATTTTTTCATATTTTTATTAGAAATGGAGTTTCACTACATTGGCCAGGCTGGTCTCGAACTCCTGGCCTCAGGTGATCTGCCTGCCTTGGCCTCCCAAAGTACTGGGATTACAGGCGTGAGCCACAGCGCTGGGTCTATTTGTTCCACCTTTACTGTTCATAATTTGCAAAGGCCTTTGAGAACAAATTTAATCACACTAACCACCAATAAGTTAGCATGAAAGTAATGCCTCTTCTGCAGCAATTAAAGTAAGAGCTCATGGAGCAAACAGGGTAAGCCACTGTATGATCTGCATGCAAAAGTGTCTCAGAGTAGGAATAGCGAAAGCAGGAAACACTCTTCTGGTAAAGAAGGAGAAGGCCACTGGGCCAGAAGCCGGACTTGGGCTCAGCGGAAAACGCTAACTCAAGAGGTAATATGCTGCCTAGGAGTAAAATGTTCTCAATTTCTATGCTGATTAAATTACACCCAATTGCCAGAGACTGACGAAACTGTCATGTCATCAAGGAATTCTATAGCATTGGATATTGTGTGGTATTTAAATAAGTGGGTCATTAAGCTTTTCACTGGAATGGTATTTTCATAACTGGATTGGACTTTTATTACATCCTAGCAGTTCAGCTAGCATTGTCTCCCTTGTATAAAATAATTCTCTTTCTCAAACTATACAAATTCTCTTCCTCATCTTTCAAGGTTCATCTCCAGTCCCATTTTCTCCTCAAATACTCCCCTTGAAACTGCATTCCATATTGTCAGAATTGTTCTTACAATTCATGGTTACACTTTCAGCACAGTTTTCTTTCACTTTTTCGCATCTAACTATGACATGTACATGCACATTTAGTTTCCAAAAATTTACTATGAGAGAGGGATGAGATGGGAACCTTCCTTGCACTTTTTATGTGCTATGCACTTTTGCATCATATTTAATCTTCAAAGGTACTCCCTATGGTATGTATGCATATTTCCATTTTTCAGATGAGAAAATAGAATTCCAGAGATATTATATGCCTTGCTTTATTACACAGCTACTTAAGTGGCATCCTGGGATTCAAGCTCAAGTTAATTTTATTTCAAAGTCACTCATCATAATATCTTTCCAAAGACTGCTCTGTATGCATTTTGTGTTACAGAAATTGCACTTAGGCATTTGAATCTGTGATATTAGCACCACTGTCACCACTAAAGTGGAAGGAAAGATCACGGGCTTCAGGAAAAGAAAACTAGAATCCTGATTCCACAATGCTAAACTCCAGTCTCTTCTCTTTGTTGAGGAATATACACAAAGCCTATCCAGCTACCAAAAGAGGCACCAGTCTGGAAGAAGTGCATTAATGCATGCATTTTCAGAAGTACTCTTTTTTTCGTTTCTTCTTTTGTTTGTTTGTTTGTTTGTTTTGTTTTGTTTTTTGTTTTTGAGACGGAGTCTCGCTATTTCGCCCAGGCTGGAGTGCAGTGGCGCCATCTAGGCTCACTGCAAGCTCCGCCTCCCGGGTTTACGCCATTCTCCTGCCTCAGCCTCCCGCCTCCCGAGTAGCTGGGACTACAGGCGGCCGCCACTACGCCTGGCTAATTTTTTGTATTTTGAGTACAGACGGGGCTTCTCCGTGTTAGCCAGGATGGTCTCGATCTCCTGACCTCGTGATCTGCCCGCCTCAGCATCCCAAAGTGCTGAGATTACAGGCGTGAGCAGAAGTACTCTTAACATAGTACTCACGTTAGGCTTTAGAGTAAAATCTGGTTTTGAAGATAGGATCTGCAACTCCTGAGCCATGCTAACATCAGCAAGTTATTTAATTTCCCTAAAACACATATCCCCATCTGTTAAATGTGTTTAATAATCACCACCTCAATGGATCATGAGAAGGATTAAGTGAGGTTAAATATGAAAAGCTTTTAGTATATTTCTGGTCCATAGTAAGTGCTTCCTCAAACTATCATTTGTACTCATTCCCACTGGATTAATAGAAATTAGGCATATATGCTAAGAGTATGCTAATAATTGTGAATAAGCATAAAAACTGATTAAATCAAAACCAAAACTTTAGAAAATATAAAAATATTATTTTAATATCCTTTAGTCTCGGTATCTGATATTCAGCAGGTCCAATGCCAGAGTACTATTAGGTGATACTATAATACACAGCTGTGCAGCCAAAAATATTTTTGGAAGTTTAAAAGAAAAAAAAATCACCTTTTCCTCAATTGACTAGAAAATATGTTTATCTTACAAAGTTATCTCAGTTACTTGTTTTGGTTTCGTCACAAAATTTGGTAAAATTATGTGTAAGAGGCACTTAAACTCAAGTAATAAACACATACACATTTTAAGATTTCTGTATAGTAGCCAAAATAATAAAAACACAATTATAATAATTTATTTTCTCTTTTGTCTGCATTTAAGCAATAAAAATAAAGCTAGACAGATCTAATCTCAATAGACCTGACTCAGGTAAAAGTGATGAACACAGACTTTATCTGTCTTGATAAGAATATATTTTTTAAATTGTTTATATTTGTGCGTAATTGTTTATGTTGTGTGCATAATTGTTCATGCACAATTATTAGCGTACTTATAGCATAGATGCCTGTTTTCCACTAATCCAGTAGGAATGAGTACAAATGATAGTTTTATAAAGCACTTATTGTGGGCCAGCAGTATTCTAAAAGAAAATGCATTATTTTTAGAGATGTTCCCATGTCAACATGTGCTCTAACATTTCTACAGAGATTTACAGTTGAAGTTGTCAGAGTCTTTGCATATGACATTATATTGTGGACCCTTCTCCGGGGAGGAAATATATCAATGTTTTTAAAGATTGCTTAAACAAATCAGAAGTACCTAAAGGATGCAGATTCGACTGACTTCAATCTCATCCCAAAAGCTTGTATACTTTTTTGCAAGACCCTCATTTGAATGCTGGCTTATCAAGTCAAGCACAGCTATTTCGAGGGAAAATAAAAAGGACAGCAGGAGTTAAATCTACTGTTCATTAACACGAAAGGAAATTTATTGCCCCACTTAACTAATATCTTAGTTGGTACAGTGTGACAAACAAATTTTAGTTGTTAAAATCTATTATACCTGCTTTAAATGGCATCTCCCTGTAGCCAGAGGCTCAATCGTTGGTTAAATTCAATTTGAGTTGCCACAGGCTGTTAATGGGTAGGTTTTCTATTTATTCTCTTAATTGTTCTTTATCTAAATTATCACTGATGATGAAATCTTATGTGCACTACATTCCCACATAATCAGAAGGGCTAAATAATTTTTCCCCTTCAGGATAATGATATGGAACTAAAGGCTCATAAAAATCTTTAGGGATAGTTTGTTTTGTGTTTTTATATGTGCAACATTTAATTGCAAATTAAACAATTCCACTTGAACCTTGGCAGCATTAACAAAATATGGAAATAATAAATGAACAGAAAGTTATAATTACTAAGCCTATAGGAGGTGCCTAATAAATATATAAATATGTGCTGATTGAGTATCATAGTTGATTCCTAGCATTAGAAAGCCCTGCAAAACTTTTAAAACTCAAAAGTTTTCTGTCTCAAGGACATCTTTGTAGATAATGTGTTATGTATATGACATGATGTTGGAATTTCATTCTTAAATTAGTTACTGAGTTTGTGATATAATAGCCACAGTAAAATGCAAACAATGAATTGGGAGGGAAAATAGAATGTTCATCTATACCTATCATTTCCAGCAGAGGTCTCTAGAGAGCAAGTAAAGTTATGGAAATAAGGGATATATGTTCAGTAATTTAAACAGAAAATTTAACTCTTCAGCTTTATGTGAGCCCTTTCTTTTCACCCACGCCCCTTTCTCTTTTGATGTCTGTGCTCCTTTATCAGATAAAAGGCTGTCTAAAAAACTGATCAGAAGTAGACACAAGAGAACAGGTTAATCCCAAGTGCACCGGTGTAATGTGTCACAAAACAGACAATGTAATTATCTCAGCAGCCTGTTTAACCAGCTAATTCGGCAGCTTTGCATACCAGGGGTGAGCTCATCTGTTCACTATATAACCAGCCAGGACATTTTTCACCAAGATCACTACAGTTTTACAAAAGCTTGTAAAAGCCTAAGGATTTAGTGTTTCACTGAATGTGATTTAAGAGCTTTTTGCAATCTTTTATTTATAGGGAAGCAACAGACTAACAAAAAGAGGAAAATGCAGATTAGTATTGTACAAGGCTCAAAAGATGAAGTCAATGATGTAAATATCCATATGTGTTCACTGAAAATGAAATATCTCTCTCTTTACTGGGAATCTCGACTTAACAGAAATGTGACTTTGAAGGCAAAGACTTCTAAGCCCAGTTTTGCTTTTCTTAGAAGTGAATTTCTTTGCCATTGAACACATTCTTCATTTTGCTACAACAACACTCTTTTGGGGAATCAGTGTGAGCATTAGAGTCACATTGACTTGGACTTGAATTCTGGTTCTTCAACCTTTTTGTCTTCTTGATCTTGGGCAAGTTAGCTCCACAATTTCCTAATCTTTAAAATATTAATAATACTCACATATTGCATGGTTACTGAGGGGCTTAAGTCATATCAGGAAAATGCTTGGCACAAAGAGACAACTAAATAAATAATAAATATTACGTGAGACACACACACATATGTATAGATAAAAATATTGTATATACACACATGCCGGCACATATATATATATATATGTGTGTGTGTGTGTATATATATATGTGTATATATAGATATACACACGTTCATATATACAAGTCAGTAAAAACAATTAACCAAAAACTCAGGAAACATGTATTGTTATAAACTTTTTCCTTAAAATGACTATCCACTGATCGCAGTGACAAAACCATGTCCAGCAACTAGCACAGGGCCCCAAATGGTTAATAATATTTGTTGAATGAAATAAACATAACAGACTAGGGGAAGAAAATCATTGAGGAATATATAAAATTAGCCAAAAATACTGACAATGTTTTAAAGTGGCATGTTTTCCTATTAATGTTTTCAGTAAATTAAACTTTGAAACCAAAGGACAGTAATTTCTATGTATAATCGCTTAGATGGAGCTTACATCTGTGATGTCACATGTCTCATCATTTGACATAGTTAAATGGCAACAGTGGCAGGAGAGTCCAAGCCTTAGACAATAATAAAAATAGCCTTGAAGGTGAGGGAAAGATAAAGGAAGGTTCTGATTGAAAGTCAAGTCTGCAGAAGGGCCAGTTATTATGCCAAAGTGACAAGAAAAGCACAAATGAATTACATCTGAGGTGTAGTATGACAAAGGAGATGGCATGGGAAAACTCCATAGCCAGGGGGATGGCCAGGAAATAGATTTAAGCAAAAGCCAACCACCATCTCCTAGGTTTATGTGACATAGTTTCAACAGCAAGTTCAAAGCCAGGGAAAAACAAAGGCTGTCTTCCTTTGGCTTCCATTCTACCACCCATAGAAACTGTTCATACATCAGCCAAAATGCAACTTGGATTTTGCTGCTCCCCTTCTCTAAAACCTCCTGTAACCCTGCTATGATTGACTTCTCTACTTCTCTTAATTTATTTCAAACACTCTTCCCTTGGCGCGCTCCACTGAGACCATATTGGCCTCACTGCCATCTTTTGACAATAGCCTGAGGCATTTCTACCAACTATTAGCTGTCAGGAAGTCTATTCCTCTTACATCTACAAGGCTTGCTTCCTCACCCCACTTCCTTCAGGTCCCTGTTCACATTTTGCCCCTCACAAAGGCCTTTGCTGACTGCCCTTTCTAAAACTCCAACTCCAGTCACTCTCTGGTTTTTAATGCTGCTTTATTTTTTTCATAGCACTCACTGGACCTCAGTTTACAGTATTTATTTGCCCATAAATATACTCGTCTGTTATCCCATTGGAATTTTAGCTCAGGGAGGCCAGAGTTTATTTTCTTCCCTGGTCTATCCCCAGTGCCCAGAAGTCTCTGGCACATAACAGTGACTTGGACATTCATTTGTTGAATGAATGGTGGGAAAGGAGGACAGTAGCTGAATGTCCGTGTTGCCATCACATTTTATTCAATCTTATTTCATATTGTACAGTAATTATGAATTTCTATTACCTGGTACCACCCTTAGTTTGTCCATCCCTTTAAGCAGTATGGGGTCTTCACGTTTGACTAAAGCACCTGGCACCCCGTGGGTCTTAAGAAAATAGTTGTTTAGCAAACAAAAAATTTAAAAATGAACAAAAATTACTAAATAGTGAAATTTGAAGTTTTTTAAAAATTAAGAATCATAGTATATTTCCAAAAGTAAACATATTACAGTAATCCTATGGTGTAAGAAGTGCAGTAACAGATATCTTTGTCTCAGCCATTAACGAAAAGTATCAGGCACTGACTTTATGTTGTGCAGTTTTCAATATACATCAAGAAGTAGCCCATTATTATTATTCTTAACTTATAGGTGGGAAACCTGATGAAAACACTTGTTAAGAATCTGTCCCATAACTACAAAGCTAATAAGTGCCAGGACTTGAACCCTAGTCAGAGTAACCACTCTCTCTTGGAGTCCTACTCTTTAGACTGACCTTCTTGTATGTCAAATATAATTTCTCCCATTGCCTTTTATCATTAATACCATTGCCCATTTCTCTCTTTTAACAATCAAGTTAATATCACTAACTTTAAAACCTAATATACTGCAAAATTTTGTTTGGATACCAAACTCTTAAAACATCTTAAATAATAAATGTGTATCTCCCCAAAAGGGGGAATAGATTAACGAAGGTTAATGTTGTCCTTGGGGTGGTAGAATTTAAATTTCATGAGTCTCCTACACCTATTTAAAAGACAAAATAAATGTTACCATACTTTAGTAAAACCTGCATTTCAAGGCATTTCTATGATTTATGAATTTCTCTCCTGTGGCGAACAAGTGATATATAGCTAGAGGTTAATTCATTCCAACTCATCACATGTGTTTTGTTACTCTATATCACCTTTCTAAATCAATAGGCAGCTGACATTGAGTAGATGTATTTGGATTTGAAAAGGGACAAAAATTAGACTGTGAACTATTCCTTGTACAGGATTCTGTTAACATATTTTTATATAGTATCAGGTCAAACACCTTAACTCATTTTTTAAGATTCATTGCCCAATATTTTTCAGCTCCTGTATAATTTAGTCTCATACTGTGCTTGCAGGCAATATTAATTTGCATGGGTCAAAAGGGGTCATTAGTTTATTATTTAGTATCTGTATAGTGTTTGGCAAAGATAAAGTGTTATATAAATAGTGACTGTGTGTTAAATTAAAAGTTCCTTCCTCAGAACCTTTATTTTTAAAGTTTTCTTCACTTTTTGTTATCAGGTTGATATGGTTTGGCTGTGTCTCCACCCAAATCTCATCTTGAATCCCCCAAGATGTGGGAGGGATCCAGTGGGAAGTAATTGAATCATGAGGGCAGGTCTTTCCCATGCTGTTCTCGTGATAGTGAGTAAGTCTCACAAGATCCGATGGTTTTGAAAAATGAGAGTCTCCCTACACCCAGTCTCTCTCTTTGCCTGCCGCCAACCACGTAAGATGTCTCCTTACCTTCCACCATGATTGTGAGGCCTTCCCAGCCATGTGGAAATGTAAGTCCAACTAAACCTCCTTCCTTTGTAAAAGCCTAGTCCCTGGTATGTCTTTATCAGCAGCATGAAAATGGACTAATGCACAGGTCATTTATATAGTTTTATTCATAAAACTAGTCCTTGTGAGGTACTTTTATTCACATATTTATTCATTTACTCAATAAATATTTATTGAGAGTCTATTATATGAAAGCTTTGTGCATGCACTGGGAATACAGTGGAAAAAACAGACACAGAAAAACAATGTGCAAAGGCATCTTTGAAAGCCATCACTATAAACTTGAATGAATAGTCAAGACTTCTTTGCATATACTACACACAAAGCCAGGTCCTACAGTTGAAGGAAATGATGTAGTGTTTTGAAGGTTAAATTAACTCTCTCCATTAACTAGAGTGCCATTGAAAAAAATATATAAAACGCATACACATTAGCTATTCAAATACTTGTGCCCATGAATGATAAAAACAATAACTGTTGTTGAAAAAAAACAATAACTATCCTAATATAGGATATATTATATAGGGTATATATATAGGTTGCTCAATATTTTGCTAAATTACTGAAGAAAATTGGAAATTTATTTCTATGGTGTTTTTTAAAAAGAAATTCTTTTCATCTTTGGGTCATGATTTAGATGTGTTTGGGATGCAAGGCTGAGAGATGGGTTAATTTTTAAACCAAAAATCATGGTATTCCAGGCAGAAGGAACCGTAAGAGCTGTGGCAAGGAGTCCAGATGTCCAGCAGAGCAGTTAATTCCAATTGGTTGGGGCATAATGGTAGTGAAGAATAAAAGTGTGAGATAATACTGAAATCACAACATGGCAGGGGTGTTGACACCTGTGCTAGGAAGGTCAAATAGTTTACAGTTATTTTAAAAATAAAAACAAAACTCATTTCAATCTTTTTCAGCTTCATTGAGGTATAATTAATATACCAAAAACTGAACATATTTAACATACACAATTTGATGAGTTTGGACAGATTCATACACCCATGAAACCAACATCACAATCAAGATAATATATACATCCATCAGTCCCAACAATTTCCTGTGTCCATTTGGTGTTTGGTTTCTTTGTCTTATTTTGGGATAAGAACACTTAACATGAGATCTACTTTCTTAACAGATGTTTTAAGTGCACAATACTATATTGTTAACTCTAGGCATGATTTTGTACAGCAGATCTTTAGAATGTATTCATCTTGCATAACTGAAACTTTATAATCATTGAACATCTCCCCATTTCCCCCTCCTCTCAGTCCCTAGAAGCCACCATTCTACTCTCTGCTTTGATTAATTTGACTATTGTAGACTCCATATATAAGTGAAATCATGCACTATTTGTCTTTCTGTGCTTAATTTATTTCACTTAGCACAATGTCTTCCAGTTTCATTCATGATGTCACAAACGACAAGATTTCCTTTGTTTTTAAGACTAAATAGTGTTTCATTGTATGTATATAACACATTTTCTTTATTCTTTCATCTATTAATAGACATTCAGTTTCCTTCTATACCTTGGCTATTGTGAATGATGCTTCAATAAACGTAGGAATTCAAATCTTTTTTTGAGATCCTGATTTCAATTCTTTTGGATATAGATCCAAAAGTGAGATTGCTGAATCTTATGGTAGTTCTATTTTTAAGTTTTTGAGGAGTCCCCATACCATTATTCATAGTGGCTGCACCATTTTACATTCCCACCAATAGCTTACAAAGGTTCCAGTTTCTCCACATCCTTGCCAATATTTGTTATCTTTTGTATTTTTAATAATAAATTAAAATTTGGTACATATACAGCATGAAATACTACACAGTCATACAAAGAATGAAATCATGTCCTTTGTAGCAACATGGATGCCACTGGAGGCCATTATGCCAAGCAAATTAATGCAGAAACAGAAAATAAAATCCTGCATGTTCTCATTTGTAAGTGGGGGCTAAACCTGTACATGTAATCCCTGAATGTAAAATAAAGTTGAAAAAAACAATAACTATCCTAACAGGTATGAGGTGATATCTCGTTGTGGTATTGACTAGCATTTCTCTGATGGTAAGTAATGTTGAGCATCTTTTCATATACCTGTTGGCCATTTCTATGTCTTTTTTCCTTTGTTCCTTTTAAAATTGTTTTTGTTTCTTTTTTCAAACTATTGAGTTGTAGCAGTTCCTTTATATTTTGGATATGAACCCCTTATCAGACATACGGTTTACAAATATTTTTTCCCAAAATATAATTTGCATTTTGTTGATTATTTCCTTTGCTGGGCAGAAGTCTTTTGGTTTGATATAGTCTCATTTGTCTATTTTTGCTTTTGTTGTTTGTGCTTTTGGTGTCACATCCAAGAAATCATTGCTAAGATCAAAATCAGAAACTATGAGTTTTAGTTCCTGATCTTATATATAATACACTATGACCAAGTGGGATTTATCCCTCAGATTCAAGGATGCTTAAACACGTACACATAATAAATGTAATACACCACATGAACAGAACAAAGGATAAAAATTACATGGTCTTCTCAATAGATGAAGAAAAAAAGCATTTGACAAAACTCAATACCTTTTCATGATAAAAGCGATCAACGAATTAGGTATAGAAGTAATTTACCTTAACATAATAAACGCTATGTATGATAAGCCCACAGCTAACATCATACTCAGTAATGAAAATCTGAAAGCTTTTTCTCTAAGATAAAAAAAGAGACAAGCATATCCACTCTCACCACTTTTAATCGAAATAGTACTGGAAATCCTAGACAAAGCAATTAGGCAAGAAAAATAAAGAGCAAACAAGAAAGGAAGAAGTAAAATTATCACTGTTTACAGATGACAGGATCTTAGGAAAATTACAGACTTCACCAAAACCTGACAGAACTAATAAGTGAATTCAGTAAAATTGCAGAATACAAATAAAACAAACAAAAAACAGTTGCACTTCTACACTCTAACACCAAACTATTAAAAAAGGAAATAATGAAACCATTCTATTTACAATAGCATCAAAAAAAGATAAAATGTTTAGGAATAAACTCAACTGAGAAGGTGAAAGACATATGCACTCAAAACTATAAAACATGCATGAAAGAAACTAAAAAAGACACAAATAAGCAGAAAGATATCAGTGTTTCTGGATTGGAAGGCTTACTACTGTTAAAATTTCCATACTACCCAATATAATCTACAGATTCAATGCTATCTCCATCAAAATCCCAATGGCAGTTTTTACAGAAATAGAAAAAAAAATCCTAAAAATCATATGAAATCAGAAAGATCACAAATAGACCAAACAATCTGGAGAGGGAAGATTCACACTTTCTGAATTTAATACATATTAAAAAGCTATAGTAATCAAAATAGTATGGCACTAACATAAATACACTATATAGGCCAATGGAACAGAATACAGAGCTCAGAAAAAAACTCAAGCATATACAGCCAACTGATCTTTGGCAAAGGTGCCAAGAAGACACAATGGAGAAATTATAGTCTCTTCAACAAATTATGTTAAGAAAACTAGATCTCCACATGCAAAAGAATGTAATTGGACCCTCATCTTGTACCATACACATAATTCCAGGAGTCTACATTTCATATGCTGGAGAAAAACACAATCAAAATTGGGTTGTTGAAAGATTAATCTGTCAATGAAATAGAGAATCAATTGAGGGAAGGGAAGGAGAGACAGAAAATGAGAGAGGCTAAAGAGGGGAATAAATGCTAAATCCAATGAAGCCTTCAACTAGAGGGATGGAAGTAATAATGCTCAGGTCAGAGAAGATGCAGCAAAAAGGGAATCAATAGCACTGGGAAACAGATTGAATTTGGGCTTAAAAGAACTGGCTAACATATTTTTTAGAATTGATCTCACTAAAGTTTCTGATATGATGAATCAATACAAGATTTTAAAAAATTTCCTCACCTAGGAGAGTCTCTAGATAGAGTTGCATCTTTGGGAAATTTTAATATTTATTCTTACTAATAAAATATTATAAACTAATCATATACCAAATAATATATATATATATATTTCTTGCAGTTATTTGAATAATAAACTAACATTTATTGAACACTTACCAGATAACATGTTAAAGAGTCTACATATTACATTTATTATCTAATTAAAACCTATAAAAAATCTATGGGTAGGTATAGTTATTGTTTCCCTTTTACAAGTGAGAAAATTGAAAATTAGATCACTTAAGCAGTATTAAGCCAGAATTTGAACTCAATTCTGCAGCATGTCAGAGTTTGCAGCATGACTATGTAGTCAAAATCACATGTAAAATAATCATAATTACTTCATCCTGAAGACCACAGAGCTTACAGAATTTGTCCTACCTACTTATCAAAATGAAATCGTCAAATCTTTTGTTCAAATATGATTAATATCTACTGAGCATCTACCATGTGCCAACCTCTGCGTTAGATGCTTAGACACTGGACTTTTAGGTATGAAATTCTACAGGACAGAGACAAAGAAAAACATATAAACATCCAGAGAAATTTTCATTCCTACTGCTCAGCTACTTAGACTCTTTGTGCTGATTAGGGGAAGTGGGTGGAGAGAAGAATTGGAGAGCAATGAGGCAAACTTATTCTACACAGCAAGTGTCATGGAGCTGTCCACTGAAGAAGAAACAGGTCTCTGAGGGCTGGAATGCAGAAGTGAATAAGGACTGAGAACAGAGCTAGTACACGTTGGAGTCTTTCCAAGAAGACAGAAGATATTAAGCCATTTATGGTGCTGGAGAAGAGGCACTTTGGAGAAGGAGAGATGTTCAGGAGAAAAATTTAAAGAAATTTTGCTCTGTGATGTGCTGTGTAATCCAACCTTTAATGTTCTCAAGAAACATTTAGGGAAGGAACACATTACATTTAAAGAATTTGGGAGATTGAATTTTTCTTAACTACAGATGCATTGCCTTGCCAGTTAGGATATGCTTAGACAAATCAGTCTCAATGTTTTTTACACATGCTGAAGTATATGTCATGCCAATTCTGAGATATGGTCCATTCAGTCTGTTTCTATTAATAATTAAAATACTAAAGTTTAAAAATAAATTTCCTTTTATTTGCAAATTATATCAGGTTCACAGATATCCTTATAATAATACTCATTCAAGCTCTGCAATCCTAATTTTTAAGAGGGTGACAATGTGGTGGAAGTATAATTAGCAGGAACACAGTTGAATCTAACTTTCATGGAGCATGCCACAGCATTTAGAATGATCTACCATGATGGTTTTTAAACAATAAAAATAACCCAAAGAGAGGGAAAACAGTAGAAATGGGGAACTGAGGATTGAGACTGTCAGTCTCAGAAAAAGTTCTTACTCACAGGTGATGAACACCCAATTGCCTGCCTTAGGTTCCATAGTCCTACTTTCAATCTCTCTCCCCACCATGCCCCAAATTTTAGTTCTAAGTCTGCCCTTATTTAGAAGGCATGTAAGAAATACTAGATCTATGGCTCTAGGGCATAACCAAAGTTGTTTCTGATTCTCCTCTGCCTTCATATTTTAGGAACCAAATT
Organism: Theropithecus gelada; assembly: GCF_003255815.1. Classification (NCBI taxonomy): domain Eukaryota; kingdom Metazoa; phylum Chordata; class Mammalia; order Primates; family Cercopithecidae; genus Theropithecus; species Theropithecus gelada. Next base: position 89,404,296 of record NC_037680.1, read on the forward strand.
TTGTTTCTTTACATCTCATTTCCTAAGGAGCTAGCTTTCTTCTCTTTGCGTGGGTTTTGCCATAACTACCATCAACTATAGATTCAGATTCTTAGACTAGAACCTATACTCTAGCAAAGGTTTAAGAAAAGGCATGTAAGATAAAATCTCTAAAAAAATTACTAAACATAATAATATCCTGATTTCCCTTTTCCCATGGATTAATCTCTAAGCATAAACTCATTCTAGATGTGAGCTCCTGAGTAATTTATTAGATAACCTATCCCTGACCTTACTCTCCTTTGTGGACACTGTCTTGACTATTGGCCTGAGATTTGCCTGGTTTTGTTCATCCATCTCTTGGCTAATTATGGCTCCCTTCCTTTAGACTTCAGAACAATCTGAACAAATGTCTGTTCATATCCTTTGCCCACTTTTCGATGGGGTTGTTTGTTTTTTTCTTGTAAATATGTTTGAGTTCTTTGTAGGTTCTGGATATTAGCCATTTGTCAGATGAGTAGATTGCAAAAATTTTCTCCCTTTATTATTTTTTATTGCATCTATTTGATTCTTCTCTCTTTTCTTCTTTATTAGTCTTGCTAGCAGTCTATCAATTTTGTTGATCTTTTCAAAAAACCAGCTCCTGGATGGGCGGAGCAAGATGGCCGAATAGGAACAGCTCCAGTCTCCAACTCCCAGTGCGAGCGACACAGAAGACCGGTGATTTCTGCATTTTCAACTGAGGTACTGGGTTCATCTCACTGGGGAGTGCCGGACGATCAGTGCTGGTCAGCTGCTGCAGCCCGACCAGCGAGAGCTGAAGCAGGGCGAGGCATTGCCTCACCTGGGAAGCTCAAGGGGGAAGGGAATCCCTTTTCCTAGCCAGGGGAACTGAGACACACAACACCTGGAAAATCGGGTAACTCCCACCCCAATATTGCGCTTTAAGCAAACAGGCACACCAGGAGATCATATCCCACACCTGGCCGGGAGGGTCCCACGCCCACGGAGCCTCCCTCATTGCTAGCACAGCAGTCTGTGATCTACCGGCAAGGCAGCAGCGAGGCTGGGGGAGGGGCGCCCGCCATTGCTGAGGCTTAAGTAGGTAAACAAAGCTGCTGGGAAGCTCCAACTGAGTGGAGCTCACAGCAGCTCAAGGAAACCTGCCTGTCTCTGTAGACTCCACCTCTGGGGACAGGGCACAGCTACACAACAACAACAACAACAACAAAAAAGCAGCAGAAAGCTCTGCAGACGCAAACGACTCTGTCTGACAGCTTTGAAGAGAACAGTGGATCTCCCAACACGGAGGCTGAGATCTGAGAAGGGACAGACTGCCTGCTCAAGTGGGTCCCTGACCCCTGAGTAGCCTAACTGGGAGACATCCCCCACTAGGGGCAGTCTGACACCCTACACCTCACAGGGTGGAGTACACCCCTGAGAGGAAGCTTCCAAAGCAAGAACCAGACAGGTACACTTGCTGTTCAGAAATATTCTATCTTCTGCAGCCTCTGCTGCTGATACCCAGGCAAACAGGGTCTGGAGTGGACCTCAAGCAATCTCCAACAGACCTACAGCTGAGGGTCCTGACGGTTAGAAGGAAAACTATCAAACAGGAAGGACACCTACACCAAAACCCCATCAGTACATCACCATCATCAAAGACCAGAGGCAGATAAAACCACAAAGATGGGGAAAAAGCAGGGCAGAAAAGCTGGAAATTCAAAAAATAAGAGCACATCTCCCCCGGCAAAGGAGCGCAGCTCATCGCCAGCAACGGATCAAAGCTGGACAGAGAATGACTTTGACGAGATGAGAGAAGAAGGCTTCAGTCCATCAAATTTCTCAGAGCTAAAGGAGGAATTACGTACCCAGCGCAAAGAAACTAAAAATCTTGAAAAAAAAGTGGAAGAATTGACGGCTAGAGTAATTAATGCAGAGAAGGTCATAAACGAAATGAAAGAGATGAAAACCATGACACGAGAAATACGTGACAAATGCACAAGCTTCACTAACCGACTCGATCAACTGGAAGAAAGAGTATCAGCGATTGAGGATCAAATGAATGAAATGAAGCGAGAAGAGAAACCAAAAGAAAAAAGAAGAAAAAGAAATGAACAAAGCCTGCAAGAAGTATGGGATTATGTAAAAAGACCAAATCTACGTCTGATTGGGGTGCCTGAAAGTGAGGGGGAAAATGGAACCAAGTTGGAAAACACTCTTCAGGATATCATCCAGGAGAACTTCCCCAACCTAGTAGGGCAGGCCAACATTCAAATCCAGGAAATACAGAGAACGCCACAAAGATACTCCTCGAGAAGAGCAACTCCAAGACACATAATTGCCAGATTCACCAAAGTTGAAATGAAGGAAAAAATCTTAAGGGCAGCCAGAGAGAAAGGTCGAGTTACCCACAAAGGGAAGCCCATCAGACTCACAGCAGATCTCTCGGCAGAAACTCTCCAAGCCAGAAGAGAGTGGGGGCCAATATTAAACATTCTTAAAGAAAAGAATTTTAAACCCAGAATTTCATATCCAGCCAAACTAAGTTTCATAAGTGAAGGAGAAATAAAATCCTTTACAGATAAGCAAATGCTTAGAGATTTTGTCACCACTAGGCCTGCCTTACAAGAGACCCTGAAGGAAGCACTCAACATGGAAAGGAACAACCGGTACCAGCCATTGCAAAAACATGCCAAAATGTAAAGACCATCGAGGCTAGGAAGAAACTGCATCCACTAACGAGCAAAATAACCAGTTAATATCATAATGGCAGGATCAAGTTCACACATAACAATCTTAACCTTAAATGTAAATGGACTAAATGCTCCAATTAAAAGACACAGACTGGCAAACTGGATAAAGAGTCAAGACCCATCAGTCTGCTGTATTCAGGAGACCCATCTCACACGCAGAGACATACATAGGCTCAAAATAAAGGGATGGAGGAAGATTTACCAAGCAAATGGAGAACAAAAAAAAGCAGGGGTTGCAATCCTAGTCTCTGATAAAACAGACTTTAAACCATCAAAGATCAAAAGAGACAAAGAAGGCCATTACATAATGGTCAAGGGATCAATTCAACAGGAAGAGCTAACTATCCTAAATATATGCACCCAATACAGGAGCACCCAGATTCATAAAGCAAGTCCTTAGAGACTTACAAAGAGACTTAGACTCCCATACAATAATAATGGGAGACTTCAACACTCCACTGTCAACATTAGACAGATCAACGAGACAGAAAGTTAACAAGGATATCCAGGAATTGAACTCATCTCTGCAGCAAGCAGACCTAATAGACATCTATAGAACTCTCCACACCAAATCAACAGAATATACATTCTTCTCAGCACCACATCGTACTTACTCCAAAATTGACCATATAATTGGAAGTAAAGCACTCCTCAGCAAATGTACAAGAACAGAAATTATAACAAACTGTCTCTCAGACCACAGTGCAATCAAACTAGAACTCAGGACTAAGAAACTCAATCAAAACCGCTCAACTACATGGAAACTGAACAACCTGCTCCTGAATAACTACTGGGTACATAACGAAATGAAGGCAGAAATAAAGATGTTCTTTGAAACCAATGAGAACAAAGATACAACATACCAGAATCTCTGGGACACATTTAAAGCAGTGTGTAGAGGGAAATTTATAGCACTAAATGCCCACAAGAGAAAGCAGGAAAGATCAAAAATTGACACTCTAACATCACAATTAAAAGAACTAGAGAAGCAAGAGCAAACACATTCCAAAGCTAGCAGAAAGCAAGAAATAACTAAGATCAGAGCAGAACTGAAGGAGATAGAGACACAAAAAACCCTCGAAAAAAATCAATGAATCCAGGAGTTGGTTTTTTGAAAAGATCAACAAAATTGACAGACCACTAGCAAGACTAATAAAGTAGAAAAGAGAGAAGAATCAAATCGACGCAATAAAAAATGAAAAAGGGGATATCACCACCGACCCCACAGAAATACAAACTACCATCGGAGAATACTATAAACACCTCTACGCAAATAAACTGGAAAACCTAGAAGAAATGGATAATTTCCTGGACACTTACACTCTTCCAAGACTAAACCAGGAAGAAGTTGAATCCCTGAATAGACCAATAGTAGGCTCTGAAATTGAGGCAATAATTAATAGCCTACCAACCAAAAAAAGTCCAGGACCAGATGGATTCACAGCTGAATTCTACCAGAGGTATAAGGAGGAGTTGGTACCATTCCTTCTGAAACTATTCCAATCAATAGAAAAAGAGGGAATCCTCCCTAACTCATTTTATGAGGCCAACATCATCCTGATACCAAAGCCTGGCAGAGACACAACAAAAAAAGAGAATTTTAGACCAATATCCCTGATGAACATCGATGCAAAAATCCTCAATAAAATACTGGCAAACCGGATTCAACAACACATCAAAAAGCTTATCCACCATGATCAAGTGGGCTTCATCCCTGGGATGCAAGGCTGGTTCAACATTCGCAAATCAATAAACATAATCCAGCATATAAACAGAACCAAAGACAAGAACCACATGATTATCTCAATAGATGCAGAAAAGGCTTTTGACAAAATTCAACAGCCCTTCATGCTAAAAACGCTCAATAAATTCGGTATTGATGGAACGTACCTCAAAATCATAAGAGCTATTTATGACAAACCCACAGCCAATATCATACTGAATGGGCAAAAACTGGAAAAATTCCCTTTGAAAACTGGCACAAGACAGGGATGCCCTCTCTCACCACTCCTATTCAACATAGTGTTGGAAGTTCTGGCTAGGGCAATTAGGCAAGAGAAAGAAATCAGGGGTATTCAGTTATTAAAAGAAGAAGTCAAATTGTCCCTGTTTGCAGACGACATGATTGTATATTTAGAAAACCCCATTGTCTCAGCCCAAAATCTCCTTAAGCTGATAAGCAACTTCAGCAAAGTCTCAGGATACAAAATTAATGTGCAAAAATCACAAGCATTCTTATACACTAGTAACAGACAAACAGAGAGCCAAATCATGAATGAACTTCCATTCACAATTGCTTCAAAGAGAATCAAATACCTAGGAATCCAACTTACAAGGGATGTAAAGGAACTCTTCAAGGAGAACTACAAACCACTGCTCAGTGAAATAAAAGAGGACACAAACAAATGGAAGAACATACCATGCTCATGGATAGGAAGAATCAATATCGTGAAAATGGCCATACTGCCCAAGGTAATTTATAGATTCAATGCCATCCCCATCAAGCTACCAATGAGTTTCTTCACAGAATTGGAAAAAACTGCTTTAAAGTTCATATGGAACCAAAAAAGAGCCCGCATCTCCAAGACAATCCTAAGTCAAAAGAACAAAGCTGGAGGCATCACGCTACCTGACTTCAAACTATACTACAAGGCTACAGTAACCAAAACAGCATGGTACTGGTACCAAAACAGAGATATAGACCAATGGAACAGAACAGAGTCCTCAGAAATAATACCACACATCTACAGCCATCTGATCTTTGACAAACCTGAGAGAAACAAGAAATGGGGAAAGGATTCCCTATTTAATAAATGGTGCTGGGAAAACTGGCTAGCCATAAGTAGAAAGCTGAAACTGGATCCTTTCCTTACTCCTTATACGAAAATTAATTCAAGATGGATTAGAGACTTAAATGTTAGACCTAATACCATAAAAATCCTAGAGGAAAACCTAGGAAGTACCATTCAGGACATAGGCATGGGCAAAGACTTCATGTCTAAAACACCAAAAGCAACGGCAGCAAAAGCTAAAATTGACAAATGGGATCTAATTAAACTAAAGAGCTTCTGCACAGCAAAAGAAACTACCATCAGAGTGAACAGGCAACCTACAGAATGGGAGAAAATTTTTGCAATCTACTCATCTGACAAAGGGCTAATATCCAGAACCTACAAAGAACTCCAACAAATTTACAAGAAAAAAACAAACAACCCCATCAAAAAGTGGGCAAAGGATATGAATAGACATTTCTCAAAAGAAGACATTCATACAGCCAACAAACACATGAAAAAATGCTCATCATCACTGGCCATCAGAGAAATGCAAATCAAAACCACAATGAGATACCATCTCACACCAGTTAGAATGGCGATCATTCAAAAGTCAGGAAACAACAGGTGCTGGAGAGGATGTGGAGAAATAGGAACACTTTTACACTGTTGGTGGGATTGTAAACTAGTTCAACCATTATGGAAAACAGTATGGCGATTCCTCAAGGATCTAGAACTAGATGTACCATATGACCCAGCCATCCCATTACTGGGTATATACCCAAAGGATTATAAATTGTGCTGCAATAAACATACGTGTGCATGTGTCTTTATAGCAGCATTATTCACAATAGCAAAGACTTGGAATCAACCCAAATGTCCATCAGTGACAGACTGGATTAAGAAAATGTGGCACATATACACCATGGAATACTATGCAGCCATAAAAAAGGATGAGTTTGTGTCCTTTGTAGGGACATGGATGCAGCTGGAATCCATCATTCTTAGCAAACTATCACAAGAACAGAAAACCAAACACCGCATGTTCTCACTCATAGGTGGGAACTGAACAATGAGATCACTTGGACTCAGGAAGGGGAACATCACACACCGGGGCCTATCATGGGGAGGGGGGAGGGGGGAGGGATTGCATTGGGAGTTATACCTGATGTAAATGACGAGTTGATGGGTGCAGCAGACCAACATGGCACAAGTATACATATGTAACAAACCTGCACGTTATGCACATGTACCCTACAACTTAAAGTATAATAATAATAAATAAATAAATAAATAAATAAATAAAACCAGCTCCTGGATTCATTGATTTTTTTGAAGGGTTTTTTGTGTCTCTATTTCCTTCAGTTCTGCTGTGATCTTAGTTATTTCTTGCCTTCTGCTAGCTTTTGAATGTGTTTGCTCTTGCTTCCCTAGTTCTTTTAATTGTAATGTTAGGGTGTCAATTTTAGATCTTTCCTGCTTTCTCTTGTGGGCATTTAGTGCTATAAATTTCCCTCTACATACTGCTTTAAATGTGTCCCAGAGATTCTGGTATGTTGTGCCTGTGTTCTCATCTGTTTCAAAGAACATCTTTACTTCTGCCTTCATTTGTTATATACCCAGTAGTTATTCAGGAGCAGGTTGTTCAGTTTCCATGTAGTTGAGTGGTTTTGAGTGAGTTTCTTAATCCTGAGTTCTAGTTTGATTGCACTGTGGTCTGAGTGACAGTTTGTTATAATTCCTGTTCTTTTACATTTGCTGAGGATTGCTTTACTTCCAACTATGTGGTCAACTTTGGAATAAGTGCAATGTGGTGCTGAGATGAATGTATACTCTGTTGATTTGGGCTGGAGAGTTCTGTAGATGTCTATTAAGTCTGCTTGGTGCAGGGCTGAGTTCAATTCCTGGATATCCTTTTTTACTTTCTGTCTCGTTGCTCTGTCTAATATTGACAGTGCACCATCATCAAGACCAAAGGTAGATAAAACCATAAAGATGGGGAAAAAACAGAGCAGAAAAGCTGAAAATTCTAAAAATTAGAGTGCCTCTCCCCCTCCAAAGGAATGCAGTTCCTCGCCAGCCATGGATCAAAGCTGGACAGAGAATGACTGACGAGTTGAGAGAAGGCTTCAGACAATCAAACTTCTCCAAGCTAAAGGAGGAAGTTCGAACCCATTGCAAAGAAGCTAAAAACATTGAAAAAAGATTAGACAAATGTCTAACTAGAATAAGCAGTGCAGAGAATTCTTAAATGACCTGATGGAGCTGAAAACAAGAACTATGTGATGAATTCACAAGCTTCAGTAGCTGATTTGATCAACTGGAAGAAAGGGTATCAGTGATTGAAGATCAAATGAATGAAGTGAAGTGAGAAGAGAAGTTTAGAGAAAAAAACAGTAAAAAGAAGTGAACAAAGCCTCCAAGAAATATGAGACTATGTGAAAAGTCCCATATTGATACAGAGAATGCCACAAAGATGCTCCTCAAGAAGAGCAACTCCAAGACACATAATTGTCAGATTTACCAAAGTTGAAATGAAGGAAAAAATGTTAAGAGCAGCCAGAGAGAAAGGTCAGGTTACCCACAAAGGGAAGCCCCTCAGACTGAGAGCAGATCTTTCAGCAGAAACTCTACAAGCCAGAAGATAGTGGGGGCCAATATTCAACATTCTTAAAGAAAAGAATTTTCAACCCAGAATTTCATATCCAGCCAAACTAAGCTTCATAAGTGAAGGAGAAATAAAATCCTTTATAGATAAGCAAATGCTGAGAGATTTTGTCACCACCAGGCCTGCCCTACAAGAGCTCCTGAAGCACTAAACATGGAAACATGGAAAGGAACAACCAGTGCCAGCCACTGCAAAAACATGCCAAGTTGTAAAGACCATCGATGCTAGGAAGAAACTGCATCAACTAATGAGCAAAAGAGCCAGCTAACATCATAATGAATGACAGGCTCAAATTCACACATAACAATATTAACCTTAAATGTAAATGGGCTAAATGTTTCAATTAAAAGACACAGACTGGCAAATTGGATAAAGAGTCAAGATCCATCAGTGTGCTGTATTCAGGAGACCAATCTCACATGCAGAGACATACATAGTCTCAAAATAAAGGGATGGAGGAAGATCTACTAAGCAAATGTAAAACAAAAAAAGACAGGGGTTGCAAACCTAGTCTCTGATAAAACAGACTTTAAAACAACAAAGATCAAAAGAGACAAAGAAGGCCATTACATAATGGTAACAGGATCAATTCAACAAGAAGAGCTAACTATCCTAAATATATATATATGCACCCAATACAGGAGCACCCAGATTCATGAAATGCCTATTTTGTAACCTAGTGTTGGGGTCAGGGATGAGTAGGTAGGAGGGTTAAGGGAAAGAAATTATTGACTCCACTATTGCACCACAGTTAGAGTGAAGAATGCAGATTTTTTCCCTTATTTTTGCTAGCATTGTTGCTTCTGAGTATGTTAGTTTGCCTTATTTTGTCACTCTGCCCTAATGCTGACTCTTCTATATTACATAACCATGCAGGAGCTAATCATGAGATTGTGGATTAGGCTACATGAGATCCTCTTAAAAACATATCTATGGAAGCACAGCATATTACAATTAAGACAATTTTCACAGCCTTGAAATCCTCTAAAGGCCCCAGGGTTGGTTTGGTTTGGTGCCAGAATATGTCAGGTTGACAGCCAACAATCATGGCTTGTTTTGTTTTGTTTTGTTTTAACAAAGAGGAGCCTTCTGGCATACTACTCCTGCATGTTACATCACCACACTACCACAGGAGTTTGATGAGTTTCAATTGATTTAAGTTGGCACTCAATATAAAATGATAGATGCTGGGCTGACACAAGATAAGACAGTCATTTCTATCTTGGCAAAATAAAAAAATGTTGGGGGAAAGGATAGCTTTTCTTGCTTCAACAATTTAGTTCTAACCTCTTATCTTGCTCTATTAACTTTAACAGATGGTTTTCTCTATCTCATTAAGTAAAAAACAATTTTTAAGTGGATTTAGGATCAGAAACTTCAGAAACATCACAGGGTGAGCTAAGGAAGAGGGGCTCAAAAAGGCATAGAGAAAGGTTGGTCTGAAAAGCTCAGAGAGAGTCATAGAGAGCCTTATTATGAAAGCCAAAGGGTTGTGGATTTTTCCCTTATAAAGTATATTAAATAAGCTTGAGAGAACTTGCTCAATAAAGAAGTTGAATATGAAAAAGGCCTGAAAGTGACCATTGGCACTGACAATTAGGATGACATTAATTACTTCACAGAGCAACTATAACACAGTTGTGAAGGCAGATAAAGTACATTGTGAAGCAGAATGGATAATGAAAATCTGGATTCTAAGTAGAAATGGGGCTGTGAGCAGCCAGGAAATTGATAGGGGCAGTCAAGGAGAAGAATTCTACTGAAATAAGGTAAAGAAAGATTTGTTTTTAAGGGTTGGAGAAAGGAGCATATTCATCGTCTGAAAGGAAGAAACCAGTAGAAGAAAATAGATTGAAGGCAAGCTGAGAGAGCTGAGTTCTGGGTCCATTTTGGATCCTATCTATATGTTCAGTTATCACCCTAGATTCTTCGACTAATTCTTTGTCCAAAGAAAATGCCACAAGCTCTAGGCTACTGTCGGAGTCTGAAGTCACCCTCATTGCTTTCTGCTACTTGCTGACTTTGTTACTGGTCCTAGTTCTTGGGCTCTGGCTCTATCCCTTGTGGCCTAGCCCTCGACTTAAACCTCAATTCATTCCAATTATTCTATTTCGAGTTCTCACTTTGACTTATTTCTAACAATTCTTGTTGATCGCTCTAGAAATGAGGTTTTTACCTCACACTTCACTTTCTTCTTAGGTATGGTATTATACACTTATAACTGCCTACCTCACAGCCATTTCCTACCTTCTTCTTCCTGGTTAATATAACCCCAATTCTGTTCAGATCTCCAGTGACAATATGCTTTAAGGGGTGGTCAGCCCCGTCCCACCCTAGGAGGGGAATTTACTTAGTCAAAGCTAGTTACGCAAATTCTATTTCCCTGGACAGTGATTTGTTCTGGAAAAGGATGTGTCAAAATTCTTATCTGATGGCAGTCTGAAGTCCTGGAAGAAAGATTTCCACTTTTTCTACTGGATATAGCAGTGTCTACATGGAATATCTGGCAAATTGACTCATCCAGTGACCATGAAAGAACAAGATAGAGCTGCTGAGCAAAAAGGAGAGAACCTGGGTGCATGGAACATTGTCGAATCTCTGTGTTATTTAATGGTATCCAGAATTGCCTACCTTTGGTTTTCTTGCTGTGTAAGTTATTTTCTCAGATATGTTTCATTGGATTTTCTGCTTCTTTAAATAAAAAAGATTCTAAGTGACATATTGTAGAAGAAAAGCCTGAGAAAAACTCACTTTATTGAGGTCATACTACATATCAAATATTTTGCATCCATTATTTAGCTTAATTTTTATAATGACTTTATGAAGTTCGTATTTGATCTTCATTTAAAGAGGAGTACAACTCAAAAAGCCTGAATTTTCCCCCACGAGGTCGAAAGTCTTGACCCCAAATTTTCATATGCATCATCAAGCATTGCATCTAGTTTTGCCTGATACCTGTTTCTCAGACTTCAAACTTTTATGAATTTCAAAGTTCTGCAGTAGAACATGGGGGTATGAGTAAAAATTGCAAAATAAGGCAGATTGTTCAAACCTTAGCATATTTATTAGTTTGGTGAACTAAGATTACTCAGATCCTAAATTCTGTATTAGTATTTGTAAAAGGCAATAATAGTACCTATTCACAAGTTGTACAGCATTTAATAAATACCAATACAGCTTAGTCATATAACCAATGGCTTTATTTATATTAATGCTGCTAGTGCAAAATATACAGTCGAGTTTTAAAAATCGTATCACAGAATTTTAGGACTATAAGAGATTGCAGAAATGAAATTTTGTAATACCCCTGCCACTGAGCATATAAACTTAACCTGCAATTCAAAAAATAGCTCAGAGCTAAATATATAAATGACCTTCTTATGAGTTACTTTTACAAAGCTAAATATAATAACTTTATGTCATTAAATTTATGATAATCATCATTTGGAATTAATGACCAGCTAAGTAAACACAGCCACATGGAGAAAGAAACGAAAACATATCTAGTTAGAATTTAAGAACATGATCATTTTACTGCATTTTACCATACCTGGTGGACAACTCTGTAGTGTTGTACAATTGAGAAAACATTAAACTTTGAATCAAAAGATGTAGCTGAGATCAAACCCCTTCTCCATTTTTATTCATTATGTCTGTGACTTTGTGCAAGTCATTTACTGCCCCTAAATCTAAATCTTTTTATCTTTAAAATGGGAGTGATAATTTAGCCCTTTGCTTATATCACAGTTGGATTCTAAAGTCAAAGTATATACAAAAGCCTTTTATGCACTGAAATATGCAGCATACATGAAAGGAAATAATAGAAATTTCAGTGAACACAAATGGTGGAAACTTCAGACTGCATATTCTGTAACGTGTTCTTTAAGTTATTTTTCCTTAGGATATTTACTCATTACCTATTCTGAAGAATCAGCAGCCTTTCTGAAACTGCACACTACTAACACAGCATAGTGCCATGGACGGCTATAGATTCAACCCGAGCCTTTTGATGATGATGAGCTTTGAAGGATTCCCATCTCTAGAGCTGTGCTCACTTTGCTCACTGTACTTGATAGAATCAAGCTACAGGCTTAGCATATGATAGTTGGTTTGAGTCAAATTTGGAAATCACTCAATCAAGAAACCACTCAATCACCCTGTCTAGAAAACAAATGAATTAGAGAAGAAAACACCAAGATGACTCAGACCCAATTCTGAAAGTGTTTTTGATTCAGCCTATACTGAATTTTATTTACTAAAAATAAAAAATAATGTTGGCAATACTGTTTGTGGAGTCTCTTCCAGACAGCTGTAACATCTGAGAAACACTTGGAATGCTGCCTATAAAGTTCTATAAATAACAACATCATCCTTATCTAGGATTATTTTTCTAATTCCATAAGGCCTTAAATAAACTGAGTTATTTTCCAGGAATGTCAGAAAGCTCTAGAAATCAGTAAATTGGACCTCACTATTCACTATTCTATTATTGCAATTGTAAGTTGCTATGAAAGTCCAGAATTCCTGTTATCCATAGAAACTACACTTTCTATGCTGGTCAGATTCTCGGGTTGGCCCAAAAACTGACCACAAATTCAATATGAGACAAATAGGAAGGAGCAGTTCAGAAAGCCAAGGTAATTACTGACTACATTGACAGTGAACACTGTACAAGAATGAAAACAAACCGGGAACAAGAGAGCCATGTACCAATTCTGGGGTCATGGTTGAAAAGGCATATGTCCAAGAAAGACCAGAGAAACACAACTAGAAACCCATAAGTTATCTATTTCTTTCTCTTCATACTTAAGCATTTAAAAGGTGTAGTCTACATTGGTTGACAATCCTCCTATTCACTAAAAAAACGTATTACAACATGAGGTACATAAAAAGGAAATTATCAGTTTGGAAATACCACAAACTAGAGTATACATCGAAAACCGCAGTTGTTTCATTATAAGAAATGCAGGCCCGACAAGGTGGCCCATGCCTGTAATCCCAGCACTTTGGGAGGCCGAGGTGGGTGGATCACCTGAGGTCAGGAGTTTGAAACCAGCCTGACCAACATGGTGAAATCCCGTCTCTACTAAAAACAAATAAATTAGCCAGGCACGGTGGTGGTCACCTGTAATCCCAGCTACTCAGGAGGCTGAGGCAGGAGAATTGCTGGAACCCAGGAGATGGAGCTTGCAGTGAGCAGAGATCACACCATTGCACTCCAGCCTGGGCGACAGAGCAAGAGTCTGTCGAGAGAGAGGGAGAGACAGAGACAGAGAGGGAGAGAGAGAGAGAGAGAGAGAGAGAGAGAGAGAGAGAGAAAGAAAGAAAGAAAGAAAGAAAGAAAGAGAGAAAAGGAAGGAAGGAAGGAAGGAGAGAGAGAGAAAGAAAGAAAAAGAAAGAAAGAAAGAAAGAAAGAAAGAAAGAAAGAAAGAAAGAGAGAAAAGGAAGGAAGGAAGGAAGGAGAGAGAGAGAAAGAAAGAAAAAGAAAGAAAGAAAGAAAGAAAGAAAGAAAGAAAGAAAGAAAGAAAGAAAGAAAGAAAGAAAGAGAGAAAAGGAAGGAAGGAAGGAAGGAGAGAGAGAGAAAGAAAGAAAAAGAAAGAAAGAAAGAAAGAAAGAAAGAAAGAAAGAAAGAAAGAAAGAGAGAAAAGGAAGGAAGGAAGGAAGGAGAGAGAGAGAAAGAAAGAAAAAGAAAGAAAGAAAGAAAGAAAGAAAGAAAGAAAGAAAGAAAGAAAGAAAGAAAGAAAGAAAGAAAGAGAAAGAAAGAAAGAAAGAAAGAAAGAAAGAAAGAAAGAAAGAAAGAAAGAAAGAAAGAAAGAAAGATGGAAGGAGAAAGAACAAAAAAGAAAAGAAAGAAATGCAAATGGCCAACTTTTCAAGGAAATGTCAAATTGCCTTCTGAGGTTATTGCACAAATTTACCAACCCCCAGCACTGTATAAACTTTAACATAGTTCCTCATCTTTCTCTACACTTGATATAGTCAGATTTCTTGATTTTTGTCATTATAAAATTATATGCAATTATGCTTTTAATCTACATTTTTCTGATTAGTAAAGAGATTAAGCATCTTTTCTTCCCCACTTATTTCTCATTTTGTTTTATGTGTATTCATGTTATTTGTTTATTTTTCTATTTTGTTACTTGTTTTTCTTATTGATTTATAAGGGTTTTAAAAATGTGTGTGTGTGTGTGTTTATGAAACTAATCTTTTATTAGTTAAATGTGTTGTAAATTTTGTCTTAGTTACTTGGAAACTTTTATTTATGTACGTTTTGATGAACAGAAGCTTTTCGATCCAATGTAGTTAAATTTAAGCCTTTTGTTCTATGTTAACACTATTCGCTTCTTTTTTAAAGAAGTCATTCATTACCCAAAAGACCTGAGATAGTCTCCTATATTTCTAATAGTTTTTAAGATTTCACATTTAATCCCTTAATCCATCTGGAATCGATTTCTGAGCATGATATGGTCCTCCTATCAGTTTTCTATCCACGCATTTTTAATCGTGTTGCAGTTCTCCTCAAAATTTGTTCTGCTTCAGGTCATGACTGAGCTTCATGTTATCAAATCCAATGAGCGATTTCCTGATTTTTTTTTTTTTTTTGCAGTATTTGAGAATCTACACAACTCTTCTCTTCTTGAAACTGTCTTGCATTTCATCTGTGACATTACTCTCTTGATTTTCCTTTTACCTTTTGCTCTGATCTCTCTAACCTTCATTGCCTCCTCCATCTGTCCCCATGATGCTGATGTGACCCAGTGTTCCATCTTCAACCACTCCTCTTCTCATATACTTAGTCTTTCCCAGTGTCCTTCCCATACCCATTGTTTAGTAGACATCTATGTTCTAATGATTCATACATCCATTAACTCAAACCCACGTCTTTAGCTATAATACTAGATCTCTGGAGCCAAATGACTACTTGGCATTGTTGGCATTGTTTGAGATTTTCGAAAGGCATCTCAAAATCAACAACTTTAAAAGAGAATCTTTATTCTGCTCCCCCTCCTTCCAAAATCTTCTCCTCTTGCTTCATGACTTACCCAGATGTTGACACCACCCTCTACTTGGTCAGCAAGTCAAAAATAGTAAGCCATCCTACACTCGTCCCTTGCCACCACTGCCCTTCATCCTCTGCATCTCATCAGCCAGCTTGTCCTAGAGATTCCCTTACATGAGTATCTCTCATGTGTGCAGATTCCTCTTCACTCCCTCTGCCACTGCCTTAATTCAAGGACCCATTATTTTTCTGTTGGGCATTTGCAGTAGCCTTTTAAATTGTCNTAATTCAAGGACCCATTATTTTTCTGTTGGGCATTTGCAGTAGCCTTTTAAATTGTCCCCCTGGAGCCAGGCTGCACCTCCAGAATCTGTCATCTGCACCTTTCAGAGTAATCTTTATAAAATGCAAATCTCATCATAAGACAGGTAGGGTCCTATCCTCATGTGTACAATATTCCTACACTTCTCAATCCTCATACTGCCCCAGGCCACAGTGTCAGGCCCATTACTCTACTCAGAGATGGTCGCCAATCCTCCTGCAGTTACCAACACAGAATTTCCACTGAGCTGCCACCTTCAGATTAAGGGGAATGCTTTGCCACCCACCAGTTGTTACTTTAGTTAGTTCTTAGCCCACCCAGCTATCACCAGAGTATGGATTCTTACCTCAATCCCTTTTTCCTTCATCCAAATGGCCACATTTGAAATCCCTTCTTGGCGCCTTCAGCTGCGATCTCTGAATATCTCTTTCCACAACAAAATACTTTGGAAATTCTAAATTCTTTACCAAATAATATTTATTTGTTGTAGTGTTTCATAGACAAAACATGCAAATATTGGTTGCTCATTGCTTGACCTAATCCCTAGTAACTTCCAAGTTAGGTCTCCTTACTCCTCCCACTACATTTTACTTCCAAGCCATCTTGTGCTCTTACATGACTCCAAGTACTTTCTATCTTACAACTCCTACCAAAACTCTGTTTCCAGCCAAACTCATATCTTGAGCTCCGCATCTAACTCCTACTAGACATCTCCATTTGAATGTGTCCTAAACACTTCGAACTCAAAACTAAATTCCTTATATGCATCTATCTCCAATTATCCTTCTCTTCCTCAAATTACATAATATCTCATGAAATAGCACTAGTATCTACCCCGTTGCCAAAGGAGCCATTATTTCCTCCTATTTGCTTCAAATTAAATCAATCATTGAGTCACCACCTCCTAAATATATCTCAAAACTCCACCCTTCCTTTTGTCCTCATGCCACCGTCCTAAATCAAACCATTATACTTCCTTGCCTGATCTATAGTGACAACCTTCTGATGAATTTCCCTTTCTCCATTTTTTCTTTCTTTATTTAACGTAGTTTCACAAGGTATGGTAGCAAGGAGTCATTTTCCAGACATGCAAATCTGTTCATGTCCCCTGTTAGAATACCTTGGTAACCTCAGTACTACTTCCCTAATATTAAATAAAATGGGGGTGGGAAGGAGGAGTAGACTTCATGATCCCCAAAGCTCTTATTTTTCTGGGTCAAGAACACAAAAGGATCTAGGAGCCTTTATAAAACAATATGTTACTTCAGGCTAAAGTTGTAGTTACTCAAAAGCATTAGAAGGTCCAAAAGGGAGGTATGGAAATTCAAGAGCAGTCCCTTTATTCCATTCTACTAACTTCACCGCCAAAATAGCCAGCCTCAGGAATGTTTAGCTCTTGAACATTGTGTCCTCTTTTCCCTTAACAAGTATTTTTTTTGCCCCTTTTTCCTCATTCTCAGGGTCATACCTCTTCTCATGTTAGTTGTCAGTTCTGTTAAGTTTTTTCTAGATGCAGATGGAGAAGAGATACAGGGAAAGGCAATCTCACACTGGCCAATTCTCCTTGAATGGTACCTGCAAGATGATCAGAATTTTCACAGTGCTGTGGACTTTCATTATCTTTTGTTATTTTAAGAATGTCTGTCTCTTTTCTTTGTCCTAGCTGCAATATACTTGATTCCAGAAGAAGGAGAAGAAAACACTTACATTCTTAAAAAACATAAAAAAGTATCCATTTTTAAAATAGTTTATGCCTGGCCTTGTGTAATTCCCCATACTGCTACTAACATTTGATGCATTATAGCAGATGCTCGTTCCTCTTCCATATCTGGTCAGTTTTCACCATTTCTGTACAGGCTGACATATTCATAGTGTAGACACCTGTGACTATGCCCAATCACCTTCTCCAGTTACAAGAGTATGCCTGGCTAGCATGTAGGGCAGGCCAGACATGGTGGGGGGTTAGCATACCCAGGAGCAGCAATTGACAAACTATGAATGGGAATTTGTAAATAAACTTCCAGTTTCCTCACACTTTGAGGGGAACAATTTTGAAGAATGCTCTGCATAGTCTTTCAGAGGTCTCTGGTGGGATTAGGCACTAGTTTCCTACGTTGTGATTTGCTCTGTTAATGCACCCTGTGTTGACTTTGTTATCTTCTGTCTTTCTTCCTCCCTTACCTACAAAAGCTTTTTCAGACCCACCTCTCAAACTGCTTTCACTCAGATCTTTTATCTCAAGTTCTGATTTTGAAAGAATTAAACTTAAGACAATTAGTGCTAAAATAGACCTAAAAAGCAAAACTTCGGACTGTATTTTTGAATTGATTATTCACCAGTCAGATAGCAACAAGGTCCCATTGCTGGTAACATGTGGGCTGGTGGTAAGTTGTAGCATGCTGTAGGTAATAGCATCACTATTACTAAGCAAATTCTTAGATTTCATCTTTGATGAACTGGGATCAGGTAGAAGTAAGAAGGCAACACATGATCTTAAAGTCTGTGAAATTGGTTGGGTATGGTTAATAGCCATAAAACCTCTGAAGGAAGAAAATGACACTCTGAAGTCAACAATTGTCAACAGGGCTCAGGGTGACAGCAAGAATGTCTTCATGGCAACATTTAAACAAAATCTTTATCACTTGTTGCCAGGGAGTACACATTGCTTTAAATCAGCCCCAAAATTGGATTGGAGGGGTGAAAGACTTACCAAGGAGACTGAATTAAAAGTCTCTGTCAGGAAAGGAATTAGATTCTATGATGTAGAACGCAGACATCTGAGTAAATATGTTTGAGAATTTTGAACCTCCAGAATGCTGTGGGATGGCAAAAGTGACTTCACTTGTTATTGGAGGGCAGGCTCCTATTGCCTGAAGTCTATGGAAAATCTCTCGCCTGCCATAAGACAAAGGATTTGCAAGAGAATGCTCATTTCTCAGGAGCTGTATTTGCCTCAACTCACTGTTTCTGGACAAGCAATTAGGGTCGAATCTCAGTATCAACAGAGCAGGGAAGTACTGTTCCTACCACAGGAGCAAAGCAAGTATTCACTGAAAGAATGGGAGGACCTGGCTAAAGCAAGAACTAGGAGAACATACCTGGGGATTGATATTTAGGGTAATGATGGGAATTGGGGGAAGGATAAGCTGAATGATAGAGATCTCTTCTGTGCCTCTGGTTTAATATCCTGATAAGAGTGCCTGGAGACGGTGTAGATATTACACCACAATGTCAGTTTGAATCAAAGAAATAACAATGGCCTATAGTAAATGAAGTAGAGTTGCTAAAACAGCCTTGATAAAGTACTGAAGAGGATGTAAAAGTTCTTAAAGATGTGGCTATGCTGGGATGAATTTACTACATAACCTGAGAAAGCCCAGCAGTTTTCTGTGTTCCCCACTGAGGGTAGAAGTAGAGAAGAAGACACTCTTTTCATTGAAACAGTAGTGAATCGGAAGTGCAGTAGTGAATGGAGCACCAGCATTATTGAAAAGCTCATGGATGGCTGTTCTCTATAGTGCAGTGTTTATGAAGGAAGGAGATATTGCAATGGAGCTGGACTGAGTGTCTATGGAGACGTTAGGATTCTGTAATAGCAAGTCAGATGTTGACAGTTACAGTGAATAACATCAAGGCTGTTTTCATGCTGCTGATAAAGACATACCCAGGACCAGGCAATTTACAAAGGAAAGATGTTTAATGGAAAACTCACAGTTCCACATGGCTGGGAAAGCCTCACAATCATGGGGTAAGGCAAGGAGGAGCAAGTTACATCTTACACAGATGGTGGCAGGCAAACAGAGAGTTTGTGCAGGTAAACTCCCATTTTTAAAGCCATCAGATGTCGTGAGATGTATTCACTATCACAAGAACAGCACAGAAAAGACCACCCCCATGATTCAATTATCTCCCACTGGGCCCCTCTGACAATATGTGGGAATTATGGGTGCTACAAGATGAGATTTGGGTGGGGACACAGAGTTGAATCATATCAACAACCATGGGGCTTGACCTACAGATATTTGAGGTAATTGCAAATAGATTATTGATGTTTTAAGGGAGGATATTAATGGTTAGCCAAAGAGTATGTGACATGATCACAACAACAACAAAAAGATCTAGAACTGGTAAGGGAAAAGCTAATATCAATTACTGCAATGGAAGATTATAATCTCTCATGCAGTTCCTATGATTGAGTCAGTTTTCAGACACAGGACTCCTTAAATGAATGACATGATTGTTGCCTTGAAGAAGGACTCCATAAGGTCACAGCAAATATATACAATAGCCATCACCCTAATTCTTTCTCACAATGATCTAAGGCCATTTACCAAAGTCTCTATATGTTTGTGAAGGGAAAATACTTAAATTCTATGAAAGCCACTGAATACAAGGTCTAAACTGATACTGATATGAGGTAACCTGACATAGTTTGTCTGTGTCCCCACCCAAATCTCATCTTGAATTGTAGTTCCCATAATCCCCATGTTTCATGGGAGGAACCCAGTGGGAAATAACTGAATCATGGGGGGTGGTTACCCTCATGCTGTTCTGGTGATAGTGAGTTCTCACGAGATCTGACAGTTTTACAATGGGACTTTCCCCTTTTGCTTGGCACTTCTCCTTGATGCTGCCATGTGAAGAAGGACATGTTTGCTTCCCTTCCCACCATGATTGTAAGTTTCCTGAGGCCTTCCCAGTCATGCTGAATTAAACCCCTTTCCTTTATAAATTACCCATTCTTGAGTATGTCTTTATTAGCAGCATGAAAACAGACTAATATAGGACCCAACGTGTCTCAATGGTCCACTGTTAAAGTGAAAGCATACAGAGGTCAGGCAACAAATAGAGTCCTGGTCAAAGTCTATCTCACTGAGAGTCCACTGACCCTGTGATCATTTACTAGAATCATGTGTGTATAATCTTTTTGGATATATTTGCTTGCTGGAAGAATCCTCACAATGGTTCCTTGACATATGGAGTTAGAGCCATTTTGGATAATAAAGGCCTAGTGAAAACCCTTGAAACGATTCATCCCCCAGGTCAAGATAATAAATTAAAAGCAATATTACATTTCAGACAGAATAGCAAAGAATTGTAGGACTCTCAAAGATTAAACAATGCAGACATAATGGTGCCCACCTTATCTCCATTTAATTCACTGGCATTAACCTACACAACCAGATGGACATAAGAGGTCTGAAGGTAAAAGACTGAATTGCAGACATTTAGTCAGATGAAGTATCTTAACTAGAACAGATGAGCATGGGCTCTACAACTTAATATGAGATTACTCATCTAGAGATGGCATTCTTTTCCATCTCCATCAAAAAAAGAGGGATTAAGAGCAGTTTGCTTTTACCTGGGGGGAACATCGGGACATATTTACAGTTTTGCTTCTAGCTAAGGTAATTCTTCTGCTCTCTGTCATAATATAGTTCTGGATAATCTTAAAATTTTCACAAACATCAAGCTTCTGCATCATATTGATATTGCTGGAGAGCAAGAAATGCAAATACATGTGCCACTAGTAATATCCATATGTACATTGGTGACAAATAACCCCCAAAATAAATCAAAATCCTGACATATTGGTAAAGTTTTAGAGGTTTATTGCCTGGAGGAATGCTTGAATATACCCTCAAAGTTACGGGACAAATTCACAAACCCTGCCCCTTCTGCCACTAAGAAAAAAAAGAATAGCCCTTAATAGACCTCCTTATATTTTAGATATAGCATATACTACACTTGGAACTACTGCTTTTACACATTTAGGGGGTAATACTGACACTCCCAAATTTTTTAGAGACTAGGTAAAGAGAGGATTCTGTAGCAGATTAAAGATCTGCCATTTGGCCATCTGACCCATCAGATTTCATTTTGGTAGAGATATATAAGGCAGATTAAAATGTTTGGCAGAATCTAAGATTTCAGAGCAAGGTCATCTCATGTGCAGAAGAAAATAAATAAAAGAGAAGTTCTGGCAAACTACCAGTAGAAACTAGTTGTATGGGCCCTGGTAGATGCTAAATGCAAGGCCATGAGATATCAAATGACAAGAAAACTGAAAATGCCCATCAGGAATTAGCCATCTTCAGATCCTTCGCTGTTTACCCTAAAACAGTAAAAATTCAGAGTACAGTGGAAATGGGGATTGTGTTCTAAAAAGTCCAGATCAGATAAGTTAATGTGAAGAGGTGGCCCAGATCCCCAAGTCATCAATCTTTCTTCTTCAAGTCACACATATAGACCCATGGTACATTCCTTATATCCTGATAGGTTTGTTCTATATGTTGGGGCAAGCCATTAATCAGGTGACTGCTCTTGCACTCAGCCCAACTCATGGGTGGCCATGAAAGATGATGGCAAGGGCAAACTGAACAGTGCACCTGGTCATCAGCTTCCTGTGAAGGGAGAACTAAAAGTTCAGACCACTCAGGGATGAAAAGAAGATGTTCTGAGCAATCTCACCAGGCAAACAATTTAGATCAATGAAAGCGCTGACAAGGTGAGGGAAATCCAGAATGATTGGTAGAAAACGCAAATGATATATTTCAAATTTGGCCTTGGAACCAGATAGAGCAACAGAGATAATGGCTCATCTCATTATCAATCCCATTATATTTTTTTAGATTGTGACCAACAACCTATCCACTGATAAAACAAAAGACTCAATATGGGACACTATACCTGAATACATTTTACTGCAAGCACCATGACTCTGCATGAGAGCTTTCTCTGGCTATAGGAGTTTGCAAACCTACACTCAACTTACATGCTGGTAAATCTGGAAATGTTGGGGAGTTGACATCTTTAAGAATGACCTTCAATCAATTATAGTTTGGATCTGATAGATAAATATCCTGGCTTCTTCACTCCTCAGATATAAAAGTTCTGAGGCATGCTCTACACAGTCTTCCAGAGTTCGACAGTAGGACTGATCCCCCATTGTTCCAATACGTGACCTGGTCATTAATGCATTCCATATTGGGCTTCCTATTTTCTTAATCTTTTTTTCCCACTCTTCCCCAATCACCTTCCAAATTAATTACTTTCACTCACTTAGGGAGAGGGATCCTTATCCCAGAACAAATTAGATTCTGGAAATGTGTACCCTTACAGCTTTCTATATGTCCCTTGTCATAGCACCACATTTATCGTTATCGCTTGTCATTTTCCAATTGACTAAAAGTATTAAGAAGACAGGGATGATTTCTATCCTGCTCACAACAAATACCAAATGTCTAGCACAGCTTAAATATAGTACAAACCCAACAAATATTTGTTGAATGAAATCACTTGCAAACTAAACTTATCACAATGGCTTCCTTCCATCTCAATCTAGAATAGAAAACCCAGTTGGCCTCTCATTTCCAGCCATCTCCCTAGTTGTACATTTTATTTAATTTATTAAACTGCAGTTCTCTGCACAAATCATATTGTCATATTGCCAAGGCTTTGCCCATTTGTTTCTTCTGCTGTTTAGTATTTCCCTCCTATCTTATTCCTGCCAATCCTTCAAGTCTCAATTAAAGTATAACCACCTCTGGAAATCCTTCCTTAATGCCTCAGTAATATTTAGAGGTGTCTCTATTCCCAAAGAACCTTCAGCCTAATTCTATTATAATTCTTTTTAACATTAAAAAAATTGAAACTTATTTTTCTTTCCCCCCAAACCCATAAGCTTCTCAAGAAATGAATCTGTAGGTGTTTTATTTTTATACAGTGCCTAGCACAGTGTCTAGGGGAAAGTTATGTGCTCAACAAGTATTTTCTGGCTGAAGATGAACATGACATATTAGTATTATTAAGAACTAGTGATGTTGAGCCTGTAAAGAAATCTTAAGGAATGCAGGGCATTTGTCTCAAGTATTCAAGGACTACCTACAGGAATAAGTATTAAAAAACTTCGGTGCTTTTCTCAGTGAATTATGGCTAATTGCTTTCTGAGTTTGCAGAATTAGATGCTTGGGAATGTAAAAAAATGCTTATTGGTTGCAACAGCTGCTGATGTGTATACTTTCTTATATCAATTACTAAATATTGCTGTTGGCAGTTGTTAGCAGTTTGACATGTACCTGTACTTGTTAATAGCAAAGGCCTTGGGACCTAGCTGCCTGGGTTCAAATACCAATCCTGCTTTTCAATAGCTACACAACCTTGGGAAACTCAAAGTAGTATTTCATTGCCTCAGTTTTCACATCTGTAAAGTGGGTTTAATAAAAGTATCTACTTTACAGGGTTGTGAGGGTTAAATAAATTATCATATGTAAAACATTTAAAACAATATATGCTGCACAGATGATCATTATAATACAACTGTTTTATTCAACCCACTAGGCCAAAGCAGGTCCAACGAATGAAAGTGTTAGCATATTTTGATTCAATATAAAAATTAGTTTTGACAATTTATGCTATCCAACAGTGAAACTAGCTGTCTCACAATAGTGAACATTATACCACTAGAAGTTAAACCATCCACCTAAGCAGTGGTTATCTGTACTGGAATGTAGTTGAGATTTTTAAAAAATTCTAATATATTCCGATTCCATGACTCCTCCAGCACCATATTGTGATAGCATATGCCAATTCGTACACCATGTCTTTATTTAACGACATCAAATCCCTTAAAATTTAAACTTTGTTTTCCCTTCCAGAGGTAGGAAACTAAATGAAATGAAAGAGAATGAAAACTTTTATCTTTAACACTTTCTTCTGTATCTCCTCCAACTAGATAACAAACAATTATTCAGCTGAAGAAGACATTAGTAAAGGCTGGCTAGCACAATAACAGTTAGAACACACGCACAAACTTTCTTACTGCCAATATTATTCCTTAGCTGAGACCATTCCTGAGCTTTATGATTTAGATCGGGGTCCACAACCCATGGGTCATGGTGCCGGTACTGGTCAGTGGCCTGTTAGGAACTGGGCCACACAGCAGGAGGTGAGTGGTAGACAAGCAAGCATTATCATGTGAGCTCTGCCTCCTGTCAGATCAGCAGTGGTATTAGATTCTCATAGGAGTGAAAACCCTATTGTGAACTGTGCACATGAAGGATCTAGGTTTTATGCTCCTTATGCGAATCTAACTAGTGCCTGATGATCTGAAGTGGAATAATTTCATCCTGAAACCATCCTCCAACACTGGCCATGGAAAAATTGAACGAAACCAGTCCCTGGTGTCGAAAAGGTTGGGGACTGCTGGTCTGGATAACACATACTGGAGGGTCATAATATTGCCACTCAGACTTCCATGGGCACAGGCGGAGAGATGCTGGAGAAAAGGAAGTTTTAAAGCCATAAGAAGGCATAACAAAGTTCTAAATTCTCATTCATTTCACAAGAGCCTGTCTGCCCCATAAAGAAAAACTAAACAACATTTCACTAAGGCTAACCCCTGAAGTTTGATCTGGAAACAAGCACTATTTTTTCCAATTCTCCATGTTATCTGACACCCCAACCCCCATGCCCATCACTCTCTTTCCCAGATAATAATGTATCTAACCATGGACACATGGGAACTCTTACAGAAACAACCTCTATTTTTTTTCCCTGACAAAACCATTAGGTTGTATTCCTTGTCTCACCACCATTTTTATTCCTTCCAGCAGTGTGTTTAGGTTGCATAAATCCAAGATTTAGAAAAAGAAATTGATACAGATATGAATTGAATCATTCAAACAGAAGGGTCACATTGAAAGTTCTCTAATGACATTAGTCCAATAACTGGAATTCAACAATGAAGCTTCTAAAACCAAAATTATAGATCTTCACACGTTTTTCTCAAGCATTCTTTAAATGGAAACTGCGTAGAAATGTAAAACCTCAATCGCCACAGAATTAGTCTCTCCCAAAAGCACTGAGACAAGCTGTAGCCCTAAAAACAACAGCTTTATTAATTGTACTTTTTAAAAATTGTCATCATACTCTCCTCTCTTTTGTCAGGTACTAATTAAAAGTGACTCCTTAAAAAACACTATTTAGAGTTTCTGTTTGGAACTTTTAAGCACTACTATTGCCGTGTTGGGAAACTGCCTTAAAACTTCCAGGTAAGAAAGCCAATCTACCCTGCTGAAGAAGCAGAAGACATGGAGACCCAATGTGACCCCGCTGGCAGCCAACACCAACTGCCAGATGTGAGAATGAGGCCACTTTGGACAGTCCAGCTGACCAGCTAGTAGAATGCAGCTGCCTGAATGAGCCAAGAAGGCAAAGCAGCAGATGAACCAAACTGCCAACCCAAGGAACCATGATAAATAATAAATTTGTTTATTTTCACAAAGCAAGTGTGGGGATGATTTGTTACACAGCTGTAGATAACTGGTATATCTTACATGAAAGTCCCGTTTCCTCCAGGTGGTTCTGGTTTTCTGCTATATCTGGAATAACAGCTTATGCTTCTCACCTCTCTAGTTCTGGGGAAAATGAGAATACAAGAGTCTGAACCTGGATTGATCCGTAGTTGTTAACTTTTAGGGGCCTACCCTATGCTACCAAGACATGTACCCTATATTTTGAGTTTTGAATCCTGAATGTGAATCATTCTTGGTCATTAGAAAAGGTCTGTTTTGGTTGTTCAGGAATAAACTTCTGTCTTCTGATTTTTCTTTACCTGTCATTTTATTCAAAATGTAGGATGATGAATCTCCACGGGCAACTAGCAAATTATCTGATGTGGGAAGCAGGTTCAGGATTTCTGAACGGTGAGTCCCAGTCTATTGTTTTCATCTAATGATAGCCTTATGGTCTATTTTCATCTTTCTGGCCCTTGCCTAGGAAGAAGGAGCCATCCTGGCAAAATGCCTTTGCAGCTTTTTGGAAGTGATACAATCTGAACATGGCCGTAAGTGTAACCCATGAATATTAGGGTCTCAGTGTTACTTTAGATATTTTCCCCAGTCTCTGATGGTCATGATGTATTCAAAAAGGAAGAGATGGGTCATCATGGCTGGTGGTAAGTGATAATTTTATGATTTATTTTTTCTGTCTACCTAGCAACTGCTTCAGAAAAAACAACAGTAAAGGATTTTGTAAGCACAGAAGTGCTGTTTTGTTTTAGTCAATTCAAAAAAGGAAGATAACGAAAGAAAATGATGTGGTCTAGTGGTTTCCACATGTATTTCAGTGTCAGCAACTATGAGTTGTAATCTCATCCAACTGTCTTTCTGGCTGACTCAGATTACTTAAGAAAAATTACCTAACTTCTCTCTGTTTCATTTTTCCTACCTATACAATGAAATAAACCACCTTTATAGCACAGAAAGAATGTTTTTAAAATTTAACTGATATTTATAAATACCCAGGAAATACATGCTATGGTGATGCAAAATACACACACACACACCGCATACATGCATGCACATACCTTTTTCTTTTACTCTAAAATATCTTTTACTTCATTTAAAATCTTAGAGAGAAAATAAGGTGGGAACAGGGAGGTTTGTAATTTTGTTTTCTTTTCCCATTTTAAAGGCATCTCACTCCTGGTTCAGCAGCATGGAGAAAGATTTGTTGTCAGCTCCTAGGTAGGGCAGTGATTCAAATTCCCGAGGTTTGTGGCAGCATCTCAGAGAGATTCTGAGAGATTTTCAAAGCTCCGTTTTCTTTTAATTAGCTCCCTCTCTGCCTCAGGCAACAAGTTCAGGGAATCAATAGGCTAGACTGA
Source organism: Theropithecus gelada (assembly GCF_003255815.1). Classification (NCBI taxonomy): domain Eukaryota; kingdom Metazoa; phylum Chordata; class Mammalia; order Primates; family Cercopithecidae; genus Theropithecus; species Theropithecus gelada. Next base: position 89,431,460 of record NC_037680.1, read on the forward strand.
GTAAAGACTTTGTAGGTATCAGGAGCTATGGTATGTTAGGACTTGTCAGACCCTAGATTCAGGTTTCAGAAGGTAAGCATCACAGGCTCAAGAACATTCAGAAACGAGATTTCAAACAGAAGCAGCTCACCAGCTTCAGGAGACTGTCTGACCCTGATGCCCAGACAGAGATTACCATGGCTTTCAACCACATGTTGTCCCTGCACGAGTCACTGAAGCTCCAAGGCTTGCCCTAGAGGCCTACAGACCTAGCCAGACTCTGGTTAAGACTTAATATCACACGAGAGAAGCTGCAAGTATGAATTCAGCTGAGGTGTTAAAATACTTTTGGAGTGGTTCTCAATGCTACACACTATCTGTTCCCCTTATTATTATTTTTTCTTCTTCTGATTATTATTATTATTAATTTCTCTTGTCATAGTAAGTCTTTCTCTGCACCCAGATGTTTTGAGTAACGTTGGCAATATTTTTAACTTTGTGGGGCATAAATTTAATTTGTGCCATTATTATTGCTTACTTCTTTATTTATTATAGGCACAAGCTGCATGCAGGGCTGACAACAGCCTTGCCAAGTAAGGCATGGTGGATTTGTTTTCCAGAGTTCACATCTCTAATGAACAGTTCCTGCTGATTTAGGTGCTACAATAATTGTTCTGGAGCAAACTATACAAAGTCAAGGGCAGAACATTTGGAATTCTTAGTGAGCATTCATTATTTATTCAGGAAATAGAATTCTGAAATTCCTATCTCAAAAATCTGACTATGTGACATGGAAAAAATAAAAAAGACAGAGCCTCAGTAATAAATCAGTCAGTAGCAAAGATTAAGTGACAGTAAATACCATTAGGTCTGGTTCTATTTGAAGCTTCAAACAGTGTGACCCTGAGTGTTTGTCTAAAAGAATCACGAGGTATCTAAAAAGTTGGGAAACATGGATAAATCTATTTTTAAATTGTTCGGTAATTATATTTTCAAAATAATATGTTCTACATTTTGTTGGGTATGATCTGTTGATATATCAAGCAAGGGGTTTAACTTTTACTCTGGGAAAGTACAATGAATATAGAACTGAGAGTCCAAAAAGTCTAGAAACCTAAGGAAAGTACTGTGCTTACTGTATTTTAAAAACAAATGCCTAAGTATTTAGGTATATGCTTTAAATTTTAAAACATTTCATCTGAAAATGTGTCAGGAGGTTGAAGGAAAACATATTTCATATATTATTTGAAAATATAGCCAACATACTCTTTGACAATGATTCCAGACTTTTATGGACAACCTGTGGAATAGCGATATTCAATAGTAGAATTTGCTCATGCCAAAAAACAAAAGAAAGGGCTTAACTAGAGTCAATCAATTATTTTAACAAAGCTACAGAAGAGGGCTGTGTGTGTGAAAAAGAAAGGAAGGTGAGATTATAGGAGGGTAAGATAGTAATCAAGAAAGTAAAAAAAGTGACCGTATAGGGCTTGAGAGATGAATTTAGGGATGGGAATTCTGTTCACTATATGGGCATATTGGGTCAAGTGCATTATCAGGCTTCCCCATGGCTGAGATAAAACATCACCTGTGTCAAGGTGAACCATCTCCCCTTGCCTTAAATCCTTCATGATTGCAAATTCCTGCTTTCCAGGTATCTCAAGACAGGGAAAGGGGGTACTCTGGTTATAATTTTAGGCCATAAATCCACAGAAAGGATTCGTCTCTCAGCCCTTCAATTTTCCTTTCTAATGTGTGTGATACCAAAGTAAGCACAGTCCATATTGAGGATCTTAAAGCAGAGCCACCATTAATTGTGATACAGGTATCAAAATGTTAAACATGCATATCTTCCTGTACCCTTTTCCTTTCTTTGAATCCTAGACATTGGGCATTTTGAAAACATTGGAGATTAAAAAGAGTAAGTAGGCAGTACCCAGGCTTCATCTCTGATGCAATAAAAGTTAGCTATACTTGGGCAAATGCTTCTCTGACCATTCCACCCATGACCAATACACCTGGTGGCTATTGCTGAGCTCTTAAAGCTTTTTTATAAAATGTTAGCATAGAAAACCATATCAGGTCTGTCCCTGGGGTCTCTGTGGTAGTGGAGAGAGGCTAGTCAGTATGGCTTCGCTTATCTGATTGACAAAGATCTGTACTCTCTGATAATAAAAATGAAGGAATGGTCAGCCATGATTAGAAATCCACTGATCCTTTACTTTTGAACTATTTTCACTTTTCTTTAATGTTACATTTATGTCATTTCTCAACCTTTCTTTGTTTTTCCTCAATACACAACACAAACATTCAAAGCCATGAAGTATACTTATCCAGAAGACAAGCACTTGCTAAGGCCCTATTGTCCTATAATATATGGATAGCAAATCAAGCAGACCTCTCCATGTTAGTGATAAATTAATCCAGATTCATTTTAACTTACATTAGATATCATTCTATTGGGCCTTTGATTGTGGCACCAATCTAGTCCCTTCTGTAGTACTACCAAAATAGAGTTTTCATACCTGTAAAACTGGGAATTAAATTATACAACTTGATGAATTCATCTGTAGGCAAACTCCTATATATTTTTTGATGTCTGAATCTCTGGCTTTTGCTTTTCCAAATTTTATTTTCACAATGTCATATATCTATGAGCACTGTTAGAATATGCTTTGGACCAACCCCTGAAAAGAATAAAAGCATTACTCATCCTACATGCTTTTTCCAAAGAAATGAAAATGTACTTAAAGTTTTTAAGTAAATAATGTACTATGAGGGAGACTTTGCTTTGATATATGGCGATTAATAGATTTTTTTCTAATCACATTTCTATCTTATTCTACTTTCCTTTAAATGGGTGGGTATACTTGACAGCCCTGAAAAGTGAGGCACTAATAGTCAGGGGCCAAGAATTGAACAAGCTTTCCTACATCACCCCTGTGTCTCACCCAGAGCTGTAGCAAATGTTTAATTTTAGTCTTTGGCTCAATGCCAAACACCTGGAAATGGCATCCAGCCAGAGATGAACACAAAGCTAAACAGTGGGTGAGCAAGTACATATGTCTCCTCTTGTTTTCCCATGTTCAACTATTAGGTAAATAAGGTAGTTATTAAACGATGACTTATGCAAAGCCTGCAATTTTAGTGTTCACATTTCATCTTACCAACATTGATCAGGCTTCTCAGAAAGCAACATTTTTATATCTGTATGAAAACCAGTTTGACTTCCTACTGAGTGCCATCTTTGTGGAGCGATTTCAGCCTGTTGTCTTCTTAGACTAGAACGTACATAAGAAGCATGTCAGATGTTGAGTTTGTTGAAATGTGAAATTCGTCACGGGTAAGTTTTCAGTTGCCGATATTTCTGTGTGGGCACATCCCTCCGTACTTGTTCATGTCATAGCACTCAGGACTCCTGACTCCATTTCTGCACCCACAGAAACCACATTTCCTCTCACTCCTTCTCACTTCACCAATCCACAAACCCTTTAACTACCCCTGAAATATGGAGATATTTCCCGACATCTACACAAATATAACAGAAAGCTTTTGTGGTCTCATGTAACCAAACTTATAACCATATGCACGCCTTCTGTGACCAAGAAAATCACTCATCTTTCTAGTGTGTCCAATTCAGGATTCTTTGCAATAGACCATGGTACATGGAATTTGAAGGCCAAATCCTGGTGCTATGGATTTCAAGGGAAGCAGGCACATATACAAAAACAATGAAAGCAATGCTATATTTTGTCTAATGCTTTATCTTTTTAGGTATATAGTTTGTTTACTCTTTTAGAAAGACTCTAACATTTTGCTTGCTCTTTGAAATAAATATGTGGCTATTTGGTACAATTCTCTGGTTTCAGAAAGTTGTACATGAACATGATTTAAAATGAAATTGAGTGATGTAACTGAGTTCATGAGCCATACGCATTCCTAAGGAATTCTACATAAATCCATAAAGTACTAAAAGGTAGTTTTGATTATTATTAACAAACTTGCCATTAAAAAATACAGTTGTATACTGTATTACTACCTTTTGTGCACCTTTTCAGGTTTTCTTAGTTGCATCTGTCCTGTTGCAGACACCAACTTGACCACCTGATGTGTGAGGGCTCAGGTAGAGCATGACAGCACTTCACCCCAAGAGTCTACCTCTCATTTCTCACTTGGGGCTATTCTGTTGGCACCTCAGCTTGGGACTAGGAATGAAATCTACTCTCTATTTATACATGTAGCACCCGGAGTGTGGGAAAGTTAACACCCTCTATCAGTTTGTTAAGGCTGCCGTAACAAAAGACCACAGGCTGGGTGGCTTCACTAACAGAAATGTATTTTCTCACAGTTTTGGAGGTGAGAAGTTCAAGATTAAGGTGTCAGCAGGTTTGGTTTCTTCTGAGGCTTCTCTCCTTAGTTTTCAGATGGCTGCATGGTCTTCCCCTCTTGCATACAAACCCCATGGTGTCCCTCTGCATGTCCACATTTCCTCTTCTTAGATCAGAACACCAGTCAGATTAGATTAGGGCTTATCCTAAGGGCCTCATGTTACCTTAATCACCACTTTAAAGGCCTTATATCCAATATAGTTACCCTATAGAGTTACATTCTGATGTATTGAAAGTTAAGACTTCAACATATAAATCAAGGACTGGGGCAGAAACAATTCAGCCCACAACACACCGCATGGGTGATCAACGGGGCAAGGAAATAGAGTTAATAAATTCTCCTATTCTTTCCCTAGATGGGTGATCCTGATTGACATTTCATGTGACAGTTCTCAATCTCTTAGTGATTGGCAAGGTGGCACTTATAACTGTGGTCTACTGGCAACTCATTGGCTCTCTCTCCTTCTTGGCCTGGTTTCCCTGTCCCTCATTCCTACCTTTTTCCAGGATCACAAATGCCGATAACAAGCTTGCACTCAGGTTCTGCTTCCTGGAGAGCCCAGGTTGAGTTATCTCACTTCATATTTACAACTATGCAAGGTATGTCTTCTTGTTGTTGCCTCATAAATAAAGGAACAGGAGAGTCTAGCAAGATAACTGACTTGTACAGAGTCACACAGCTAGTAAGTTACAAACGCAGAACTGATTTAAGTCTTCTGCCTCTCATCTTGCATTATTTCCCACGTACCACAATATCTCCTAGAAATTTTTTTAATTTTAATTTTTTTGAAACAATGTCTTTCTCTGTCACCCAGGTTGGAGTGCTGTGATGCAATCATGACTCACCTCAGCCTCTACCTCCTGGGATCAAGCAATCCTCCCACCTCAGCCTCTGGAGTCACTGGGACTACAGGCATGTGCAACCATGCCCAGTGAACTTTTAAATTTTTTGTAGAGACAAGGGCTCACTATGTTCCCCAGGCTAGTCTCAAACTCTTGAGCTCAAGTGATCCTTCTGCCTCGGCCTTCCAAAGCGCTAGGTTTACAAGCAAGAGCCACTGTGCCTGACTTGTCCTAGCAATTTTTATGCATCATTATATGTAATTTAGGCCATTTTCCCTGCCAAATTTTAAAACTGTTTAAATGGATTAGAGATAAGACATCCCAAGTACATAATTCATTTCCCTATTAGTTAAATGCTCTTCTTTCCCTTCTTCCCTAAACCTATGAGTTTGGTAATCCTTTTACAAGGCTTACTTATATCTGAAATTACTTTTATTCAATAGAAAGTATATAAATTAAAATCTCTTTATTGGTATTATCACGATCTATACCTTTCCAAGGAAACCACATCTCACAGTCAAATTAGGGAGGCTCTTATATCTTAATCAAAGCTTAACAGTTTAATTGTTCATTAAACATGAGAGTAATTTAGTGTCCTACTATGCAATCATTATTGTTTCCTGAAAATCTGGTATGACGAGGTACAATAAATGCAAACTGAAATATTGCCTGTGGAAAGTTATTTATTATTTCTTCTAGCTAAAAACATTCATAACTGAAATTTATTGGCTCATACTCCCTTCATTATAAATATTTTATGTTCTGCCTCAGGGATCCATGTCTTAGCATTTAAATGTCTCAATCTTGTGTCAGTAACAGGAAGAACAAGTTCACTGGGTGGAATTTTTGCCCTTTACTTCAGAATGTTACAATAATAATAGGCTATAAATATGTTATAATTATGCCTTTGATCACTGCTGTGGTTTTCTAGCCTGAATGAATTAAATTCAAAACTAAAGCTGAGCTGATAGGCAAAAATGACAGCCATTACCTTATACTAAAATTTTTCTGAAAACCGTATTAACATAGTAAAAATATTTAGAGTGGCCAGGATAGTACATCATTTTTCCTATTACTGTACTTTTACTTTAATGTGAAATAGTACCTACACCTATTACCACCTTTACATGTCAATAATGGTTTACATTCATTTAAAGCTTTACTTTTTTAGTTCTTTCATGTTCTAGTCATGGTAACAACCTTTGAGGTACTAAGGACTGTTGCTATAATAGTCATCAGGCAAATGAAAAATGTGAGGCTCAGGTAGTTACAGAGGTATAACTTTTTTAATGTTAATATTTTTAGCTATGAGATACAGTAACATTGTGCAATGGTTTGAATTAGGCTTCTGCTTTCTGCCTATCTCACCTGGTGGGGTCAGCTTGGGGTAGGAGGTACAGTGGAGAAGGAAATGGCAGAGAGGACAGGACATGAGCAGGTGACAAAATGGCAGACGACAGCTATCTGGAGAGATGAGAGTATTAGACACAGGGAATATACCTCATCGGCTATATTCTCCCAGATTCATCTCCCTGTATAAAGCCTACTGAACAGATTACTGAGACATTCCTAAAATTATGTAGCTTTCCTAGAAACCCCAGATAGCTGTGGGACAAAGACTTGTCCTTACTGAGATGAGGCTTACTAGATTGCATTAGTTAATGGAAATTTTAAAGTTCCATCTGGAGGATCTTTTAAGAGCTCTTTATCTCAGTCTATTCTCTTTAAAATTCCAGATACAAACTTTTGAGATCCACCCTTCACAAGAAAAAATGCAGAAGAAAGACAAATTGGATTTCATTTCATGAAAATTGAAAATAAAATTCTTCATACTTGTGTCTTAGTTCATTTGTATTGCTGTAACAAAATACCTGAGACTGCCTAATTTATAAACAATAGAAATTTATTTCTTACAGTTCTGGAGCTTGGGAAGTCCAAGATTAAGGCGCTGCAAGTTTGCTGTCTGGTGAGAGCCTGTTCCTCACAGATGGTACTGGTTAGGTGTTCTCATATGTGGAAGAGACAGAAAGAGAAAAAGAGATGAACACTGTGTTCTCACATAGCAGAAGAGTGAGACAGAACGAACCTACTCCCTCAAGTTCTTTTATAAGGGCCCCAATCTCATCCATGAGGGCTCTACCCTTATGACTTCACACCTCCTAAAGACCCCACGTCTTATCATATTGGTGATTAAGTGTCAATGCATGAATTTTGGGGAAAACATTCAGATCATAACACCTGGTATTAAATTATCCATAGAAGAACTACATGAAGGAAGGACTAACTCCTCTTAGTGTATATAAACATGTTGACAGAGATGCTTTCCTTAAGAAATATCATGCAATTTGATTGAAGATAAGATTTTTTCTTTTTTTTCTTTTTTTTTTTTTTTTGAGACGGAGTCTCACTCTGCCACCCAGGCTAAAGTGCAGTGGCACGATCTCTGTTCACTGCCACCTCTGCCTCCCAGGTCAAGCAATTCTCCTGCCTCAGTCTCCAGAGTAGCTGGGACTACAGGCGTGTGCCACAAAACCCGGTTAATTTTTTGTATTTTTAGTAGAGACAGGGTTTCACTATGTTAGACAGGATGGTCTTGATCTCCTGACCTTGTGGTACGCCCACCTTGGCCTCCCAAAGTGCTGGGATTATAGGTGTGAGCCACTGTGCCAGGCTGAGAAGATGATTTTTGATAGCTTGAATCCAGGTCTTCTTGGGGACTGAATCCTCCTGCACAATCCTGTGAGCCTACATCCCCTCAAGTGTATCCTTCAAACACTTGTTCTCCAGGATGGAAATAAGTTTATGTGAAAAGAGTATTCTGTGACCAGACCCTTAAATGCTGACACCAGCCTGAAAATAATCTGTTGATAAAGCAAAGCTAGTTTTATTTGCTTACTGTGCTAAGGGAGATTGCTATTTTGACAGTCTTAGTTGCATCTGAATTTCAGAGAAAAAAGTGAAGGTATTAATAAGATGTAGGGGGTGGTCAGTGGATCCTTCAAAGTGGGAGCTAGACTAGGACTGCAGAAGATTCACAAAATTATTGTTTAGGATTGGTGAACATGGCATGGATATGGTTTCAAATAGAATTTTTGAAGAGGAAACATTCTTTTCACGCTATATTGTCCTGAGAATATTTACTCTGATGAAGTTATTGGGGCTCAGAAACTGGTACGCCAGCAGCTTTGACATACTGATCTAAGAATCAACCTCAAGGTCTCTTTGACCTTCCCCTACCCCTTCCTGTCTATCAATCCTCTGTCTCTATCAAAGCACTTGATGAAGCTGGTCTCTGAAGTTCCTTTATCTGCCTGAAATCCAGACCCACCAAAGAAGAAAACAATTACCTCTGTTCTCTTCCTTGCATTTGCATTCACTTAATTCATATGGCAGGAACAAATACTAAAAGATCTGGACAGACTTTTGTCCAAACCGTTGTCTTCCTTTTTGGTCCATTCAGTACTTCAAAGAGAATCATTTAACCAGTCACTGTCTGTTCTGTGGGATCAAAAGACTTTGTCCTAGGCCATTGTGTCTTCTTCAAATTCATTTATTTTCTCCTAAAAATCATTTATTATGTCTCAAATTGCCACACTCCCCCATCTCCCTTTGCCCTAGGAAGAAGGGTATATAAGCATCTGTACCCCATTGGATCATTGGGTAATCATTCTCCTGTGATTCCCTTATGTTATGCAAAGTAAAATAAATTTTATATGCCTTTCTCCTATTCATCTGCATTTCTAAGTTGATTTTCTGCAAAACTTCAGAGAAAAAGAAATTTTTATTCTATGGCCTCTACAAGGGTAAATGCAATGTTTAGATAAATAGATTTTCTGTGAGGTCCTGATTTTAACAATAAAGATATTTACAACTTTAGTTTCCTAAGTTTATTGAATAGTAAAATCATGTAAAACAAGACAACCAAATAGTGAAGTCCTGTTAGTGCAGAGTATAGACAATAAACTTAGGTATAAATGGTTTGGGGAATTCCTTGGCTAAACCAAGTTAAGCAAATGCCTTTATAGCAACACTTTGCAGAATCCTTAATATGTGAATGTGCCTATACTCATCTTGGAAGGGATATATAATAAATAGCATTTTCTAAACATTTCCCACAGAATATTTTTATTTTAGTCTATTGTAAATAAAATCTGCCAAGACTATTATAGCATGGAATATAGTTGCAGAAACAGTGACCAAGATTTCAGGATATTCATTTTAAAAAATTAGATAAGCTTGACTTTTATGCCAGGAAATACTGAGATGGAAGATGACTTCAAGAGTTCACATAAATGTAACTCTAACTGTGCAATTGTAAATAATGAAGCCACAGAGGGAGAAAAATACCAGATATCTTAAAGAAACCAATGTAGTTCCTGAGCTCAGATTTTGAAGTGCCCTTCTCATAACTGGTCTTAGCATACGTGTAACACAGCAATCACCAAAAAAGCATTGAAAAGTACTCAGATCCTTATATAAGTCTCTTGAACAGACAGTTTGTAGCAAAACAAAATGTGCCCTCTTTTCAGGCCTCAGCCATCCTCATGACAGTGCCTCCCTAACACCTACCATATTTCTGGATTCTTCCTTACAACTCTTACCTGAAACCTTTCTGCTTTGCAGTCCAAACTTGAATCCCTATAATCATTTCTATTTACAGGCCTTTTCTGTTGAAAATCAATCTGATATGTCCCTATTCTGAGGATTCCAATCAGAATGACAGGATTCCAGCCCTAAGGAGGCAAAAACAGTAAAGAATCCTTCCTTCTTAGACCTGGAAGGGAGTGGAGGCTGACTTCAGTCTCTGAATTTGTATGTTAATATCTCTGTCCTCTCTATAGGTTCAAAAGATCTATCTGATGAAAGAAACAGTGAGGAAATAATTAATATTAGATGGTGGCACAGAATTAAGTTTCAGGATGTTTGTAGCACCAAATAAAGGAAGGGTTTTGGGGGTTGTTTTTTTTTTCAAAAAAAAAAAGTATTTCAAGTCTTTTATGAGTGCAAGTAGAAGGAAAGGAAGGGAATGTTCTCTTTTGGGGACCAATGATATATTGACTAATGACAAGGAAAAAGCAAACCTCTCTTTGGACTGAAAAAAAGACAAAACATGTTTATAAGAGAAAACTGTAGCTTTAGCTGGAGAAGAAAGCATAGTTAAACTTCTGGTCCTGAATTATTTCTAAAGGTCTTTAAAGAATCTTCAAATTGGGGGCGGGGGGAGGGATTGCATTGGGAGTTATACCTGATGTAAATGACGAGTTGATGGGTGCAGCACACCAACAAGGCACAAGTATACATATGTAACAAACCTGCACGTTATGCACATGTACCCTACAACTTACAGTATAATAATAATAAATAAATTAAAAAAAAAAAAAAAAAGAATCTTCAAATTAAATCATTAAACCAAACATTTCCAGTGACCTTTGAGGGATGATCACAAACAGTAACGAGGAATAAAACTGGAGACAGGCAAACACCAGGCAATCTTTGAAAAATGGGACAAAGAAAGATTTGGCAAATTAAGACAAGTAAAAGTTACATTGATTTCAGCTAAGATTTTAGAATCTTTTATATAAAGGAATAGGTATAGAGAACCTAAAGAAGCAGCGATCACTAGGAGCCAACAAAGACTCGCATAAAAAATATTAGACTCACCTCATTTCCTTCTGTATTAGTCAAGGTCCAGGCAGGGAACAGATGCACATATAACAAATTAATGTACTAGAGGAGAGTTTAGAAAAGAGAATCCTCATAAAAGCATGGGTCAGGGTTAAAGGAAACTTAGAGAGGCAGTAAAACAACTGGGGAGAATCAGTACCGACCACAGAAGGACTGTCTGAATAATATGTAGCCCCCCACACACTAAAAATTGATTAAGAATTTCATGATAGAGATAGCCTAGCATTAAACCAAGCATGAGACCCTATATGACCACACAATTTGCAAGACCATGCAGCCTGCCCTGGACTTTAGATTTGAAGGGGCCAGGAGGAAAATATGTATGGGAACCTGGAGAGGGTTGTAGCTGTATCTTCAGCTGGAGAGTTCATTGGAGGGATATTGTGGACTTTGGTAGAAGAACTAAGCCACTTACACTAAACTACTGATTATCTCTGGCTATGAAGAGAGCAATCTGGGGAAATATATATTGTGATCTCATTCTCCTCCTGCCCTCCTGCAATCTCCTGCCAGTGCAGGACAAAGGAATCTAGTTAATGCAGTGTACGAAGGACAGCTTCCAGGGACACAAATCAGGGTGTAGTGGATTAGGAGAAGCAGGAAGAAGATAACAGTCATCATCCTGCACATCTTTGTGAGGTTATGCTGTTAAATCTGTGAAACCTAGTAAACCTAATCTATAAGAAACATGTTTGACACAATTTCACAATTTTCCTTTGTATAAGATGGAGAAATAAGTACTGGAAGCAAAATAATTACGTGGATCAATAATAGGTTAAACAACTATATCCAAAGTCTACTGAAAACTGGATCAATGTAAAACTGAAGGGAGTTGCGTATGTATCCCAATTCCTTTACCCTGTCCTATCTAGTTCAGAATTTTTATTATTGACTTGCAGATATAAAAGGAACACGTATTAAAGCATCATTTGCAGATTGCTGAGAAGGACATTGTCTAACTGGGATGAAATAATTAGAATCCAGAAAGATCTTGACAGGCTGTAGCAATGGAATAAAAAGATCTTAGCCAACTGGAACAATAGAATAAATCTAGCAGTAATAAGTCTTGAGAATTGCTCTCAAATTCAAAAAGCCAGAGGCATAAGTTTGGGACAGGGAAGACAATACTTATCAGCTACAAAATGACTCAGGGAGGTTAGTGGGAGGTAAAGTCAATGTGAGTCATGAGCATGGCAGATCCTCCAAAAAAGCGGATTAGGTTTTAAGCAGTATTAATTGAACAAAGGAGGTAATAATCCAAACCTAGGTTGTGTTGATCAGACCACACCTGGAAAATTTGGGTTACTTTTGAATGTCATGTCTGACTTGCAATGCATTCTGAAAAGAATAACTAGGATTGGAAAAGACACTTATAAACTAGAACCAACCACAAAAGCTGGTCTAGCTTTAATAACTGATGTAAATGACAACATGAACATGACAGTGTTGAGATTACTGCTCAGTCAGCAAACCAAAGAAGAGCACAGGATATACATGAGATAAAAGAAACAGAGAGACTTAGGAGTGGAAGAGGCAACTCTTGCTTCCCTAGTTCTTCCCTCAAAACTTGCAGAGTTACAAATCCACCAGGACAGAGGATCCTAGAACCAAATCTCACTAGCTTTTGGAAGGGAAGGGGGACATTATCCCACAGGAATCTACTTTATCATCATATAAAGATATTCTTGCTGTGCCATATGGTTACATATTTCTGAATTATCTTTCTTATTCTATCATTATACCTATTTGTATATAGAACCATGCACTAACACAGAATAGAAATCATGCCTAGGTAGTAATAATTGAAGAGATCAGGGGCCAGTATAAAAGACTACTCAGGAGAACCATGGCATCCAAATGGTATTCAAATATATTAAACACTACCACATGGAAGTATCTCGAGGAATAAAAAAAGATCCTTAAAAATATCAGAGAGATACTCTGTTATGGTCCAACTTTCTGAGGACTAATGGACATCATGGAAAGCAGAAAGTTTCCCAAAACCAAACATAAACACACATAGTATCATGTCTGAATGACTGCTTAGTTGACATGTTATTTAGGCAATTCAAGTTTTAGATGGGTACATAAAGTCGTTTTTAAATATCTCTTCCAATAACGAACTTCCATGGCTCATTCTTTCTTTCATTAAATAAGTATTTATTGAGAACCAGACATGCACCCAAACATCATTCTAAGAATTGAGGATACTGCAACAAACAGAAACAAGCCATTTCCTCATGAAATCTGACAGGATAGGTAGAAAAACAAATAATAAAATCTCAAGCAGCAATAAGGATTGTGCAGAAAAATCAAGCAGGGCGTGGATCCTGAGTGATGGAGAAAGGGAAGGAGACATGAAATAGGATGGTCAGAAAAACCTCTTGGGCCAATGAGCTCATCTGTTTATCATAATGCATTTCTCTAAATTTTCAGTCTGGTAGCTTCCTAAGGCCCTGATTTTTCCTCCTTATGTTAATTACCATCTATGTGGTTTACTCTTTAACTCTTAAACCCAGAATAACTCTAACTTATAAATCCAATAGAACTATTAGTGAAACTAGAACAGTGGGATACTTATTTCCACAATCAACAAACTAAGTGCGTATCATTCAGTTTAAGATGGCAGAACAAGCACAATTTTCTTTTTTCCTCTTGTTCCTAATTACTCTGAAATCATAGAAAAATAATTTTTTAAATAAAAATTGCAGTTTTGGAAAATAAGAGATTCTGATGACAATTTGAGAAGATACTAGAAGTAGACAGGGTCTGATCACTGGGGGAAATAGAGCAGGGAAACTATGGCCCCAAATGCCCTGAGTAGAAGAGGTCTGAATATCAAAGAAATTCTCAAAGGTTTTCCATGCTCAGAGTTCATAAGTACAAAGAGCAAGAATAGATTGTGCAAAAATATCAGAGTAATTAATTAGAGAATCATACCTGAAAGAGGAAGACTTCTCCTCTTACTCCTTTCCCTCATGAATATCAAGCAAATGGCGATGGGAGCTGAAATTGTAAACCTAAAGATACACGTAACACCCATTCACATGACTGTCTGATCACATGCCTGAAGTCTCTCACTTTTCTCACTGTTTTCAGACATGGATAAAGCACCACACAGCTGGGTTTACCAAGATGCTGCTAAAGGGTCTAGGACATTAACATATAACAACCCAGTTATATAACATGACATATAACAACCCAGTTATAGAGGAGTTAAAGCCCTAATGGGCAAATTATAACCAATGGGAGACAGGATCCAGAAGAGCACCAAGCAGAAAAGTTATGCTCTATTCCTGACTCCCTGAGAAGGACTTGCTTGAGCCTAATTTTCTCTTTATTCTTTATCTGAAAATATCATACATGAATAAATAAGCACATTTGCTTTGTAAACAACTGTACTTCGCTGTGCCTTGTTGAGAAATGTGGCTAAAATGATAATATTTGACTGTGAATTATTTCCTGGTCTTCCCTCCAACATTTCCCATTTCCCTCATTCTCTCACCAATGGAATCACACTTGTCCATCAACATTTAATCCTTGGCTCAGGCTCTTTTTCGAAGGAGTGAGGGCCATTATACGTTAAATTGTGCCCCACCAAAAGATGTGTTGAAGTCCTAACCTTCAATATCTCAGACTGTGTGATCTTATTGGAAATAGCATAATTATAGCTGTAATTAGTGAAGATGAGGTCATATTGGAGTGGGGTTGGCCCTTCTCCAGTATGACTGGTGTCCTCCTCAGGAAAAAAGAGACAAAAACAAACAGGGAGAAAACCATGTGAAGACTGATGCAGAAATTGGACTTATGCTGCCATAAACCAAGGAACTCATAGGGCTACACCATACTGGAAAAGGCAAGGAAGGATCTTCCCCTAGAGATTTCAGAGGAAAGATGGCCTTGATGACACCCACCTTCATTTAGCACTTCTCATCTCTTCAAAAAGGAGATTATACATTTCTGTTGTTTTAAGCCACCCAATTTATGGTAATTTGTTATGGTATCCCCAGGAAACTAATACAAGGACTCAAGCAATTCGAGACCAGAAAATGTTCTAGAACACAGACCTTTAAAATGGGATTTTGGAGTTGGAATGCCCACTTGTTGGAAGGCAAGAGGGATACCATTACTGTGTTAAGTAGGATGCTAATAACCCATGGCACACAATGATATCACAATTAAGTTTAATGTAAAGGTAAAAGAAGGAGCCCAAGTATCTGTGGTAATCAGTATGGGTAAATGATAAATTAAAAGATAACGGAGTAAGGTAGCTACTTTTGATAGGCCTAGATAACTTGTAAAAAGAAAATGATAGGCTCAAAGCAGTTAATTGCTAACTTAAGGCATGTTCTGATTGCCAGAGGATTGCTATGGTAGCATTAATATAAACTCAGGACAGACTGTGGTGAAAAATTAAGACTGGAATCCATTTACGGCCTTGTTAGAGATGTAAACAGAACTAAATGTACAGTTGCAAGCATTCTCCCAAGTCATTGTCAAAACCCAGATAGAAAATATTGAGACCATTAATATCTGGGATAATGACATTTAGGTGGATAAGCATTGTAATCTTGAATCCCTGGATTCTCCTGAGATTTCCTGGCTGATATAAGCAGCCTCATCCTCCTCACCAGAGAAGAACAGTTTCTGCTTGCCTGGAGACTGTGTAATGATTACACTGAAATTGTAAATTTGCATGATCTCAAGGTGTAACATTATCATCTCTCACTGCTTCTAGGCCAATAGCCAGATCACGTCTTAACACAACTTGTGCACAGAAGTATAATCCCAGCTTCCATGCTAAAGGCATTTCATGACCTAGCTAATATGTATCAACAGGAATTGGAAGAATGCATATGGGATTGGATCTTGAGTGAGTTAGAGGTAGGAAATAGAGGTTGGAGTTTTGGATGAAATAATTCATTGACAAGTTCCTGTCTAAAGACCAAAGACAATAGTTTGCCCTTTCCCATTCTTCCTTGCCTTATTTCCTTTTTCCTTTATTATCATTACAAATATTATTAGATTATTTAAATACCTTGTAGTGTATTCCTTCAATGAAGTACTATTCAGCCATTTAAAGGTATGAGCTATACCTGTGAGGCACAAGAAACCCAGAAAAGCATGTTTCAGTCATCAATACATAGTAGCACATCAGATTCTTTTGATAGTACCTGTGTCCAGGCCCTAGTTTTACCCTGGTGTTACGGTGACAATTCACTTTCTCAGACATTACTATACTGCCCACCTTAGGCCCCCAGGGATTTTCTGTTGCTGCTGAGCTATTAGTGGCAGGGGGATCCATTTAGTTCTCACACACTGGTGAGAACTTAATATCACAATTAAGTTTAAGGTAAAAGTAATTACCAGATTACACACTGGTAATCTGGAATCACAGGGGAACTGAATGCCCTGTACAGAGAATGAACTTTTCACATGTGGGAGACTGAGCTAATAGATACACTTTTCTCCCTTCATTTCAGAGATTAACTGTCCTGACATGAAACAGTTTACTCAACATCTGGGAAGATGATCCCATGAGATCATGCAGTCAGTTGCAACTGACACCCACATAGTCAGCCCAGTAATGTATCCCATCATATTTGTTCTCTTTTCCTCCCTTATTCCTATTTCTCTGGGATTTACCTGAGAATAAGTGAGCACATCAGCTTTTTCTTTAAGCTCTGTTTTCTAGGGTACTTGACTCAAGGTAGATGTTTGTCGTATAATGTTACATGAAAAAGTAAGTTACAGAATACTATGGATATTTTATGTAAAAATATAAAAGCATATACACATATTTAATTATTTGTGACACTGTAAAAAGAGGACTGGATGGAAACACATCTTTGAGAACAGGTAGGAGTAAATACAAGATTGAATATTTATTTGTTCTTCTCTAGAATTTTTAAGGTCATGTATTTGCAATTTTTTAAAATACTGAAAAAAATACTGGAAAAAATACTGAAAAAAATACTGAAGAATACTGAAAAAATACTTTAAAATATCATAAAGTAAGTTCATATTATGCTATACTTTAAATTGAACAAATTGCATATTCTTATATCATTAATAACAAATTTTAGGCATTGGAAATAAACAATTAAAATGATAATATTGGAAAATGAATTAAACAAAGTAAATGTTGACGTGGTTTTCTATTAGCTTTAACATTTACTGGTCCTAAAATGAAATGTCTTTGTACATAGAGTGGAATTACAACACAGAACAATGTCTTTTAAGGTTGTATTTATACAACACAAAAAAACCCACAAATCTAGAAATTAACTGATTTTTTAAAAACTCAATATGGATAAACAAGTAGATAAGAACGCTGTAAAAATTAACTGGTTAAATGACAGTATTTATTCACTGTGCTCTTAAGACAGACCTCTTTATCTTTGCAAAAAAAAAAATAATAATAATAACCCCTTAAGATAAATTAAAATTGGTTTCTTTCCTTTAATCATATTGAAGTTTCAACTTCAATATTATAATAGCATTCAAATAAACATAATGCTTCTTTAGCCATACATGTTCATTTTAAAGATGTAGAATGAAGCTGGGCACGATGGCTCATGTGTGTAATCCCAGCACTTTGGGAGGCTGAGGCAGCCAGATCACCTAAGGTCAGGAGTTCAAGACCAGCCTGGCCAACATGGCAAAACCCCACCTCTACTAAAAATACAAAAATTAGCTGGGCATGGTTGTGGGCACCTGTAGTCTCAGCTATTTGGGAGGCTGAGGCAGGAGAATCGCTTGAACCTGGGAAGTGGAAGCTGCAGTGAGCTGAGATAGCACCACTGCACTCCAGCCTGGGTGACAGAGCAAGACTCCGTCCAAAAATTAAAAAAAAAGATACAGTATGAGGCTTCTATATCACCATAACTTGGGTTTAAAACCTTTTTCTTCATTTTATCCTGAAGGTGACAAAATCTCCCCAAGAGAGGGTAGCATGTCCATTAAGGTAGTCTGAACAAAAGGTGATTGTGTAGGTTATTATAAACTGACTTTAGTTTTATTCAATTATTACCCTTAAAATGCAACATACAAATAAATCACTTTGTTTTCACGAAATAATATAAAATTTCAGGTAATTCTTACATACACTAGTGAATAATTTCAGCTTTCTTTCTTGGCAATAAGGACAAACAATTGATTTTAGGGGCCAAAAAGTAGTTGTTAAACCAATACAAATCATGCTTTCACTTGCAGTGAAGGCAAAAGGCTTTGACGCTCCCACTAATTAAAAATATGTAAAATATGAGAAGAAATTACCAAACCAATTGATTTATATCTAGTATTTTTTATATATATATTTATATAAAATAGGTAAGGATGAAAGCATATAAAGTCCCCTTAATGTATAGACAAGTACAATTCTTGATAACGGTCTATTTATGAATTTTATGGTTTTCACAAATTTATATTGTCAACCTAAATAGAAAACACAGAAGCAGATTCTGCAAAAAGAAATTATGTTTATTCAGAAATAGGTATTTCAGTGAGAACATATGTGCCATAGTTAACTATGCGAGTATTCAGGAAAGTAAAGGAAGACAGAGGTTTTTAAAGGAAAAATGAGGATTGTGTCACTGTTTTTAGGTAATTATTCTGGCTACAAGGATCAGTAACAACAAGGGTGGTGCCAGTCCAAGGTTGGACAGGCACTTGCTGGGCAGATGTTCTGACAGAGGTGTAAGATTGTAAGATTGTGATGGCCTTTGTGCAAGATTGTGGTTTTTGTGGACACTTTTGTGATACTTCCTTTGGGACATTTATGCACGAGAATTCTCCCTTTACGGCTTTCCTTACCTCTATTCGTCAGAGATTTTTTTTTTTTTTAGACGGAGTCACGCTCTGCCGGGGCTGGAGTGCAGTGGCCGGATCTCAGCTCACTGCAAGCTCCGCCCCCGGGGTTTACGCCATTCTCCTGCCTCAGCCTCCCAAGTAGCTGGGACTACAGGCGCCCGCTACCTCGCCCGGCTAGTTTTGTTTTTGTTTTTTTGTTTTTGGGTTTTTTTTTTGTATTTTTTTAGTAGAGACGGGGTTTCACCCTTTTAGCCAGGATGGTCTCGATCTCCTGACCTCGTGAACCGCCCGTCTCGGCCTCCCAAAGTGCTGGGATTACAGGCTTGAGCCACCGCGCCCGGCTCGTCAGAGATTTTTAACACAAGTGACTGCATTTTGACTTTGACAATTTTCACAATGTTTATGTCATAACTAAAAATTACGATAACTGGCTCCAAAATTAGCTGTTTCACACAAAGGTCTTAACTGATAAATAGGACAATCATAAGGAATATTTTAAAAGGTGATTGTTTATTAACCTCTGTTAAAAATAGGTCCAAGAATTTTGCACTCAGAACCAAGGATGGAGAGAAAGAAGTCCAGATTTATTCAGCAGAAAGCTCATATTCCTAACCGAGGATGAAGAGGCTAGGATTACACCGGGTAGGAAGCTCACATCCATACCGAAAGATGAAGGAGGCCTACGTTACACAGCTTGACACTTATATATCCATATCCAAGGAAGAAGGAAACCAGGGTTCATACAACCAGGAAAGTCATATCCATCTCCATATAGATAAGAATTCCAGGGTTTTTACATATCCAGGATATGCATAGCTACACCTCAGAAACAAAGAAATTAGCCACTAATTCATTACTAGTGGGAACATAAAATGGTACAGCCGCTCTGGCGAACAGTCTGGGCATTTCCTAAAGCCCTAAATAAATACGTAACTATTATACCACTCAGCAGTTGCAGTTCTGGGTTTATCCTGGAGAAATGAAAACCTAGGTTTGTAGAAAAACCTGCCCAGGAATGCTCGTAACAATGTGATGTGTAATAGCCCGAGTGGAAACCCTCCAGTCCTTTCAACGGGTAACTGGTTAACTGACTATGGTACATCCATCCATACCATTGAATAGTACTCAGCAATAAAAAGGGAACAAAGTATTGACACCTTGGTACCACTGGAAACTCACTTCCTAGTACAGAAAACAGGTGGTCAGGTTTACAAAGTAAACACACTGAACGAATTTGCAGAGAACAATGCTTCAGGGGAAAAAAAGCCAGTCCCCCAAGCTTACATATTATGTCATTCCATTTAAATAGAATTCTTGAAATGGCAAAATTCTGTAAGTGTAGAACAGCTTAGTGGTTGCCAGGCATCAGGGCAATGGAGGGGGAGGAAGGTGGTTGGCACTGGAAGGACAATGGGAGGCATCCTTTTGCAGAAGAAAGAGTCTGTATGTTGAGTGTGCCGAGGTACTACAACTCTCCAAGACGCCACCGGTGGGGGAAATGGGTAAAGCGTACACGGCGATCTCTGTATTATGTGTTATAAGTGCATGTGAATCCTCCATGAGCTGGTAAGAAATATTTTAACTAAAATATAGTTGAGCAGTCCAGTACAGGTTGCCCTGAGTATTCTGCCAACAGACTGACCTAGCAGGTCAGTCCCCAGGACGGGCTCTACCCCTAGGAATGGCATCCCTCCTCCAGAGGAGGCATTTCCCAAATGCCCCAGGATAGGAGTTGGCACGGAAGGAGAGCCAAGCCGGCGATGAAGACATTCTCCACCGGACACAGGAACGCTGAGAGGCAACACTAAGAAGCGGCCTCCACACTGGACGGCAGCCTCCACTGGCGAGCCGCTGCTGGTGAAACAAACAGAAGGCTGTGGGCAGGCGGCACTGAGAGCAAACTAAGCGCAGTCCGCGGCGGCGCTACTTAAAAGTCAGCACAGATCCACCCAAATGGAGCGCTCGCCGCCCCACGGCTAGCGGGGCGCTCCCGCGGGGGTTCCGCGCCTCCCCTCCGCCAGGTGGAGCCAGTACTCGCAAGGGAGCCTCCGCGGTTCAGAGGTCACACCCCGGCTGAAGTAAACTGCGCTCAGGCGGCCTTCAGGGGCGCGACCCCAGCGTCTTTCCTCGGCCCACGCCCCGGCGCTGAGCAGAGACGACCTTAGCGGTCCTGCACCTAGCGGTCCTGTAGGTCCCTGAATCCTCTTGGGATCTGCGCTGAAGAAAGGCGGGAGCTCAGCCGCGCGCCCTGCCTCCGCCGCCATGGCCCAGCTGCGAGCCTGCGAAGTCCGGCAGCTGCTGCACAACAAGTTCGTGGTGGTCATGGGGGACTCGGTCCAGCTGGCCGTGTACAAGGACCTGGTGCTCCTGCTGCAGAAGGACTGCCTGCTGTCCTCCAGTCAGCTGAAGGCCAAGGGCGAGCTGAGCTTCGAGCGCGACATGCTGCTGGTGGGCTGCAGCAGCGGCCGCATGCACTACGGCAGCCACTACCGCGAGGTGCGCCAGTTCCGCTCGGGCCACCACCTGGTGCGCTTCTACTTCCTCACGCGCGTGTACTCGCACTACGCGGAGCGCGTCGTGGAGGAGCTGCGTAGGTCCGAGCCCGCCCCGGACGTGGTGGTCATGAACTCCTGCCTCTGGGACCTGGCCAGGGATGGCCGGGGCTTCCCCAGGAGCTACCGGCGTGACGTGGAGAGCCTGTTCGCGCGGCTGGACTGGGCGCTGCCCACGTCCTGCCTCTTGCTGTGGAACACGGCCATGCCCGTGGCTGACACCATTTCGGGAAGCTGCCTCCCTTGCGCGCGCCATCTCCGCCGCGCCCACCTGCGCGAAGACGTGATGGAGGCCAACTTCTACAGCTCCGCCGAGGCGGAGAGGCGCGGCTTCGACGTGCTGGACCTGCATTTCCACTTCCGCCACGCCGCGCGGCACCGGCTCCCCGACGGCGTGCACTGGGACGAACGCGCGCACCGCCACCTCTCCCAGCTGCTGCTGGCCCACCTGGCAGACGCTTGGGGCGTGGACCTGCCCCACCGCGAAGCCGTGGACGGGTGGGTCAGGCATGGCCACGCCAACAGACGTGCAGCCCCGGCGGGCCGAAGGCGGCCCCGAGACGACCGAGCGGACCCACACGGCCGAGGGGACCGAGCGGGCAGAGGAGACCTCCGCTCCCCCCGACCGCCCACTTCGTTCTTTCCCTGGGCTCGACCGCCTTTCCCTCCCCGCCGCCAGGTCGCCTATCTGCCCTCCGACCGGCATTTCTCCAGCGACTCCTCCACGCGCCACATCCGACATAGAAGCGAAGAAAACGCCAGGGTTGGCCGCGGGTCGCGGCCGGGCCCCATCCGCACAAGCTCTGCCCTACACCGAGAGAGGGGGCATTCCCCTTACCGTCCGTGGCGCCCCAGCGAGCCACGCCTAAGCCAGCGAAGCCGCACACGCACACACAGAGGGGTCCCGAGAACACCCAGGCTTCAGTAGCCAGACCTGGGAGAACGTCCTGTCTTCCCCAGCATGGTCAGTGGGCTGCCTGACCACTATCACACGGGCCTGGCCTTGAGCAACTCTTGCAAGGTGGGGGTATTTTTTACGCTTCCTACTGTAATCAGTGAACCGCTTGCCACATCACTCCTCTTTGCCAGAGCTTCCATGCCACTTCTTGGGAAGGGAGCAGGGACCCAGACCACCAGGCCGTTCTCCTCTAAGCATTTAGAGAGAAATGAAGTCTACATAAAAGTGCTCCTCGCCTTAAAAAACAAAAAAAGAAAAAGAAAAGAAAAAAAAAAAAAGAAAGTTAAGCCATACCCGAATGTAAGTTTTCAGGCAGTATTTCCCATTGACATTCTTCCAAAAAAAAAAGGTAAAAATTTTGATGCTTAGAACTTAAACATTTCAATTAAGATTTCCATTTCACCGTTCGTTTTTGCGTATATTTATAGAACCGAGTATCTAAAGCTTTCACCTAAGTTGTCTTACAGATTCTTTACATTTCTCTGTGCTTCAACATAGCATTTGTCCTAAAAAAAATTCCATTCACTAATGCAAGGTTGTTTATTTTCTGTTAGAAACATGATCTTTAAAGTTCATCGAATGCCTAGCAAATTTTTTAAAATAGACTTTTTACTTTTTTTTTTTTTTTAGATAGGGTCTCACTGTGTTGCCCAGGCTAGAGTGCACTGGCTCAAGCGATCCTCTTGCCTCAAGCCTCTCAAGTAACTGGGACCACAGGCATGCACTACCATGCCTGTCGAACTTTTAAAATTTTTTGTAGAGATGGGGACTCGCCATATTGCCCAGGCTGTTCTCAAAGTCCCGGACTCAAGCAATCCTCCTGCCTAGGCCTCCCACAGTGTCGGGATTACAGGTGTGAGCCAGGGCACCTGACCTAGAATTTAATTTTTAGAGCAATTGTAGGTTCACAGCAAAATTGAGTGGACAGTACAGAGAGTTTCCATATACTTTTTTGATTTCACACAGGCAAAGCCTCCCCCACTATCAGCATCCCACGTGTTTGGTACATTTGTTGTCTTTGATGAAGCTACCTTAACACATCATTATCACCCCAACACCATAGTTCATTAGAGTTCCTTCTTAATGTTCTCCATTCTATGGGTTTTGACAAATGTATAATGGCATGTATCATCCATCATTATAGTATCATACAGAATAGTTTCACTGTCTTGAAAATCTCTGCTCTGTCTCTGCATCCTTCCTGCTCACCAACCCCTGGAAACCATGGATTTATAACTGTCTCCATAGTTTTGTTTTTTCCAAAATGATATATAGGTAGACATACAATATGTAGCCTTTTCAAACTGGGCTCTTTTGATTAGGAATTTAAGTTCCCAGCCTGTCTTTCCATGGCTTGAGAACTCATTTATGTTTAATTTTTAATTTTTGTGAGTATATATTTATGGGGTACATGAGATGTTTTTATACAGGCACGCAATGTGGAATAATCACATCATGGAGAATGGGGTATCTATCCCTTTATGCATTCATGCTTTGCGTTACAAACAACCCAGTTACACTCTTGGTTCTTGTAAAGTGTACAATTAAGTTATTATTGACTATAGTCACCCTGCTGTGCTATCAAATAGTAGGTATTATTCATTCTTTCTGTTTTTTGTATCCAATAACTCATTTTTTTTAGGGCTGAATAATATTCCATTGTCTGGATGTACCACTGTTTATTCACCTACTGAAGGACATTATGGTTTTTTCCAAGTTTTGGCAATTATGAATAAAACTGTTATGAACATCTGTGTGCAGGTTTTTTGTAAATAAAATATAATTTGAATAATTATCAAGGACTATAACTGCTGGATCATGTGGTAAGAGTATGTTTAGTTTTGTAAGAAACTGCCAGACTGTCTTTCAATGTGGCTATACCATATTGCATTCCCATCCACATCCTTGGAATCATTTGCTGTTATCAGTGTTTTGGAGTTTTTCTGAAAAGTATAAGGTGGTGCCAGATTTATGTATTTATTTTTGCATGCAGATGTCCAGTTGCTTCAGCACTATTTGTTGAAAAGACTGTCTTTTCTCCATCATATTGCCTTTGCTCCTTTGCCAAATATCAGTTGACTATATTTGTGGGTATCTATTTCTGGGTTCACTATTCTGTTCTATTGACCTGTGTATTCTTTTGCCAATACTACACTATCTTGACTATTGGAAGTTTATAGTAAGGCTTGAAGTCAAGTAGTGTCAGTACTCTGACTTAGTTTTCCTTCAATATTGTGTTGGCTACTCTGGGTCTTTTGCTTCCCCATGTAAATATTAGAATCACTCTGTCAATGTCCACAAATAGTTTGCTGCAATTTCCCTTGAAATTACATTGAATCTATAGATGAAGTTAGGAAGAACTAACATATTGACGATATTGTCTTTGAGATATCTCTCGAGATTTCTTCTTTGATCCAAGTGTTATTTACAAGTGGGTTGTTTAATCTTCCAGTACTTGGGGATCTTCAAGCTACCTTTCTGTTACTGGTATCTAGCTTAATTTCACTGGGGGATTTGAGAGCAAACATTGTATGATTTTTATTTTTAAATTTGTTGAGGTTCGTTTTATGGCCAAGAATGTGGTCTGTCTTGGTGAATGTTCCATGTGAGCTTGAGAAGAATGTGTCGTCTGCTGTTGTTGGATGAAGTATTTTATAGATGTCATTTATATGCAGTTGATTGATAATGCTGTTGAGTTCAACTATGTCTTTACTGATTTTCTGACTGCTGAATCTGTCCATTACTGATGGGTGTTGAAGTTTCCAACTAAAATAGTGTATTCATCTATTTCTCCTTGGAGTTTTATAAGTCTGTGGCTCGTGTATTTTCATGCTCTGTTGTTCGGTGCATACACTTTAAGGATTGTTACGTCTTCTTGGAGAATTGAGTCCTTTTATCATTATGTAAAGTCCGTCTTTATCTGTGATAACATTCCTTGCTTTGAAGTCTGCTCTCTCTGAAATTAATGTAGCTACTGAGTTTTCTTTTGATTCGAGTTATTATATCTTTCTCCATCCCTTTATGTTTAATCTTGATGTGTATTTATATTTAAAGTGCATTTCTTGTAGACAATATATAGTTGGGTCTTTTGATCCATTCTGACAATCTCTTTTCATTGGCGTTCACGACAATTGATGTTTAATTATTGATATTGTTGGATTAATATCTTCCTTATTTGTTACTGCATTCTATTCATTGTTTTTTGTTCTTCCACTCTTTTTTTGCCTTTTGTGGTTTAACTTAGCATTTTGTATGTGATCCTTTTTTTTTTGCTCCTTAGCATATCAACTACAGTATACTTACTTATTTATTTACTTTTTTTAGTAGTTGCTCTGGCATTTTCAATATACATTTGCATCTAATCCAAATCTACTTTTGAGTAACACTGTACTACCTCATGGATAGTGCAAGGTTATCCGTAAGTTACAAACACTAAATACATTATTGCCATTACCATTATTATTATTATTATTTATTTTTATTTTTATTTTTTGAGACGGAGCCTCGCTCTGTAGCCCAGGCTGGAGTGCAGTGGCATGATCTCGGCTCACTGCAACCTCCGCCTCCTGGGTTCAAGCGATTCTCCTGCCTCAGCCTCCCGAGTAGCTGGGACTACAGGCGCCTGCCACCATGCCCAGCTAATTTTTTGTATTTTTAGTAGAGATAGGGTTTCACTGTGTTAGCCAGGATGGTCTCGATCTCCTGACCTTGTGATCCGCCCACCTTGGCCTCCCAAAGTACTGGGGATACAGGCGTGAGCCACCGTGTCCAGCCTGCTATTATTAACAAACTGTTGTATATTCAACCAATTTAGAATAGAAGAATAAGTTTTTGTTTTACCTTCACGTATTCCTTCTCTGATGCTCTTTATGTAAA
Source organism: Theropithecus gelada (assembly GCF_003255815.1). Classification (NCBI taxonomy): domain Eukaryota; kingdom Metazoa; phylum Chordata; class Mammalia; order Primates; family Cercopithecidae; genus Theropithecus; species Theropithecus gelada. The sequence continues at coordinate 89,457,553 of NC_037680.1, forward strand.
GCAAAGTTTCTGACCTATATTATTATCCCTCTCTGAAAAACTTCTTTTTTTTTTTTTGAAATGGAGTCTCGCTCTGTCGCCCAGGCTGGAGTGCAGTGGCAGGACCTCAGCTCACTGCAAGCTCCGCCTCCCGGGTTTACACCATTCTCCTGCCTCAGCCTCCCGAGGAGCTGGGACTACAGGCGCCTGCCACCTCGCCTGGCTAGTTTTTTGTATTTTTTACTAGACACGGGGTTTCACCGTGTTAGCCAGGATGGTTTCGATCTCCTGACCTCATGATCCGCCCATCTCAGCCTCCCAAAGTGCTGGGATTACAGGCCTGAGCCACCGCACCCGGCCCCTGAAAAACTTCTTTTAACATTTTTTGCAAGGCAGGTTTACTGGCAACAAATTTTCTCTATTTTTGTTTGTTTGGGAAAGTCTTAACAGGCATACTTCAGAGATATTGTGGGTTTGGTTCCAGACCACCACAATAAAGCGAATGTCTCAAAGCAAGTCATGAAAGTTTTGGTTTCTCAGTGCGTGCAAAAGTTAGGTTTATACCCTACTATAGTCCATTAAGTGTGCAATAGAAGTAAGTCTAAAGAACCCAATGGACATAACTTAATTTAAAAAATTTTATCGCCAAAAAAATGCTAGCTAGCATCTGAGCCTTTAGCAAGTTGTAATCTTTTTGTTAGTGGAAGGTCCTGCCTCCATATTGATGGCTACTGACTGATCAGGGTAGTAGTTGCTAAAGGTTGAGATGGCTGTGTCAATTTCTTAAAATACAACATTGAAGTTTGCTGTATCAATTGACTCTTTGTTTCACAAAATATTTATCTGTAGCCTGCAATGCTGTTTGACAGCATTTTACTCACAGTAGAGCTTCTTTCAAAATTTAATCAATACTCTTATACCCTGCTACTGCTTTGTAAACTAAGTTTATGTAATATTTTAGATATTTTATTGTCATTTCAACAACGTTCAGAGCATCTTCACGAGGAGAAGTTTCCATCTCAGGAAACTATTTTCTGTGTTCATTTATAAAAATCAACTCCTCATTTGTTCAAGTTTTATCATGAGATTAGAGCAATGGAGTCACATCTTTAGGCTCCACTTCTAATTCTAGTTCCCTTGCTATTTCTACCACTTCTGCAGTTGCTTCCTCCACTAAAGTTTTAAACCCTTCAGTCTTCGATGAGGGTTAGAATCAACTTCTTCCAGACCCCTGTTGATGTTGATATTTTGACATTTTCCCATGAATAAAGAATATTCTTAATGGCATCTAAAGTGGTGAATTCTTTCCAGAACATTTTCAATTTATTTTGCCCAGATCCATCAGAGGAATCACTATGTATGGCAACTCTAGCTTTATGAAATGTATTTCTTAAATAATAATTAAAAGTTGAAATTGTTTCTTGATCCATGAGCTGCAGAATGGATGTTATGTTAGCAGTCATGAAAACAACATTATTCTGTTTATATATCTCCATTGTAGCTTTTGGATGATCAGGTGCATTGTCAATGAGCAGTAATATTTTGATAGGAATCTTTTTTCTGAGCAATAGGTCTCATCAGTGGGCTTAAAATATATATTAAGAAAACCATGCTCTAAAGAGATGTGCTGTCATCAAAGTTTTGTTGTTCCATTTACAGAACACAGCCAGAGTAAATTTAGCATGATTCTTAAGGGCTCTAGGATTTTCAGAATGGTAATCATTGGCTTTAACTTCAAGCCACCAACATTAGTCCCTAACAAGAGATTTTCCCTGTCCTTTGTAGCCTTGAAGCCAGACATTGACTTTAGCTATGAAAATCCTAAATGGCATCTTCCAGTATAAGACTCTTCCCTCTACAATGGAAATCTGTTGTTTAATATGTCCACCTTCATCATTGTCTTTGCTAGATCCTCTAGCTTTCTACTTTTATTCTGCAGCTTCCTCACCTCTCTTGGCCCTCAAAAAAATTGATTAGAATTACAGGCTTGCTCTGGATTGGGCTTTAGCTTAATGGAATGTTGTAGCTGGTTTGATCTTCTATCCAGACCACTAAGACTTTCTCCATATTTGCAGTAAGACTGTTTTGCTTTCTTATCATTCATGTGTTCCCTGGAGTAGCAGTTTTTATTTTCTTCAAGAACTTTTACATTCACAAATTGGCTAAACTGTTTAACACAAAAGGCCTACCTTCCAACTTACCTCACATTTTGACTTGCCTTCCTTACTAAGTTTAATCATTTCTAGCTTTTGATTCTAAGTGAGAGACCTGCAACTCCTCCATCTACTTGAACACTTACAGGCTATCGTAGGGTTATTAATTGACCAAATTTAAATATTGTACTTCAGAGAAAATGGAGGCCTGAGAATGAGGCAGAGGGATGGGAGAATGGCGAGTCAGTGGAGCAGGCAGAGCACACACGACATTTATCAGTTAAACGTGCTCTCTTATATGAGTGCAGTTCATGGCATTCCAAAACAATTGCAGTAGTAAAATCAAAGATTGCTGATCATAAATAACCATAACAGATATAATAATAATGATAAAAGGAATTATTGTGAGAATTACCAAAATATCACACAGAGACACAGAGTGAGCACATGTTGGGAAAATACCATGGATAGACTTGTTCAGTGCAGGATTGCCACAAACCTTCAATTTGCAAGAATCATAGTATCTGCAAAGTGCTATAAAGTGAAGCATGATACAATCAACTATGTACTTCTTCACTTTGAAGAATAACGTACAAGATACAAAATTCTAGGTTGGTGTTTTTTTGTTTTTGTTTTTGTTTTTCTTTTTTTCTCAATATTTTAATTATATCACTCCACTCTCTGCTTTTTAGTTGTGGAAGTTTCTGTGGACATATCCTCAAGCTCATTAATTCTTTCCTCAGATATGTCTAATCTACTAATCACACCATCAAAGGCATTCTTCATCTCTGTTACAGTGTTTTTGGCTTCTACAGTTCTTTTTGATTCTTTCTTAGAATTCCATCTTTCTGCTGAATTGCCTATCTGTTCTTGAGTGTTGTCTACCTTTTTCTGTTAGAATCTGTAGCATATTAATCATAGTTGTTTTAAATTATGGGCTTGATAATAACAAAATCCTTACTATATATGAGTCTGGTTCTGAGCTTTTTCTGTCTCTACAAACCGTGGGGTTTTTGTTTTTGTTGTTGTTGTTGTTGTTGTTTGCCTTTTAGTATGCCTTGTAGTTTTTTGTTGAAAGCTGGACATGATGTACTAGGTAAAAGGAACTACAGTAAATAAGCTTTTAGTTATATGGTAGTAAGTATGGTGGGAGGGGAAGCATGCTACGGTCCTGTAATTAGGTCTCAGTCATATAATGAGGCTATATTGCTGGGCTGTAATCTTCACAAGTGCTTCTAGGTTTTTGCCCCCACTTAGTGGGACAGGATGGCTTAGAGGGGGCTGGGGTTGGGTACTTCCCTTCTTTGATGTCAGTTAGGCTCTGATAAAACCCCAGTAGATTAGGTTCCAGCAAAATAGTTTCTCTTGAGGGTAGCACTTGTTAGGAAGGACAGAATTCTCTGAGCATATTTCACAATGGCTGCTTTTTCCCTCTCCATGCAGAACGCATAGGGAATATTTCTTTCCTTTTTACTGTGAGAACCTGGTAGAGCTCCTGAAAGTAGAACCTAGAAAACATGGTGCTCACCAAAAACTGGGCTCCCCTGGAGTTTTTGGCATTCAGATTTGTTCATACTGAGTCTTCAGCAATTAGTCAATTACAGTTTAAGTTTTTCTCTCTTGAACCAGGTCCCACAAGGTTTATTCTCCTTTAAGTTGTGCTTTCTGTATTTGCCAGTCTGTCCCCGATTTGGGGGATAGTGGTTTGCCCTGTGTTCTCAATTCTCTGAGGGATGTAAGATTTGTTGCCTTTCAGTTTATTCAGTATTTTAACTGTTAGAATGGAGTGATGACTTCCAAGCTTCTTACATGCTGAACCAAAACTGGAACTCCCGTCTAGCACGTTTTGAAGTGGCCCAGAGAACTGAAACACATTGCACTGTAAGCTACAGCTCCCACTAAACAATTTTTATTGTCTATTTTTATTCCTTAACATTATCTACTTCTTTATAGTTTATGCTTTTAAAAAAACTTTTGGTTAAGAATTGGTCTACTTCCCCATCAACTATCTTTGGTTAGAACTTTACATTGACTACCCCTTCTAGTATTACTGCCCCTCTATATGACAAATCAAAGTATGGGTTTACTGCAGGCTGCCCTAAATCTCTGTCTTTGCATCCTTTCCCCAGCTATAGTGTGGCGTATTCTTGGGGTAGAAGCCCTTCTGCCAGGCTGCATGCAGCAGGAGGTACATGCAAAGTAAACAAGACAAAATGAACATCATCACACATTCAGCTTCATTACATGAACGGGAAATTGAAAGCAACATTTCCATCACATTTTCTCAATAATCAATGCCATGGAATTTTAATAATGAAAGATAGAGATTAGTACATTGTGATGTAGAGTGTTTTCAGGGAACTAGGATATTGCCTGAAAATAAATAGTGTTGAACATTTCCTCACTGTTAAGTTTATGCTAGGTCCTCTTATGTCTTGCTTATCATAATTCTCTGAAGCAGGTTCCTTTGAAAAAGGCTCCATTCTTATCCCATCCTTTGTTAGACTCTCCCTATGTTTTCATAGACTGTAAACTCGCTAATGCATACACATGGCAGGGACAAGTCTCATCTCAATGCATCTTGTGTCACGGCGCACCCATCAATCCACTGTGCACTGAGAAAAGACTACAGCCCTACAACCTCTTTACTTGGGCTTTGTGCATGCTGCTTAATTTCACTGCATCTGTCAAGCCGTTCTTTATCGGAGAGTCTAACAGCCTTTGAGTGCACGGTGCTCTATCACTTATGTAGGGGTTATATTGATCTTTCTGGTGTGTGCTCTAAAGTGGCTGGCATCAAAAGCCAGTGAGGCAGCCAGTTTGAGCAGTATGGGCCATTTACAAACTTCAGGATGAGATGCTGCAGGATGCCAGGGAAAACGTTTTTGTTTTTCCAGAGGGAACCATAGTTCATGAAATGTGGCTAATGTACCACATTTGTATACCCTTAAAAATCATTTTATAACCACATTGAGTGCCTCTAAACATTAAATATATTTTATAAGTAGTTGGTTAACTAGCTGTTGTATGCTTTAAATAGTAAATAAAATGGAAAGGCACTAAACAGTGACTATATTTCATAGAGTAAGATGCTTTTCCAGCCACTCAATAATTCTCAATGTTAAGAAAAATTGATTTTAGAGGCTGAGTGCCTCTAAAAATTAGCATCTTATCTTCCTACAGGGGATGATATTCAGTTAGTCTCCTTTCTTCCAACTTTTGACTTAATGGTCTCTAAGGCTCCCTCCTTCTGAAAAATTCTATAGGTTATGTTAGATTATAATTTGGGAACATACATAATTAACTGGGCAAAATATAAAGCAGGAAGCAGTTCCATCTTGTTTTTTTGAATCTTAATTGCAAAAGAACTAGCTCTTCATCCACTGACCATTCCATAACTCCCATCTCTTTTCTCTCCCCTCCAAAGACTGCATAGAGTCCAAGCACTGCATAAAGAGACCTAGGGCAATGACATAGAATTTAAGCGTACTAATTCCCAAGCACCTTCACATAGCACATTTGAATAATGAATACATTTTACATTTGTAAAAGCCTAATAGAGGAAAGAAATTCCCTAAGAGGTGTTAATAGTCACATCTTTTTCATGGCAAATTAAATCATTTTCCTAATTCTTTAGCAACTCTGGCTTTAAGGAAGTCATATTGCCAATATTGAGACTTTTAAGATAAATAGAATAATAGCTGACAGCATCACAGAAGTTGAGAACTGAAATACTCAGACAGTCCACAGTTACGAAAAACTGTGTTAAAAGATGTAACTCTTAGTTCTGCCTAAACCACAGCCAGCTGGGTGACCCTTGAGATGTCACAGGGCATCCTTGAGCAGTCTCTGAGAGCCTCATTAATGTAACTCATCAGTCAAATGCATAGTTTGAGCTAGATTCTAGAACCTGGCAGCAGGATAATCTCCATGGGTTCATTTTAGATCTAATAATTTATAAATTTCTTCTGGCTCTTTATCTCATTCTGAAGAACCATGTGTCTCAAGTGTTCTCAACAGTTCCACAGCAGTGGGTGGCTGGCATGTTGAAGCCTGAGGAAGAACAGATAAGCATCAAACTTCCTGGGTACATATGCTTATACTTAGAAAGAATGCAAAGAGTGAACAAAATTCTTCTCAGATACACCCTCAAAATTCCCACTGATGTCATTAGGAACTATGTGGGATTAAATGAGTATGGGTTGCTGATTTGAGTCAAATCCAGCAATGAGCTGGCACTGATTTTTCCAGGTTATAATGATGTGGTCTCCTGGTTCACAGACTTCAGAAAGATGTGGCAAAAAGCAAAACCCCAGGATACTATAAGATCTCTGAGGTGGGGATATTGTGTCAATCGCCATTGTATCCCTAGCATCCAATCAATAGCAGTTGATCAGTGAACATCTGTGGAGCTAAACTGAATCCCATAAACAAATGCTGCATACCAGACAGAAAATGTAAACTGTCTAAAATGAAAATCCAAGAAGGCTGAGGCAGCACTCAAAATGAGTCCTCTAGTCAATAGTGTTATAACAGAAATGCCACAAAAATCATAATTTCCCAAAAAAGGAATCATTTCACTGATTGGATTCAATCCAGAAATTGCTTTTCCAGCCATAAAGCAGAATAGGGTCTCACTCTTCCTCCCGACACATATACATCCTCAAATACAGAGAAGAAAAGCAAAGAACACAGACAATGTCACCTTACTACTGAAGTAAACAATGGTAATTAACAATAGATGGCTTACCTTGTGCCAACTACTCTTCTAAAAGCTCCATGGGGATTATCTACTTTAAATCTCACTACAGTCCTCTTTGGTAGACATTATTATTACCATTTTATATTATAGTTAAGGAAAAACATGCACCAGTGTTTTGAAAAACCTCAAAGTCTGGGCAATTTAGAAGACAGATGACTGAATCTATAGCAATAGTCACTATAGATAGCTCTGTATTTAAAATCTGAGCTTCTAGTGGTCTGCCATTATACAAATAAAAATATTCTCCAATTAATGTAAAACTCCATGATGTAAGAAAGCATTATAGAAAAGAACAATATGAAACACAGGAAATGAGTCAGCAAACCAGAAGTCCAAAATGATGTGGCCAGGAAAAGAAACAATTACCATAGCCACAGATGGAGAAAGATTTTATCTGTCCCATTGGGTATGATCTCAGTATGTATAATCCCAGTGATTAGGGTATGTGTATATTCGTAACTTTTGATGCACTAGAGAAAGAAATAGGCCAATAACTTTGTATACAAAGGGGCACATTTTTTTCATGGCTAGCCCTATGCAAAATTGTAGACTACTATGGAGTAATGGGCTTATATATCAGATCTGTATATGAATTATGACTTATAACAATTGGTCACAAGTCCCATGGCTGTCCTGACAGAGGTCCAGGACCCCTTCCTGAACAGCAACCATGGCATCTAACTAGTATTTAATTTTTCCTTTTAACTGTGGAATGCAACCTCATGTTAATAAGACTTGGATAAAATAGGTGAGTAAACAAGGAGAGAGTAGTAGACCCAACTTTTTTTCTCTCAGTGGTTACATCTACTTCTGTGTAGAAGACTAACCCTGATTATTAACTTAGTCAATGTTTAGTCAACAGCTGTTTGTTGAAACATACAATGTGTCAGAAACTGACTAGTATCTGGGGATAAATCAGTGAGAAAGGTCTCTACAGACATTGCTAACAAGAGAGACTAACAAGTATAGTGAAGCACTAATAAGTGCTAGGAGAAACGTAAAGGAGGCAGAGTGGCTTGGCAAGGAGTATGGTGATATCAGATGTCAGATGATCATGAAAGGCACTGCAGAAATTACATTTAGCACAGAGCTGAAGGAGGTAAAGGACCAAGTCATGAAGATATTTGGGGAAAAGGGTGAAACCCTGATGTTTCAAGGTAGATGTATGTTGTCATCAATGAGTTTTAAGTAGCAGAAGGATCAAGCTGGGGAGGGGCAGCTGGTTAGCTCAGATCAATCAGGTTTCAGCCCTAGCCTTATAGGCCATAATAAGCATTTAGGTTTTTATTCTAAGAGAGATGAGAAACATGAAAAAATCGTATGATCCTTTAGGTTTTAAAAGGACCATTCTGGCTATGGGTTGAGAATGGGGAAGAGACAGAGTGAAATGAAGGTGATAAGTTAGAAGACCATTGCAAATCCCAGCTTTCTTTCAACGCCTGGGCAAGGATGATTTTGCTGGAGGTGGTGAGAAAAGGTTGATTTGGGAGATATTTGGGATTAAAGCCTGGAGCTTTGCTGGTGATTTGGATGTGGGATGTGAGGAAGAGAAAGGATGCAAACATAACTAAGATTTTTGCCTGAGCAACCAGAATATTAACTAAATGATTATAGTATAATCTCAGTTTTCTTTCCTCAAAGAAATCTGTTTAACTTTTCAGATTAGTTATGATACCACACAACTTACCACACAAAAAAAAGAAAAAGAAATTGTATCACATTATATCTAACCTCCACTCCCTAAGAGATGTCGAGGTCATTTACAACATTAAAACCTAAATAAAGTCAAACAGTTGGAATAGAAATCAAAACACAAACAAATAGAAGTGAAAAATAGTATGAAGACATAGAACCTAGGAAATATTCCCTCTTCTGTTTCTAGCTGAAAGAACAAGCTAAATTGCTTGAATTCCAGAACTTCAAATCAAGAAACATGTTTCCTCAGATGCTCCACCCAAACTGTAATAATTGTTCAAGCTCCACCCCACAAATCCAGAATTAACACAATTTGCTAGAGTAGGCTGGTGCCAGCTCAAAGGTACATCAGGGACAAACACTACAGAATGAGAGAAGAAAGGTCATTCACCAGGTTTGGAGCCATAAAGAATACACAATTGTCCACTTCCCTGCCTGCAGAGCCTGTCTCTTCCTCGCCAATTCCCTTTACCACTCATCCAGTAAGCCCTGGTTTTCTGGGTAAAGTGTGCCTTTTTTCCCTAAGACTCTTGATTCCTGGACGTTTTAAGGAAACTTCAAATTAATAATACTGTGAGCTGAGACTCCTGTGTTCTGTATGACCCCTTTTTGCCTCCCAGGGACTCTTAGGCATATCCCTAATAAGACATAAAAGGAACCTGCATGTCTCTCCTCTTCCTACTTGAAGGAATGTGTGAGAGTCATTTCTGTTGAGCCATTGCCCTGACACCTAATGTTTTCATAAGGAATAAGCAAACTGTCAGGTTTAGTCAGACTCTGGACACTCCTCATAGGCAACTTCAGAATTTAAAGTCACCAGCACTAAGGTTACTCACCTTTTCAAACAGTCTGTAATCTGAGCTCCATGTTTGGGAGTTGAACTAGGCTGACGTCTTTGCTTTAAAGCCTTCATTATTTCAGCACAGGATGGTTATGGAGAGGCTTAGAAAGTACTATATAACATTTCAGGAACTAGAATCAGAAGAATGGCAATACTCTTGATTCCAGTGTCAATGTCAAACCTCCCATGGATGTGGTCTTAAAATCTGGATCCAAGGACGGGGTTAAAAACACTTCAGATAAAGGAAAGAAACTTAGCCTTGCAGCCCACCTGGAACATCACCATCCCTTAATGAGTAAACCTGGCAAATCTTTCCAATAAGGAAGAAAGTAGAAGCAGAGCCCTAAGTTCCCTTTCATGCAACTTATGATATCAGAACCAGAAGGACCAAGAGGAGCAAGGCAGCCAGACATACCATTCTTGAAATAAAAGTCGAAAAATGGAAACACAATAATCTCTTGAAACCCCTCACACGTATAAACACTGACCTGGGTGTGGAAATAAGAGGACACCTGTCTCCTCAGACTGGGCCACAGTCACTGGCATGGAAATATCTTTGAAGGTAGTTTCCCACATCTGCCTTCTGAAAGCTATACATCATTTTGACATAGATATTTCCCTTAATAATTTTTATTGATCACTTATTGTGTGCCAGGAATTATACGATTTCTTTACATGTAGGTCATGATAACTTTAGGGAGTACCATTATTTCCCTTAAGATACACATTCCTTACCCACAGTAGATTTTCCTTCATTTAATTCTAAGTCTTGTTGATCCACATTGTTTCCCAAGACTTCAAGAGTAACAACACTTAGTGATTGGTGAAGTTCAGAATATTTTAGACTAATGAAAATTACCTTGAGACAACATAATCTAAAGTTTGAGTTCTGATTTAACCTCTTTGTCTTGTTTAGTATTGCTACATAAGTAATGCCCCTATTGCCTCCTAAATAGTTCACTTCATTTAAATCTTGTCCCCATTCTGAAGCTCAAGCTGGATTAGAAAAATTAACTTGGTTCCATGAAGATGTCCAGCATAGATGTATAGGGCAGGCTACAATCCATAATCAACAGGTTTTATGACTGGGAGACACCATGGATGGGACTAAAAGTCCTCTAAGAACCCAAAGATCATTAGTGAGGAGAGACAATCCCCTTCTTCCAGCTCTTGTTGTTGGGATGTTTGAGCTGTCAAATGAGGATTCTTGAAGATTTTAATTACGCTTTGCACTTGAGGTCAGAAGCTGGGTTTTGTTCTTTGTCACCCTATATCCTGCACAGAGCCTGACATGCAGAAGATGCTCAGCCATGTTTGGGGAGAGAAGGGAGGGAGGGAAAAAAGAAGGGAATGACATATGGTTAAACACAGGACTAGATCAAAGAATATGTTTGTAAATAAATATTGCCCTGTGATGTGTCTTCTGTTTTTAATCTTGAGGGATTTTTTTATTTTATTATTTCACTTTTTAGTGTTTAAAATTTTTTTTTCCTTTAATAGGAATAAACTGTGAGAACAAATATTTGCCTTTTTATTTTATTTTTCATGTCTACTTTATGGCAGCAAGCACAGGATTAGCAGAGGCATTACAATATTTATGATTTGACTTACTTGCAATGAATATTATTTCATATTGATTCAACTTTAAGTTAAATAAAATTTTCATGCAAACTTTTTTGCTTTTTAAAAAGCTTCAGATTCGGAAGTTTAAATCTTGTCCCCATTCTGAAGTTCAGAGTAGATCAGAAAAGAAATGACTTGGTTTCATGAAGATGTCATGCATATTAACATACCTTTTCTATTTCCTAACAATTATTTGACATGGATTTCATGTGGACTTTTCAAGTGTTTTGCCTTAATACTACCTAAATTGTTAACTCAAAATTTCAATTGCATATACAACATTCTAAATTCATCTCCAATTTTTCCTTCCAGGATTCATTATTATACTTTTATTTATTAGCAAAAAGATACATTTTTTGAGTAACTTCCCTAATCAAACATTTTGAAAGTATACAGACACACCTTCCAAAGAGCCTGTAGCTTTAGTCTGATCTCTAAAAATTACAGATAAGCCTCTGTATAGAAGATAGTTGAAATGTATTTATTATAAATTCAAGGGACAAGATTATTCATTATTTCCTAGCTGTATGGTACTAGATGAAATCATTAACAATAAGTAGGGCAAGTTAACACTTCATTCCTATTAACATGTGGAGATCTAGATAATAGTCAAGATCAAACCAACAGAATTTCATTCAAATTTGGAGAGGTGGAGAGAACCAAAAGTTTGTTCTATAGAAAGCAATAAAAAAATGAGGTTTGGTTAAATTCTAAGTTCAATAAATTAGTGTGATTTCTTTGAAGCTGAAGGTTATGAAAAATCCATTTTCAACACTGGTTGATTGTGTTTCTGAACCAAAAAGCCAACAAATATTTACTGTCTACTATCTCCATGGCCCAATTAGGTGCTAGTGATGGATACAAAAAAATATATAAAATATGATTGATGATTACCTACATGAAGCTTCCAATCATGTTAGAAGGGAAGAAAAAAAATTTATGCATAAAATGTTACAGTATCAACTGGTGTTTTGCAAATTAGTTCATATTTACTATGTTCTTATTCTCTATTAAAATCCTCAGGAAGCAACATGTAATTTCTAGGAAAAGTGATAATTTAAACAATGTTTAAAATTTAGTAGAAAGAATAGGCCAAAATAAATATTTAAGCTGTAAAACTCAAACAATTGTTAAAAATGTATTTTACAGGCAGAACAAACAAGGGAAATTATATTTATTAAAACTCAGATGATTAGAAAATCAACCAGGGGATTTGGATAAAAGAAAGTTTAATATAAAACTCTCAGAGGACAACAGCCTTGGTGCAGTGAAAGGTGTCCAGACCCAGGAGGACTTCCATCAGAGCACTTCCTTTCTTTCCGGACCCTGCGGAGTACAGAAACCTTGTAGGTGCATCCTTAATTATTTCTTCACATAACACAGAAGCATGAGCCAGCTTTAAAATTCTAGCTAAAGACTAGGGCCTTGGGCATCAAATACATGCACACATAAAGAAATCCTTTCATACTTAGGAAAGTAGAGACTGAACTGTTGTGAAAGCAGAAAGGGTAAGAAGCCAGGAGAGGCCCCAGAGTATACCATTCACTATGTGTGTAGTAATTTGTGTAAGAAGGTAGTGAGTGACATGGCAGTCTGCCTCACAGATTACCTGCCCAGAAAGCCTATGTTAAAGAAAGAAAACAAACAAACAAACAAACAAACAAAAAAAGTAGACCAAAAAGTACTAGCAGAGCATAGTCTCTTATAAAAAAATTATTATAAATAAAAAGAAGTGCACTTTTATGAGCAAGGTCACATTTACCTTCAGGAAACCATCATGTTTGGGAGTTGGGTGTGGAGATGGAGCAGCTTGTGTTTGGGGTAGACAGAGAACACATTACCTGTAAGGCAGGTAAATTACCAAGTGGGAATCACTTACCTCCTGTTAGAATTACAGGAGATGTTGAAAACTGTTTACTTACTAAATAAACAAGCAAACAAAATGAAGATGAGGGGTTAATAGAACTCAATTCAGGACACAAAAACAATGCAGAAAACCATAAAGATCAACAGAAATATTATTGCTACTAAAGAACAAATGATTTGAGGAATAGATGGGGACAGATTGCAGAGGTCAGAAGTTTAAGCTTTTGAACTTGAATCAATGAACAATGGAAGGTCCATTAAAGCTTGAGAGGCCAGGAAGGCTAAGGATGGGACCAGCTGGAGAATATGAATCAAATTCTGATTCAGGAAGATTTACCTGGTAAGGTTGTGACATAACAAAAATTAAATGTTTGGTCTCTGCCCCTGGCTTCTGGCATAGAGTGTCTAAAATCTTTGTAATTTCCTGACTAGTAGGGGTGCTGGGTGTATCTTTTGTTCTAATATTTGGTCTTTGACCCAGTTCCTGACACAGAGCTTCTATCCCTTAGAATTTTTTGGCTGATAGGAGCATCATTTATTGTAATGAGGCAATTTTTGTGAGCTCCTAGATATGGGCTGATCACCAGAAACACCAAACTATAATTAGAAGCTTGGAACAACAGCTCTTGCACCCCATCCTCTGGCAAGAAGAGAAGGGCTGGAGATGACTAATCAAACATGCCTGTGTGATGAAGTCGACATAGAAATCCCTGAACTATGGGGTGCAGAGAGCTTACATGTTGGAGAACACATCTACCTGCTGGGAGGGTGGGGCACAGAGGCTTCCATGTTTTGGGGCCCTTCCAGACCTTGACCTAAATATCTCTTCCTCTGGCTGTTTAACTGTATCCTTAAAATACCCTCTGCAATACATTAACACTAGTAAGTAAACTGTTTTCCTGGGTTCTGTGAAATGCTCTGGCAAATTATCAAATCTGAGGAGAGGGTCATGGGAACATCCAATTTGTAGCCAAGTCAGATAGAAGTTATAGGTAACCTGGGGACTTACTAATTGCAATTGGCCCCTGAAGAGTAGAAGAAAGTCTTGTGAAACTGAGTTCTTAACCCATGGGGTCCATGCTAACTCTGGTTGGTGTCAGAATTGAATTGGATTATAAGACGTAGAGTTGGTGTCTGCAGAGAATGGATAATTGCTCAGTGTGGGGAAAATCCCACACGTTTGGTTACTGATGCATGGAGTGTGAATATAGAGAAAAACAGTTGTTTTTTTCCTATACAAAGGTGTATAGCTCAAATCAAAGCAATGAAAAACCGGAATCAAGAAAGTCGATTAAAAGACTACTACAAAAACACAGATTTAATGTTATTAGGAGACACAAAAATTTAAAAAGAGAAAACTTTCCTGGAGATGAAAAGAAACTATTGTGAGTAATATGATAATTCTGTTTTTGAAACACTGAGTCTCAGGCACATGGGGAATGCATGTGCAGGTTTATCATAGGAATTTGAAAATTTGGGTCTGGAACTCAGGATAGCAGTAATGGCTGGAGGTATAGACATGCAGGTCACCTGTATAGGGGTGGTGGTTGAGTCATAGAGGGAAAATGCCTGCTGAAGAAGACAAAAAGGAGCGGAGGGTCCAAGTGGAAACCTGCATTAGGAGGATGAAGGAAAGAAGAGGGAGTTTTAAAAGGATAGAAAAAATGCCAGCTGATAAATAGAAATGGAAGTAGAACTGATGCCTAAGGAGGAGGAATTTTCCATAGCTGTGGAATGAGGCAGAGAAGGCAAAGGGAATTAAGTTTGAGAATAATCTAAGAGGTGCTGAATAATGAAAATTGTGGAAAAATGGGAGAATAAATTATTAGAGAAGCTCAATAATGAAAGCAAAAACAAAAACAAAAACAAAAATCTAAACTTCGGCCAACTCTAAAATGCAGATGCACAATACAGGTTGCTGCCAAATTAACCTCCTTAAAATGCAACTTTGCACACCATTTTCCATTATCAAAAACAAACAGTGGTTCTTCATTAGGGTAGAATTCAGTGTAGATCTCCTTTTTCCATCACCCAAGGCCCTTCAAGAATTGGGCCTTGCCTATTTCCTCTCTTCTATGCTCATAAGTGGTCTGCTCTAATCAAAATGGTCACTGTTGCCAGCTTAACTGATGTGTTTGTGGTCTGAGCACTACTACCATTGGCATTGAGGTTGACAGTTTTTTATGTCCTTCTTTCTTTTTTGGAGACAGGGTCTCTCACTCTGTCACCCAGGCTGGAGTGCAGTGATGCAAACATGGCTTACTGCAGCCTCGACCTCTCAGGCTCAAGCAATCCTCCTGCCTTGGCCTCCCAAAGTGCTGGGATTACAGGGGTGAGCTGCTTTCTCTTAAGCCTAAAATTTTAACTCTCCTTTCCTCCATATCATGTTTTCCCTGGAAGACTTTCCCTCTTGCACTGGCTCTGGGAAGATTTCTTCTGTTATTATTCATATGGTACCTAATATTACAAGAGAAGAATGCTGATAGTACTTTTGTCTGCTTTACTTATCCCATAATTCACCTATCCCAAACCAATTCATTTATCCAGTGTTTCGCTTCTATACCCATTTTTCAGAAATGTATTGAATAAATATGCACAATTAGTTCATTTTAATATCTCTTACTAAGGCGGTGTCCTTAATTGCACTCAGCAAGTCTTTGTATCTCCCCTTTAGTTCAATTCCCTTCTTAGCCTCTTTGAATTATCCACCACTTTTTGGCTTCATCAGTCATGAGTTCCTTCAGGTTTCCCTCCTGCCCCTAAGGTATAAACTTCTCTCTATCCACATCCTTCTATAAGCCTTTTACTAGGGGGAGAACTTAACTTTTCTCCCAACTTGCTCTAGGTCTCAGGTTCTCCAACTTTTACCAATTATCTTTTATTTACCAACTTTTCATCCTTTTCGAACTTTCACCCTCTCATTCTTCCTTTCAAAACAACTTGCTTGAAAGAATCATCTATATTCTTTTTTCACTTTCTCTCCTTCATTCATCCCGCAATCCATTGTAATCTGGCTTTTGTCCCATTATCTCTTGAATCTGTTTTCATCAGGGTCACTAGCTACTTTCTGATTCTCAAATCCAGTGACCGTGTTGATGTTTCTCTGACATTTAACAGTTGACCACATGTTTTTAAGAGGGCTGTGTAGTGTTACAACATATTTTTTCTTGCATTTCCTACCAGGTCTAGGGCTCCTCTTTCATTTGTGCTGTTTCTTAGCCTCCTGTTTTGACTATCCTTTTCTCTGCAAATCCTATTAACTCAAGGGTTTCCATTTTGACAATTAGAATTACCTAGGCTGTGTTTTAAAAATATTAGTGCATGAGACCCACCTCCAGAGACTCTAGTTCAATGGGACTGGAATGGAGCTAAGGCAGCACTTTTTCCAAGCTCCCTAAATGATTCTAATGTGTACCTGTGGTTAAAAGCCACTGTCTTAACTCAGGCTTCCCAATTTTGTCTCTTCAGAGGAATCACCTGGGGCAGGTAAATGTAAACCGTCAACATACCCAGATCCCTCCTTTTTGACTTTCTAGTTGACTAGGCCAAAACTCAGAAACCAAAAAGTTACCAGACACTCTCCCTTCTACTCACATCCACTGGGCAACACTTCGAGCCGTAGCCTTTTGGAGTATCTACCATTTGCCAGAAAACTCACATATTTTTTCTCTCTGAAGTCTGTATGAAGTGTCCCTCAAGCTAAGAACTTTCTTAGAGCATTTTCCATATATCTATGACTTGTTTGTTTGTGTCTCCTTTACTTAACTGTGAGTTCCTGCAGGGCAGGCAATCTGTCTTACTCATTTTTATATTTCACAGTGACCAGCAACTGGTCCAGCACATATGAACTCCTAAATAAATATATATATTTTTGTGAAATAATGAATGAATAAACAAATTGTTTTCATATATGTAGTCTATTTCTAACACAAGATATAGAGGGTGTTCTAAGCCTTTTTGTATTCTTGGCACTTAATCAAATTAGACTAAGTGTTCATGATGATGAATGAGAATTTTTGGCAATCTGTATCTTTACCTATAGAATTCTTCTGTATCTTTATGTGATTCATTTTTTGTTTTTATTTTTTTTTCTTTCCCAGCTTCTTTGTTGATACTGTTCCTAACTTGGCCAAATGAATTATACGCAATGTAGTATATATTTGAGATTCTCCTTTGTGGGAGGCAGAGCACACATGAACTTTTGAGTCAAATATACTTGGACATCTGTCTCTTTCCTTGTCATATGTATAATGGGGATAAGACCTACTTGTGATGATTACAGATAGGAGAAGCTCTGAACAGTCCTAATTTTTTTCTTATTGGTCTCTGCTTTTATGTGAAAGATTATACAATTTATATAAATCCAAGGTACAGTTTTTCTTTAGCTTTTTCATTGCCCCCTCCATACACATGACTATATCTTCACTAATTCTTCCCTTTTCCCTCTGAAATGTTGAAAATGTTGGGCCCCTCTTTCCATTCAAGCCTAAGGAATCCACCTGTGTCTTTAATCATGTTAACACTTTGTCTGCCTAGACAACTCTGATTCATCCCTCAAAACCTTCCTGATACAGGGTTAGGCATTTCTTCCTCTGTACTAACTCTGTCTGGACAGGAGCATTTTTATCTTTGCATA
Source organism: Theropithecus gelada (assembly GCF_003255815.1). Lineage (NCBI taxonomy): Eukaryota > Metazoa > Chordata > Mammalia > Primates > Cercopithecidae > Theropithecus > Theropithecus gelada. The sequence continues at coordinate 89,475,108 of NC_037680.1, forward strand.
AGTCATATGGACAATTTTGTTGTACTTATTCTGTCCAATAGATTTCAAGATTCTCTAAGACCAAGTTTTTTTATCTTTCTCATTTCAGTGCACTGCTGAAATATGGACACTTGATATTTGTGGAGTTGAATTTAGTGCCAAAACCAGACTTTCACTTCATCTCTACCCAAAACTTGTCCAAAATTCCATACCCTCACCATTGTTCAACATTAACTTTGGAGTCAGAGACCTCTAAGTTCAAACTTTGGCTGACTTTTTTTTTTAACTATGAAATAGAGATTATTGTACCAACTTACAATGCTGTTTATGAAATTAAAGGAAATAGTAGATATAATCACTTAGCATGATGAGCACTCAATACCTGGTGATAATATGAAGGTCATCATCATCATGGTAAGTTTATTTGGACCATTTACTCCAGGGTTCTACTAGTAAATTGTAGTACTGAACATGCAGCTCTGTGTTAAGTAATCAGGCATTTTGAGTAAATCTAAACCTTTCCTGTTTGGCATTTTTATGACCAACTCTTAAATCCTCCTTCTCACCTCTCCATACTTCCCTGGAGGCTTCCCGACATGTGAGAGGGCTGAGTAATCCTTTCTGCAGATAGCAAAATCTTATTTCAGGACTAAACCCATCATGCCCAACATTCCTGTTTACTTCAGTCACTCCCAAGAACCACAATTCATCTCTCATCACCTGAACTCTTTCATACTGCTTTGAATATCCCCTAATCTGGAACAACCTTCCACGCCTCCCTTCTCCCTCAAATCCTTCCAATAGGCTCTCTGGGATTCCTGAAAACTCATCTTAATTCTTTAAATGTTTCCATTACCTTCTTGCTATAATTAAAACCTGGTTGCACCTCCAATAGTGCTTTCCTTGTAATCTCTAAAAATGGTGAAATGTTTCTCTCTTTTATCTCATAAATCAGAAGATGTGGTAGACACTCTCCTTTGTTGCTTGTTGATATTTCCAAGTTAGTATTACATCTTTCCACCCCCACACACACACACACAATCCTAGCTCTTCGAAGTTCATGCCATGTGGCAAACTCCTATCAATACCCCCATCTTGTTGAAATCATCTGCAGACACTGAGGTCACATCTCCTCATTCTGTGAAAATGTAGCAAGTAGCTCACTGACTCTCCAGCAGTACTCTGCGATCATTCTTGGTGATTGTGATATCCATGTCAATTGACACTGTGGAAAATCCTTTTGTTATCCTCACTCTCAGTGCCTTGACCTCCTGATGTCCAATGATTTTGTTTCCACCTCCCTTGGCCACCTTCTCCCAGGTTATATCCTAGATCCTGTTGTTGCCTAGTGCAGATCTCAACAACCTCCATTTGAAGTATCCCACTTTGTGACCACCTCTTTTTATTTATTTTCACTTTCATCTCTTTCATACACCATCCAAAGATGCTTCATTTTAGTGGTGAAAGAGATTGTAGCCTGTCTTTAGCCTGTCTTTCATTCTCTTCACATTCTCACTTCCCTGCTCACCCAATGTGTTAAAATATGATTCATTGTCATAATGACGGCCTCACACAGTCCCCTAACACTGCTGCCTCTCTTCTTTATTGTATACTTGCCTGACAAAATGTCACCTTCGTTGAATTCAACTTTTGTTTGTTTTGTGCTTGGCTATGAGAAGCTGGACATGAATTGACAAAACATGTAACAATCCTGACTTCTGTGACTTGAAATGTGTGACCACCACCTGAAGTGGGTTCATGGTGCTCCAACAATCCTATTACACATTGCAACTCAATTTGCCTCCCCACTTTCCAAAATGACTATTTCAATATTTATCCTTTCTCCTCAAAATCTAATTTCTGGGTTTTTTGTTAATCTATTCTCAACACAATAGCAAAGTCAATTTGGTTAAAACATAGATCAGTTTATTTCACTGCTCTGCTCAACAGAACTTCATGGCATCCTATATCAACTTGGGAAAAAAAGTCCTTCTAGTGGCTTCAAAGACTCTGCTCTGACCTGCCCATGGCCAACTGAGCCACCACTCCCCAATGATTACACTGCTCCAACCCCTCCTGCCAGGCACACTAGCCTCAGGGCCTTTGTACTTGCTGGTCTCTCTGCCTGAAAAGGGGCTCCTCTAAACATCACAGTGGTTGGTTCCCTACTATATTTTGGTCTCTTCTAAAATGTCACCTACCCAGACTGGGCAACATAGTGAGATCCTGTCTCTACAAAATGTAAAAATAAAACAGAGTAAAAAATTAGCCATGTATGATAGTGCCCTCTTGTAGCTGCAGCTACTCAGGAGGCTGAGGCAGGAAGATCACTTGAGTCCAGGAATTTGAGGCTGCATCTCAAAAAATAAATAAATAGTCACCTTCTCAGAAGAGAACTACTTTTTTTTTTTCTTTTTTTTTTTTTTTTTTTTTGAGGTGAAGTCTTGCTTCATCACCCGAGCCGGAGTGCAGTGGTACCAACTCAGCTCAGCGCAACCTCCGCCTCCCAGCTTCAAGTAATTCTCCTGCCTCAGCCTCCCAAGTAGCTGGGATTACCGGCACCTGCCAATATGCGCAGCTAATTTTTGTATTTTTAGTATAGATGGAGTTTCACCATGTTAACCAGGGCTGGTCTTGAACTCCTGACCTCAAGTGATCTACCCCCCTCAGCTCCCAAAGTGCTGGGATTACAGGTGTGAGCCACTGCGCCTGGCCCATAAGAAGACTTCTTAAAAATGGTTACAGCCTCTCTCTCCTCCTTGGTAGTCACTATCTAATCCATTAACCTGCTTTGTTTTTCCTTCATAATGGTTAATACCACCTGCCACATTATGTTTCATTTATTTGATTATTCTTTTTCTTCCCCACATAAAAGTAAAGCTCCATGGGACCAGGTACAGAGTATCTGTTCTTTGTTGTTGTTTTTCTCTTTTCACTGCTATTTCACTAGTAGCTGGCTATATTTATTGCTCAATAAATATTTGTTGAATCAAAAAAAACCCATATTTTAAATGTTCACATTCCAGTGAGTGGCATCTGTACATGCGTTCCTAAAATCATTGAACACTTTGATCCACTACTTAAACCAAATCCCTAGCACAGTAAATTGAGAATTTAGGCAAATAGGTTGGCAATAATCCTCTGTTGAATGTCTTTCCTCTGTCCTAGCACTCAATTTATTGACTCACTTTTCTAACTGTCTTCATTTCCCACAAAATCCAGGGTGGTTGAAGTCCAAAATCAATAAAAATAAGCATGCTTAGAGCAGGAAAGAAGAAAAAGGAAATAATAAAAGAAGAAAACATTTTAAAGGAACTCATAAACACCTTGGAACTATATTTGGGAAAAAAGATCACGCAGAAGAATTTTGAAAGAAAACACCTCCACAAAAGTGTACCTTCTCTCTCCCTCTCTTTTCTCCATAATAGATTGTAATATAATTCTTGCTTGGGCTGGACTGTGCTCTGTCTGCAGAACAAAGGACAAGCCTCTTGACTTCAGCTTCTAGTTATTTGAGCCCAGATAAAGACAGACAGGATAGGCCAAAGGCAAATTGTCAAGTGGAAAAACTTGGCTTATGTCTAGATATTCCCTTTTCCCTGCTCTCTCCTGATTGGAGATACCCACCCACCTTCACCCTTAGTGCCCAGTACTCACCTGCTCTAAAATCTCTCTTCTGTCAAAAATAGAAAGCCTGTCTTACAATAGTTACCTCTGTAACCAGGTTTCAATTTCACTTTTACTGCATTTAAATAATAAAAACAATATGAGAATTTTTTAAAAATTAACTGATTTGATCTTTCCACTGAAGCAAGGCAGAATAGACTGAATCCAGCCCAGGAGACTCAGGCCAACCCAGTATCTTTAATTAGTATTTCACATACATACTCAGTGTCTGCAGGTAAAGTGCCCAGTCACATATTTTCTTCCTCCTTGGCATACAGGTGTTTGTGACCTCATGACCTGGGGTGAAGAGGAACCCGATCCTAGCTTTTTTCTCTGCATTTTCACGTTTTCTGGCATCAGAGTAACTCCCTTGTTCTGTTCTTTGGGTTGGTAACTGTTGAGTTTGAAAGGCCCCATCTACCTTTGGCTGGGGGTGATGAGTGGTATCTACTGCTGGGGTCTGTGTCTCAACTTCCTGTCTGCTGCCCCTCCTTTCTCTAACATTAGGTCTCTCTGCAAATTCATTGGCTCTCTCAGCAGCTCCCTGTTTTCTCAGACAGGAAGTGGAGAAGCAGAAAGACAACTGCCTCAGGCTTCTCTCCCTATCTGGCTCCTAGCACCAGTCCAGGTCTCTAGCTACTAGCCATACGGGGTGTGGGAATTGTCCTAGATACTGATTGGCAGCTTCCCCAACATGCCCAAGAAGACATGCAAGCAATTGGTGATGCCAGGCTCTGGACAACAACAGTTAGGGATTTCTGAAGCTGAAAATACATTGACTTCTTATCTCCTAAATATAATCTCCATTTACACATTAGGAACCTCATTCCTATTAACTTACTCAGATATTAGCACTTAAAACTTTTTATTCAAACTACCATCAGAGAATACTTTAAACACCTCTACTCAAATAAATTAGAAAATATAGAAGAAATGGATAAATTCCTGGACACATAAACCCTCCCAAGACTAAACCAGGAAGAAGTTGAATCCCTTAATAGACCAGTAACAAGTTCTGAAATTGAGGCAGTAATTAATAGCCTACCAACCAAAAAAAAGTCCAGGACCAGACGGATTCACAGCCGAATTCTACCAGAGGTACAAAGAAGAGCTGGTACCATTCCTTCTAAAACTATTCCAATGAATAAAAAAGAGGGAATCCTCCCTAACTCATTTTGTAAGGCCAGCATCATCCTCATATCAAAGCCTGGCACAGACACAACAAAAAAAGAGAATTTTAGACCAATATCCCTGATGAACATCGATGTGAAAATCCTCAATAAAATACTGGCAAACTGAATCCAGCAGCCTATCAAATGCTTATCCACCACGATCAAGTCAACTTCATCCCTGGGACGCAAGACTGGTTCAACATACACAAATCAGTAAATGTAATTCATCACATAAATAGAACCAATGACAAAAAACACATGATTATCTCAATAGATGCAGAAAAGGCCTTTGAGAAAATTCAACAGTCCTTCATGTTAAAAACTCTCAATAAACTACGTATTGATGGGACATATCTCAAAATAATAAGAGCTACTTATGACAAACGCACAGCCAATATCATACTAAATGGGCAAGAACTGGAAGCATTCCCTTTGAAAACTGGCACAAGACATGGATGCCCTCTCTCACCACTCCTATTCAACATAATGATGGAAGTTCTGGCCAGGGCAATCAGGCAGGAGAAAGAAATAAAGGGTATTCAGTTAGGAAAAGAGGAAGTCAAATTTTCCCTGTTTGCAGATGACATGAATGTATATTTAGAAAACCCCATCGTCTCAGCCCAAAATCTCCTTAAGCTGATAAGCAACTTCAGCAGTCTCGGGATACAAAATCAAGGTGCAAAAATTACAAGCATTCCTATATACCAATAACAGAAACAGAGAGCCAAATCATGAGTGAACCCCCATTCGCAATTGCTTCAAAGAGAATAAAATACCTAGGAATACAACTTACAAGGGATGTGAAGGACGTCTTCAAGGAGAACTGCAAACCACTGCTTAACGAAATAAAAGAGGACACAAACAAATGGAAGCACATTCCTTGCTCATGGATAGGAAGAATCAATATCGTGAAAATGGCCATACTGCCCAAGGTAATTTATAGATTCAATGCCATCCCCATCAAGCTACCAATGACTTTCTTCACAGAATGAAAAAACTACTTTAAAGTTCATATGGAACCAAAAAAGAGCTGGCATTGCCAAGACAATCCTAAGCAAAAGGAACAAAGCTGGAGGCATCATGCTACCTGACTTCAAACTATACTACAAGGCTATAGTAACCAAAACAGCATGGTACTGGTACCAAAACAGAGATATAGACCAACGGAACAGAACAGAGCCCTCAGAAAGAACTCTACACATCTACAACCATCTGATCTTTGACAAACCTGACAAAAATAAGAAACGGGGAAAGGATTCCCTATTTAATAAATGGTGCTGGTAAAACAAGCTAGCCATATGTAGAAAGCTGAAACTGGATCCCTTCCTTACACCTTATAAAAAATTAATTCAAGATGGATTAAAGACTTAAATGTTAGACCTAAAACCATAAAAACCCTAGAAGAAAACCTAGGCAATAACATTCAGGACATAGGCATGGCCAAGCACTTCATGACTAAAACACCAAAAAAAAAAAAAAAAAAAAAAAAAATGGCAACAAGAGCCAAAATTGACAAATGAGATTAATTAAACTAAAGAGCTTCTGCACAGCAAAAGAAACTACCATCAGAGTGAACAGGCAACCTACAGAACGGGAGAAAATTTTTACAATCTACCCATCTGACGAAGGGCTAATATCCAGAATCTACAAAGAACTTAAACAAATTTACAAGAAAAAATCAACCCCATCAAAAAGTGGGCAAAGGATATGAACAGACACTTCTCAAAAGAAGACATTTATGTAGCCAACGGACACATGAAAAAATGCTCATCATCACTGGCCATCAGAGAAATCCAAATCAAACTGCAATGTGATACCATCTCACACCAGTTAGAATGGCAATCATTAAAAAGTCAGGAAACAACAGGTACTAGAGAGGATGTAGAGAAATAGGAACACTTTTGCACTGTTGGTGGGATTGTAAACTCATTCAACCATTGTGGAAGACAGTGTGGCGATTCCTCAAGGATCTAGGACTAGAAATACCATTTGACCCAGCCATCCCATTACTGGGTATTTACCCAAAGGATTATAAATCATGCTACTATAAAGACACATGCACACGTATGTTTACTGCAGCATTATTCACAATAACAAAGACTTGGAACCAACCCAAATGTCCATCAATGATAGACTGGATTAAGAAAATGTGGCACATATACACCATGGAATACTATGCAGCCATGAAAAAGGATGAGTTCATGTCCTTTGTAGGGACATGGATGAAGCTGGAAACCATCATTCTCAGCAAACTATCACAAGGACAAAAAAACCAAACACTGCATGTTCTCACTCACAGGTGGGAATTGAACAATGAGAACACTTGGAGACAGGGTGGGGAACATCACACACTGGGGCCTGTCATGGGGTGGGGGGAGGGGGGAGGGATAGCATTAGGAGATATACTGAATGTAAATGACAAGTTAGTGGGTGCAGCACACCAACATGGCGCATGTATACATATGTAACAAACCTGCACATTGTGCACATGTACCCTAGAACGTAAAGTATAATTAAAATAAATAAATAAACTTTTTATTCTAATTTATTCATTTGACCTTTTCCAAATTATAAAAGCAATATCTAACTGTTGTAACAAAATAAACAATATAAGGAGGGTTTACAAAATTATTTTTATCTTTTCTCACTTAATTTCCTCTCCTACACACACATACACACCCTATACATGCACTCACCTATATACACCTGTGCATATACAGCCACATATACACACAGAAGGTTTTGATTTCCTTTAAATAAAACATCAAAACAGCATCATATTCTCATTACCCTGGGTGTCCTTTTATTCAGTTAACAATATATTATGGCCACCCAAAAATATGTAGGAATTAACTAAATTCTGTTTTTTCTAATAAATAATATGTGAAGACAAAATAGCATATCTTCATATGCACACATATAATATTATCTGTAAAGATAATTATATTGTATTATTTTCCAAGGTAGTCATTTTCTTTATTCTTTACTGTCCTCTTATCCTTCTCTCAACTTGTACACTGCCATATCCTCTAATCTGCATCTGCTCTGGCAAAACCAAGATAACTAGTTAATAATTCAGGTGTATATTTTATATCATTAATGCTCTAATGATTTAGTTATATATTAAGAGTGATGGAACAGGCCCTCGCGTGCCTGTAGAGAACCATCTTAAATACTGGAGTTGAAAATACAGGGCATTTACTTGTTTGTGGTGGTGGTTGTTTAAAATAAAATTCAAACCTATTATAATGTAATGTGACTGGACACCTTGCTTTTGTCCCTGATCATGGAAAACTCTGAGTAAATTGCAACAATTCTAATTCATTTCTCTTAGTGGCTTCATGATATTCCAAGGTGTAAAGTTTTGTTTTGAGAACTTTGCTATTTTGAATAATGCTGTTTTAAGCATTCTTTTACATCTACCCTTTCATATTTATGGGTGAGTTTCCAAGGGGTTGTATTACTGGATCAAAGAGAATTTTAAATTTTCATAGATTTTCCCAGATTGTTATTTCAAAGAGGTTATAACAACATTTTCATTATCAATGTATAGAAGAATCCTTTTCTGCACATCTCTATGACAAATGGCTAATACATTTTTAAATGTTCCAATTGGCTGTGTATAAAATCATATAATTGTCATTTTAATTTTAATTTCCCTGTTTACTTGGAAGTCTAGGAACCTTTTCATATGTTTACAGGTCACTGGCACTTGCCCTTTTGTAAAAACTCATCATACATTTTGTTCATATTTCCACCTATTTATATATTTTCCACATTTATTATTTTTTAAGAACTCTTTTTATATTGTAGCTCAACTTTCCCAAGTCTATCACTTGACTTTCACTTTATGTTGAATTCTTGGTCAGAGAGCTTACATAGTGCTCATTAGGGTCATTCACTGGTTCCTTGTTTTATCCATTTGGAGAGGTCATGATTCCCTGTTTGCTGTTGTTTCTTGTGGATGTACATTTATGTATGTGCATTGAAGGATTAGTTATTCATTCCAGTCTCTTCTGTCTGGCTTGTTTATTTCATAATTGGATACATTTGGTTAGAGTCTTTGTAATTTACCTGATGAATGCCTTTTCTTTTTTCCCCACTAGGTTGCTGCCTCTTTTTTGGCACTAGATGGCGCCTGAAAGCCAGCTTTGCCTGTGCTCTAGCAAACAGAGCGCTGCCTGACCTGAATGGGGGAGGTCCCAAACAAATAGTATCCTGGCCGTGTGGGAAGACTGGTTCATGCGCAGGGAAGCTGTGTAAAGTACTTCCTACAGGGTGATGCTGCTGAACAACCACTCTGCTTTGGCGTCTCCTTTGGCCGAGCTACAGAGCAGAGTTTCCCTGGCTAAGGATGATAGTCCCACCTCCACATTTTGTCTCTGCCTATCCCAAGGAATATTTTTCCTTTTAGGCCCTAGGAAAGCTTTACTGTGTTGAAGCAGGGACAGATATCCTGCCAGAGAACCCAAGATGATGGGAAAACTGGCCATCTGCCATGACCTCACTTTTTCTAGCGTAGAAACCATGAGTTAGAGGCAGACTTCCCATGTGCTTGGTGCCAAGATGACTGGTGAGAGGGGCATTACAGGTCTGGAAGTCCAATTCCCTTATCATTTGCTCAACGTTTTTTTACTTACTTGTGGCCCTGGAAACTGTCTCATCTTTATATTTGCATTCTGGGATAATGCTGTTGATAATCTCAGTGCTGTTTATTTGGTTTTGGTTTTTCTGTTGTGGGTTGGGGTGGATAGTGAAGCCAGATTGATTCTGTGCTGCCATTTTGAAAACAAAACCTGACTTTAAGCTATTTGCTGTACATTTTAAGTACTTACATTAGATCAACTAGAAAAAAAAAGTTTACTCCAGTAATTGAATAACAGTTTCCAAAAACGAAGTTTTTAAAGAAATCTTACCAACAAGATATTTGGATGTTAAATTCTAAGATAGTTCCTTGGCTTAGAGGGAACATCATGGATTCATCCCCTCTCCATTCATCCTTTTGCTTTTTCATCTAAGTGTTTTAGCTTTTCATCCTGAGCCTAAATATTGACTGTTAGACATAAGATAGCTTCTAAGATACAGACATGGTGTTTTCACATGGTTGTGTTCAAAGGTAGAAAGCAGAGGTACTGGGGCAGTGAGAAAGCTCTCTCTTTCTCTTACTTTATTTTTTGAGTCAGAGTCTCTTTCTGTTATCCAGGCTAGAGTACTACGTAGTGGTGCAATCTCAGCTCATTGCAACCTCTACCTCCTGGGTTCGAGCAATTCTTGTGCATCTCAGCCTCCAGAGTAGCTGGGATTACATAGGCATGTGACCTCACATATGGCTAATTTTCTTTTCTTTTCTTTTCTTTTTTTTGAGATGGAGTCACACTGTGTCACCCAGGCTGGAGTGCAGTGGCACGATCTCAGCTCACTGCAACCTCCTCCTCCCTGGTTCCAGTGATTCTCCTGCCTCAGTCTCCTGAGTATCTGGGACTGCAGGCATGTGCCACCACAGCTGGCTAATTTTTTTGTACTTTTAGGAGAGACAGGGTTTCACCATGTTGGTCAGGCTGATCTCAAACTCCTGGCCTGAAATGGTCTGCCAGCCTTAGCCTCCCAAAGTGCTGGAATTACAGATGTGAGTCACCACGCCCTACCCAAGAAAGTTCTCCTTACAAAAGAGGAGAATAGCCATTGGCTGAGCCATTTGTTTTCCATAGCCAAATACATACTTTTCTTTATAGCTTCTTCTAGATTTCTCACATTATTTAAAAGAGTTTCTTCTACCTATAGATGGTACATTTAATCTCCCAATTTTTCATTGTCTTCTGTTTTATATTTAGGTCTCTGTTCTATCTAAAATTTATTTCTTATATCATTTGGATAAAAAATTTAAAGAAATTTAATTTTATTTTCCTTCAGGAGGATAGCCAGTTTTGTCAGCACTATTTATTAAATAAACCGGCTTTCCTCACTGAAGACAAATACCAGCATTGTCATCTAATGTTTGTGTATTCTGGAGGATTTTGAGTCTTCCCTTCTCCTGGCCTGATTTTATGTCATGGGCTAATTCATTATTTATTTTATTTTAATTACTTTAAAACATTTTTATTTTCATGTAAGTCAAATGTTTTCCCACCATTCTTTTTCTTGGCTGTCATTAAATATATTGTTACATAGGAATCTTAAGCTCATTGTATTCAATTTTAAAATGAACAAACCAAATGCCACGTTATTCTGATGGGATTAAAATGCATTAAATTGATGCATCACTTTTGTGGAGATTGACATTTTAAAGATATTAACTCTTCTAATCTTAGAATATGGTCAAGGTTATCATTTGTCTTTTATGACCTTTGTCAATTTTTTTTTTTAGTTTTCTTTATTTTGGGGGGTTGATCTTAAGTTTATTTTTAAGATTTTTATAGGTGTAATTACTGTTGTGAAGGAATAATCATATTATAAGGAAATTACATATTTCTATTTCTAAGAAAACACTTTTTTTAAATGTTTGTTTCTTATGCAGATACCGTGCCACATTTTTGCTAAGAAGCTTTTACATATAATTTGAATTTTCAAATGCACAATTGTTTCACCAATGGCCTTTATATCAGTTACTTCACTTTATTTTATTGCATTCCCTTGAATCTCCCAGTGTTGCAGTGGTAATAACAGGTATCCTTGTGTAATATCTGATTTTAATTGAAATAGTTTTCTTGTTTAACAACTCAGAATAATCACTAGGTGTTGGATTTGGGGAAATCAATATCTTATTTATGCAGTTTCCTTCTTATTTCACTTATATTTTTGTTAGAAATGGCTATTTGATTGTTTGAAATACTCATTTACTGGTTTAGTCATATGGTTCCCTTTAAACAAAATTATGTAATAAATTATGTTGATAGATTTCCAGATACTGAACCATCCTTGCCTTCTTAAAATAAAATCTACTTAGTTTTCGATATATTTCTAGATTCTATTTGTAAATATTTTATTTAGAATTTTTGCATGTATATTTGCAAACTATATTTTATATTTTTCTTTTTATAGTATATTTGTCAGCTTTAACATTGTTGCTATTGTATTAGGTCATTCTTACATTACTGTAAAGAAGTACCTGACACTGGGTAATTTATAAGAAAATATGTTTAATTGACTCATGGTTCTGCAGGCTGTACAAGAAGCATGGTTCTGGCATCTGCTTGGCTTCTAGGGAGGTCTCAGGAAGTTTATAATCGTGGTGGAAGGTGAAGGGGAGCAGGTGCATCACATGGCGAAAGCAGGAATGAGAGAGAGAGAAAAAAAGTGGGGTGGAGCGGAGGTGCCACACAGTTTTAAATAACCAGATCCCATGAGGACTCACTATCATGAAGCTAGGACCAAGTGGGGGGATCTGCCCACATAATCCAAACAGCTCCCACCAGGCACCACCTCCAGCATTGGGGATTACAATTCAACATAAGATTTGGGCAGGGACAAATGTCCAAACTGTATGTTATACTAGCTTTAAAAATGAATTAGAAAGATTTCCACTTTCTTCTCATTACTTGGAAGAATTTAAGAATCTTTGAAATTTTATTTTCTGTAAAGGTCAGGAAGAGCTTATATGTGAAACTGATTTTGCTGCCTTTCTACATGGCAAATCTTTTTAATTGCTTCTATTATATTTATTTGGGTCATCCCATTTTTTCACTTTTTCTTGAATCAATCTTGGTCATTTACATTTTGCTAAGAGATCAACATCTCTGGCTTTTATTTTCTTTTTTGAGACGGAGTCTAGCTCTGTTGCCCAAGCTGGAGTGCAGTGGTGCAATCTCGGCTCACTGCAAGCTCTGCCTCCTGGGTTCACACCATTTTCCTGCCTCAGCCTCCCAAGTAGCTGGCACTACAGGCGCCTGCCACCACGCCCGGCTAATTTTTTTGTATTTTTAGTAGCGACAGGGTTTCGCCATGTTACCCAGGATGGTCTCGATCTCCCGACCTCGTGATCTGCCCGCCTTGGCCTCCCAGAGTGCTGGGATTACAGGCATGAGCCACCGCGCCTGGCCTATCTTTGGCTTTTAAAGCTTTGAATCATTAATTTGTATTTAGTAATGTATAAGTAATTAAGTTGATTCTGCACTTAGCGTTATGTCTCCTTTCTCAATTTTATTTTCACTTTCTGTTTCATTTTGTTTTTCACTTTTAATAATGCTCTCAAATAATTTATTTTATAGTCTTGAAATAAGTACTTTTTAGATATGCTGGTCTTTTCTATTAATTTTTAAAGTGTTTAAAATTAATTTCACCTTAATATTACTAATTCTCTTTCTCTAAATTCTTTTGTTCCTTTTTGTTGTTATTCTGCACATTTCTTAAGATGGTTACTATCTCTTACACTTTAATATGTTTTTATTAACAATAAAGGCATTTAAGGCTGTAAATTGTCTTCTTGGTAAATTTTGCTATTTACCATAACTTGATATGAGACATAATGCTTTTAATTACATTATGGTGAGCTTGTAATTTCAGTTTTGTTTTTCTCTTTGATTTATACATTAATTTAATGCTTTTCATTAACCAGAATGCCATAATAAGAGCATATTAGTATATTATATAAATGGTACCAGGTGTTACAGCTATTTTTCAAATTCATTTTTGAATCAAAACTTCAAACTATGGTATAAGAATTATGTTTGGGAGCCACCCAAATGTTACCACAAAAACCAAATTGCATAAACGTAGTTGGAAATGAATGAAAGCACTGTGCAAATTTCCATATGTGCTTCAGCATTCCATGAGACTCCTTTAAAATAAAGAAAGTAAACCATCCATGAATATATTTTGGCAACAGGAATATGTAGTATGTTTGAAGATTCCCACTACACATTAGCATCTCCTAATGCATCCAATTAATCAGGAAAATAGTTACTCCTCGTGGCAACCAGTTACCTATGTATTGGCTGTGGGAAGGCAAAGTAACAATGCAAAAGGTGGCATGAATCTTATGTTCCCAAAAATGGGAAGAGAAAAATGGCTCTCAAAAGTTATCTGGATCTGTACAACTACTACTCAGTATCTTCTGATATTATTTCACCCCAGGTTTCTCTTTACTAGTCCAAGGATTCTAGACAACTAGCTCATCTACTGTTCTGAGTGTTAAGTGGGCAGTACCAATCAGATGAAATGAACAGCTATCTTACACGGAAGGAAGAGGACAAAACAACAACTACTCAGGATGATTGCTCAGTGCTCCTCTACAGAGGAACAGGCAAACAGTATACAGGGCTGGGTCTTGGCAGGAGCATAGCATAGGTAACCCCTATTAGAATAATCCCAACCCAAGCGCCTCTTTAATTTTTCCTACTCTTCTAGGTAAGTTCACACATTCAATTATTTTTTGAATGTGTACCTATTATGTGCCAGGCACTTGTCTAAGCTGTGAGGATTTGATTAAAAGACATAGCTCTTGTCCTTTAGGGTCTTTAAGTATTTTTAAAAAGAGACAGGAAGAAAACACAAATTATGACATAATAAGAACACTGTTATAACTGAATGGAAAAGTTTAGTGGGAACAGAACAAGGAGCATTCAAGGGCCCAGTGCATAATAAGGACTCAATAAAATTGAACAAAAACGTAAGTGAGTAAATGAATTAAAGACCTTCAATGATAAGGAAGGTTTCATAGGAAAAAAACTTTTGAATTGAAGCTTTATAAAAGCATGAATTTTCTGGAAATGCAGGAGGAGAGGGTCCTGAAGGAAAGGCAGATGCAATTTCAGAGGGTAGAAATCATGGCACCATAAGGGAGCTTTGCATAATTTAAATGGCTGGAAGTTAAAGATCCAACTATTGGGAGGAGCGGGGCCTAAGAACTGAGGCTGGACAGTTGGCCGAAGACATCACTGATATCCTTGAAAGACATATGAAGGATTTTAGGCTTTGTCCTGTAGGTCAGGGGTAGCCCCTGTAGAATGTAAATAGGGGAGTGAAATGCCAAATTCATATTTGATAAGTGTCTTTCTGGTTATTCACTGGAGGAAAGCTTGGAAAAGAACAAGTCAAGAAGCAGTGACAGACAATAAAGTGCTTCCACAGTAGTCCCAGGACTTGACAATAGAAACCTGTACCTGTCTTGTGGAAGTGAGGATGGAAAATGGGGAAGATACCTAGAACATTTGTGAGGATTCACAAGTCTGATGGGCTATGAAGGGTGAGAAATAGGGAGAAAGAGAAACCTGGACTCCTTCAAATGCCTGCTTTTCTTGCTTAAGCAGTACATTCATCAAAACTAACAGAAGATGTGTCTTAAAAAGATGACTCTGGCTACAGAACTAATAATAGATTGGTGTGGGACCAAAAGAGGGTGAAAGAATAAATGGTTGCCTAACAGGGTGTTTTCTGTAAATACCAAAGCTTCCTTAGGCACCTGCTGTAGTTCTGTAAATGCTGCAAAGGAGCTGGCCCAATAACTTGCATCTGAGCAAAACTGCAGCATCACAGAGCCCAAACCCTTTCTCTATTTTCATTTTCCCAAAATCTGTGTGGCTGCAATGAAGGGAAGGTTTCCTCTGAGGTCCTTTCAGCTCACTCCTCTACAATTTTCCCACATAGCCCATGGCATATACTCAATGTATTATCCACAGTAGCTTTACTAGCTTGGTTCATAAAACTACTTGGAAAATGCATGATTGAGAAACTTTTAAGACCTTCAGGGAAAATTAAAGTCAAGGAAGAAGATCATCAGGGAAATGATGAAAGTTGTTACCAATGTTTTACTATAATTTAAATGAAATAATATGGAAGGATATTTAAATTAAATATAATATGTAACAATTTTGGAGGAGTTCGTCTGAGCTTAGCACTGTGCACTATTGTCTCATTTAATTCTAACAATAGCTTTATGTGTTAGATACTATTATTACTCCTGGCTAATAATAATAAGCACTGTATAATTAATTTGTAGTTGCATTTCATTGTTCATTATAAACATTTTACAGTTTCCTACAATTTCACGCTCTCACTCACTGATCAGCTTTTCTTTGCTGCTTATAATATGAATGTTAAAATTTATTCTGTGTACCTATTTCTTCTAATAAATGTTTAATATCGTTCTGATATTATTTGTATTTGTTTATTCTTACCTCCTACATTTCACCACAGTCCTGGAGACAGACAGTAACTTTGATGCTCACCATGGAAACAGCTTAGCTGAGATGCTAATTTTTAAAACTCCCTGTTAATATATAGTGAGGCATAAAATTTTGGTTCTATCTAAGGTCAAGTCACCCCAAAGCAGACATCATCAATCTTTTTGATACACCACTTGCTTTTAATGATGTTGGAAGATCTCTAAGGTAGGGTTTAGCATTTCTTATGTTTCATAAGTTTTTCCTAAATAGTTCAGTTCCTGCTCTACAGCACACTTTATCCCCATTTTTCTATGCTGCTGTTTAAATATCTCTCCAATTATCACCAAGATAAGTGACTGGAAATACAGGTTTATGTCAAGTCCTAAATCTGCCAGGGTATAGAAAGGTTAAACTAAAGTAAACTGGGGTAAAGTAGAATTTCATGTCAATAAAATGAGATATTGATGAAAGATTACTGTATTTCTTTGTCACTTGACAAAAACATATCCAGGTATAGTAGACTTTTGTTTTGTCTGACCAACATCTATTTGTCCTTCTTCTAGTAACAGAAACAGCTTCTCTTCCATTTTCCTCACCATGGTGGCATTTGAGTGGGACTGACTTGAGTCCTCAGCTTCAGGAGTGGATAGATGTCCTTTAAAGGGAAATTCAGCAAAATTGTAGCCTAGGAGCAAGAATGGAACAAAATCTGTTACAATACAAGTACCAAGCTTGAGTGGTCATTCAGAGCACTCTATTGTACTTGGCCTTGGTAATTACTCAGGGGTGAGTACATGACACAATAGGAGGCACTGGTAGCCATTCCAGGAACTTTGGCTGAAGTGACAGGGACAGAGGCACTTGTATTCTTATGATGGTACTAAACCAAATACAAAATATTTTCTATCTTTGCCCCCATTTGAATATTGCCTGACTGAGAATTGAGGATACATAGAGGAAGCAAAGTTGTCATCTAACAATGACATTGTTAGACCAACTGGACAGACACACCTGAAGGCAAACAGTCCTAAACTTCACATTTACAGAAATCAAACATTTATTTTTTGCTAAAGCTCTTTTGAATTTCTGTCACTTAGGACTAATAGTTCTAAAATGCCAGTAAGATATCAATCCTGTAAGCTACAGTACAGGCTACACGTTCCTTACCCTAAATTCCCACAAATTTGAGTTGAGTAGAGAATTGGGAAATGTGAAGAAAGCCTCTTTTTCTAGCTATGGCTTATAGAATTACTGTTCTATAATTGATTGCCTGATTCCAAAATAAGTAAAAAAATACATATATAGGTAGACTACTTGTGAACATCTTGGAGCATGAAAAAATAGTACTTTATTGACATTAAAAAAATCTTTGAAATCTATGTAGTCAGCATTCTACATTATGGTTACTAGACCACTCAAGTCTGGCAATTTTATTTTAGTAGATCAATTGTGGCCCACTATTGCTTCTAGGCTACAGCTTGGCCAAATTTGACTTTAAAGGGCATTTTATGGCAAAGATCCAAACCCTTTCACAGCAAAAGTTGAATGCTAATGGAATTGTTGTGATTTAAAACTGTGAAACACAATTTACTTTTCAATGGAGGAAACAGAAACCCTAACCACAAATATCTTCTGTTTCTTAACACAACCTTGAAGTATATTTTTAAATTTGTATTCATTATTTAATGATGAGGGATTTTTAAAGTAGTGTTAGATAGCATCAGAGCATCAGATTAAGAGACCTGGGTTCAAGTTTTAGCAATGATACCCACTATCTGGGTAACCAGGGGTAAGTTATTTAACATCTCGTAGCACCAGTATCAAATTGTAGCATGGATACTAAATGAGATGATGCTTGTAAAATGTTTTGTTGTGGCCTGGAACATAAAGAATATTCAATAAATGGCTATTGTTGCTATTACTATCATTGGTAGTAATGCTAGGAAAAGTAGAATTACTATAGATTGCTCATCCTTAATGAAAAAAAAATCTGAAATGCTCTAAAATCTGAAATTTTTTGTGCTGACATAATGCCACAAGTAGAAAATTCCACACCTGACCTCAAGTGATGGGTGTGTAACACACAACTTATTTAGTGTTTCCAAGGAAAAAAGAGCCTTCTAGCCCCTTTCAGCTGTACTATATCTTTTCTATGCATGCTGAAATTCCCCTATGCAGTCATACCCACAAAGGGTAATAAAACGGCACGTGTATGGGCTGGACACACCAGCACTACCCTGCAAAGGGCCAAGACTTAAATGTATTTCTCACTGTGGGTTTTTGTTTGTTTGTTTGTTTGTTGCTTATTCTCTGCTCTGTGGTATAAAGATAGTGTTGAAAATGTCAATAAAACCTGTAAATACTCCTATGAGTAACAGTGGCAAAAAGGAAGCATTTATGTTTATCTGTAGCACAGAAAGTTAAGCTGTTGGAGAAACTGGACAATGGTGTAAGTGTGAAATGTATTATAGAAGAGAATGATATGGAAATGACCAACATATATGACTTGAAGAAACAGAAGGATAAAATGTTGAAGTTCTATGCTGAAAATGATACACATAAATTAATGAAAAGTAGAAAACACTCCATAAATCTAAAAATGAAGATATCCATCATGTAATGAAGAATGGATTCATTAGCATTGCAGTGAACAGTGCCACATAATAGTATGCTGAGTATAAAACAAGTAAATATCTATCTCGATAAACTGAAAATTAAAGGGAACTGTTAATGTTCAGAGTCCATTAGTCAGGTGGAAAAAGTAGACAAGAAGTTTTTGATATTGATAATAAGGCTTCAGTTTTTCACTCATTGACTGATGGTAAAATAGCCAACATGGTTCTGATTTAAGGAAATCCTGATAATAGTGATAATGAAGATGACATCATCATTAGCACTACAGAAAAGGTATCTAAAGGTGACATGGTGAAAATGTGTGATGAGCTTTTTGAAGGACTAGAGTAGCATGCATTCATAACAGAACAAGAAATCATGTATATTTATAAAATCAAGGAAAACCTCGTAAGACAAAAGCTGTTGTTAATGAGGCAAAATACTTCAGAGGGAAACAGTTTTAAAAAACATCCAGCAGAATGCCTCCTTATCCCTAGAGGACCCACTTCCTGGTCCTTCACTGCTTCTGATGATTTTCTTACAAAAATAAAATACAGTGTACAGTAACCTTTTAATCAAAACACAGCATCACAGGTAGAGACTAAGAGCCTGCTATTGTTCATTGTTGCTGTTAACAGCTGAGATAGGTGTTCTGGTGATGCTACTGTGCTGCTTAGTTCCCCTGAACACATTATTTTTTCACTGTATCAGTGGTGTGTCATATTCTTTACTGTTAAGTACTTATGTGTAAATACATGTAAAAAATTATTGCTTGTCAGTAGCATATAATTCAGTAAGGAATGATGGTGATGCAAGACAACCAGATTGCTCATGTAGGTGGCTGAGATAGTGACACCTTTGCTTCTGATGGTTCAATGTACACAAACTGTTTCACACACAAAATTATTTTAAATGATTGTCTAAGATTACTTTCAGGCTATGTATACAAGGTGTATCTGAAACATAAATTTCATGTTTAGGTTTGGGTCCCATCCCCAAGATATTTTGAGGTATGTGTGTGTACGTATGTATGTATGTGTGTGTGTGTGTGTGTGTGTATGCAAATATTCCAAAATCCAAAATTGAAAACACTTCTGGTACCAAGCATTGTAGATAAAGAATACTCAACCTGTACTAGTAGAATATTAGCCATTCACTTTTGTATTAGTGATAAGGAATTTTTGCAGGCATTATACTTTTTCCTCCCTCCTTCCCTCCCTCCCTCCCTGCCTTCCTTCCTTCTGTCCTTCTTTTTTTTTCTTATCAGTTGAAAATACCAAAAATGGAACTTTTTCTAGGAGAAATCTTAAGACTAATAGAAAGAGAAGGACCTTACTTCACAAAGAACAAGACAAATTTTAAATGCCCAATGATTTTTTTTCAGAAATATAATTGTGTAAAATAACTCACACATCTAAGAATCTAAGGTAAATTTATCACCTCATAGTCACTAATTCATAGCATGCAAAATCTTTAAAAATTCAAGAGCAAATAAAAATGTGTTTTAAATTTGACCTTAAATTTTGGAGAAAAGGGTAGATAAGTTGTTTCCTGCTGTTAACAAAAGACAGTATTTCATGACTATAAAACAAAGATTTTTGGTTAAAGAAGAAATGCAATATCTAAGGATTATCTCCAACTTTTACTCCATATTTACAGAACATTCTAACTTAAAAAAAAAATTTATAGCAGCATCCAACAAATATAACACTGGCAAAACCTTAGAGTTCTCATAAAATCAGGACACGTTTGCAATAGAGGAAACGACATAATTGTTCTGATTGTATAAAGAATAGACTGTAGGAAGAAGGTTCCAGGATGGCTGAATAGGAAGAGCTCCAGACTACAGCTCCCAGCATGAGCGACACCGAAGACAGGTGATTTCTGCATTTCACACTTATTCCAAAATTGACCACATAGTTGGAAATAAAGCACTCCTCAGCAGATGCAGAAGAACATAAATTATAACAAACTGTCTCTCAGACCACAGTGCAATCAAACTAGAAGTCAGGATTAAGAAACTCACTCAAAACAGCTCAACTACATGGAAACTGAACAACTTGCTCCTGAATGACTACTGGGTAAATAACGAAATGAAGTCAGATATAAAGATGTTCTTTGAAACTAATGAGAACAAAGACACAACATACCAGAATCTCTGGGACACATTTAAAGCAGTGTGCAGAGGGAAATTTATAGCACTAAATGCCCACAAGAGAAAGCAGGAATTAATTAAATTAAAAGAACTAGAGAAGCAAGAGCAAACACATTCAACAGCTAGCAGAAGGCAAGAAATAACTAAGATCAGAGCAGAACTGAAGGAGATAGACAAAAAACCCTTCAAAAAATCAACGAATCCAAGAGCTGGTTTTTAAAAAAGATCAACAAAATTGATAGACTGCTAGCAAGATTAATAAAGAAGAAAAGAGAGAAAACTCAAATAGAGAAAATAAAAAATGATAAAGGGGATGTCACCACCGATCCCACAGAAATACAAACTACCATCAGAGAATACTATAAACACCTCTACGGAAATAAACGTCATGCTAAAAACTCTAAATAATTAGGTATTGATGGGACATATATCAAAATAATAAGAGCTACTTACGACAGACTCACAGCCAATATCATACTAAATGGGCAAAAACTGGAAGCATTCCCTTTGAAAACTGGCACAAGACAGGGATGCCCGCTCTTACCACTCCTATTCAACATAGTGTTGGAAGTTCTGGTCAGGGCAATCAGGCAGGAGAAAGAAATAAAGGGCATTCAATTAAGAAAAGAGGAAGTCAAATTGTCCCTGTTTGCAGATGACATGATTGTATATTTAGAAAACCCCATCGTCTCAGCCCAAAATCTCCTTAAGCTGATAAGCAACTTCAGCAGTCTCAGGATACAAAATCAAGGTGCAAAAATTACAAGCATTCCTATACACCAATAACAGAAACAGAGAGCCAAATCATGAGTGAACCCCCATTCACAATTGCTTCAAAGAGAATAAAATACCTAGGAATCCAACTTACAAGGGATATGAAGGACCTCTTCAAGGAGAACTGCAAACCACTGCTCAACAAAATAAAAGAAGACACAAACAAATGGAAGCACATTCCTTGCTCATGGATAGGAAGAATCAATATCATGAAAATGGCCATACTGCCCAAGGTAATTTATAGATTCAATGCCATCCCCATCAAGCTACCAATGACTTTCTTCACAGAATTGGAAAAAACTACTTTAAAGTTCATATGGAACCAAAAAAGAGCTGGCATTGCCAAGACAATCCTAAGCAAAAAGAACAAAGCTGGAGGTATCACGCTATCTGACTTCAAACTATACTACAAGCTACAGTAACCAAAACAGCATGGCACTGGTACCAAAACAGAGATATAGACCAATGGAACAGAACGGAGCCTTCAGAAATAACACCACACATATACAATCATCTGATCTTTGACAAACCTGACCAAACAATGGGGAAAGGATTCCCTATTTAATAAATGGTGTTGGGAAAACTGGCTAGTCATATGCAGAAAACTAAAACTGGACCTCTTCCTTACACCTTATACAGAAATTAACTCAATTTGGATTAAAGACTTAAATGTAAGAACTAAAACCATAAGAACCGTAGAAAAAAACCTAGGCAATAACATTCAGGACATATGTATGGGCAAAGACTTCATGACTAAAACACCAAAAACAATGGCAACAAAAACCAAAATTGACAAATGGGATCTAATTAAACTAAAGAGCTTCTGCACAGCAATAGAAACTATACGCAGAGTGAACAAGCAACCTACAGAATGGGAGAAATTTTTTGCAATCTATGCATCTGATAAAGGGCTGGATCTACAAGGAACTTAAACAAATTTACAAGAATAACCAAACAACCCCATCAAAAAGTGGGCAAAGTATATGAACAGACACTTCTCAAAAAAAGACATTTATTTAGCCAACACACATATGAAAAAAAGCTCATCATCACTGGTCATTGGACAAATGCAAATCAAAATCACAATGAGATACCATCTCATGCCAGTTAGAATGGCAATCATTAAAAAGTCAGGAAACAGATGCTGTAGAGGAGGTGGAGAAACAGGAATGCTTTTACATGGTTGGTGGGAGTGTAAATTAGTTCAACCATTGTGGAAGACAGTGTGGCCATTCCTCAAGGATCTAGAACCAGTAATACCATTTGACCTAGCCATCCCATTACTGGGTATATACCCAAAGGATTATAAATCATTCTACTGTAAAGACACATACACACTTATATTTATTGCAGCACTGTTGATAATAGCAAAGACTTGGAACCAACCCAAATGCCCATCAATGATAGACTCGATAAAGAAAATGTGGCACATATACACCATGGGATACTATGCAGCCATAAAAAAGAATGAGTTCATGTCCTTTGCAGGGACATGGATGAAGCTGGAAAACATCATTCTCAGCAAACTAACACAGGAACAGAAAGCCAAACACTGCATGTTCTCACTCATAAGTGGGAGGTGAACAATGAGAACACCTGGACATAGGGAGGGGAACATCACACACTGTTGCGTGTCAGTGGGTGGGGGGATAGAGAAGTGATAGCATTAGGAGAAATATTAATGTAGATGATGGGTTGATGGGTGCAGCAAACCACCATGGCACGTGCATACCTGTGTAACAAACCTGCACGTTCTGCACATGTATCCCAGAACTTAAAGTATAATTTAAAAAAAAAAAGATAAATTCTTATATTTCATAATGAGGAATTTATAGGTAATGTATAAAACTAAAGAGCAAAGACATAGCAATAAAGCATGTTACTTGGAAATATAGAATTAAATAACAGAATGTGTAGCTTAAAGTGCTGGAAATGGTTGTCTTAGGTTATAGGGAAGTGAAATGGGATTGGATGTGTCAGTGTTCTGCTGCTTTTTTTAGTAAACTCATTGTTGTTTTTGACTTTTAAAAACATATATACATATATAATATCTTTTCAAGCATGTATGTTTCACTTTTAACAAATTTTCATTTATCTATGGAAGCAATCCTCAAGCCTACAAATGTGCCAGGAAAACTTGATTTTTACCTTTGGATGCACTAAACTACAAACATTTTTATATTATATGTTAAAGTCAGAAAGAGAAACATATGTTTGTAAATAAAGTGATCATATAGAAGTTAGATCAGGCCGGGCACGATGACTCACAGCTGTAATTCCAGTACTTCGCAATGCCAAGGTGAGCAGATGGCTTGAGCCCAGGAGTTTGAGACTAGCCAGGGCAACATGGTGAAACCCAGTCTCTACAAAAAATACAAAATAAACCCACAAAAAGCAAGTAGTTGGGCTTGGTGGCACACACCTGTAGTACCATCTGCTCCAGTGGCTGGGGTGCGAGGATCACTTGAGCCCCTGAGGCAGAGGCTGCAGTGAACCTTAATGAAGCCACTTCACTCCAGCTTGGGTGACAGAGCAAGACCCTGTCTCAAACAACAATAACAATAACAACAAAAGTTAGATCAGCAAACATGCTAGGTTTTCGTTGTGTTTTTTGTTTGTTTGTTTTTTAATGTTCACCAGTTGAAGTCTGAGTGATTAGGGAATCTTGAACTTGGATTTTGAAGTATACTATCAACAGCTTTAACTCCTTCCTCTCTCAATTCCCCAGTAATCTAGTTTTATAAAATTTAGATGAGGTTAGAATCTGTCATTTGCTCTACAGTAATGATTTAGTTATTATTATTTATAATAATTTAATATTAATATTACTAAAAACTAATTTAATTTATAATAATTTAATTATGATTATTATTGTAGGGCCATGACCTTAGTCATTGTTTCTCCATGTTATAAGTCACAGTTTGGGAATATGCAGGTTATTTGGATTTATTTAATCCTTCTGTGCCTTTCCCCATGGTGTGACTTCGTGTGGCCTCCTTACCAGCCTAACTGGCCTTTACTGGGGAGCCTGTCAGTACAGCTACTATTTAATAATACTTGGGTTGTCAAAATTATTTCCTTTGTCAGAAGGACACCCTCCCAACTCCCTACCCCCACATCCTTGGAATAATATGTTAGAATGACAGCAATTCATGATGGACCATGTGTGCTCTATATCCTTTTGTTTTTCTTCTATCAGCGACAGGTATGTCATTAATGCTCATAAAACTGTCTAATCCTTTAAGCCTTGTTAAATTACTTGTTATAATTATTTCCTACATGAGTGATTTCTGTACATTATTCAATACTACCAAAAACATATTCACTCGTCATTTTAAAATTTATTCACAGACAGTTTCATAAAGCCTTTTCTTGGGCTTTTATTCTATTGAGAAAGATAAAAAATAATGTATCCTAAAAGAGTTCTTTTTTATTTGTTATTCATTTTAAACTTATCCCTAAATGAGACTTTGGCAATATAATCATCACCTAGTACATATTCAAAGTACACTCAAAATTTGGTGATTCCTTCACTAGTCATTGATGTAACTTAATCTATATTAAGGAGGGGAAGCTCTTACATTACATACTGTTTCATGACCTTAAGAGATAATGGCTGATCACAGGAACCACATCCCTCCCCTCAAAGGAGGAAAATTAAGGAGAAATTACTGTTTCTTTCATGGACCCATTTTCTTTACAGGACACAACTGATAAAAGTTTTCCAGGAAAATAAATGGCCAAATTGATACTTCTTATCTTTTGAAAATTTAGAATTCATAGATATTTTGATTACTACAATTAAAAATTATCTAAAAATTGAGCCATTGGGATAGGGTTTTAGCAGGGGGATTAGAGTGAGGTTTGAGGGTCCAGCTAATGAAATGTAGGAAGAGTAACAGGAAATGACTGTGGCCCATCAAGATACACTGAAGGTTTGATGATTGCTTTACCAGCTATTGCTGAATACTAGAAGAAGAAGAAGTTCAACTAACACAACCTAGGCTATTACTATAAACTTAAAAGAATTATTTAAGACCATGCAAGGCAAAGCGAAAGAAAAAAGAAAACGATACAGTCAGAAAAGGCAGTTATGTAGGTGGAATTTACTATATGGGATTTTTGCAGAGAAAAGAAACAGGAGAACAAGAGAACATATAAAGCAAGAAAGGAAAAGAGCTTTGCAAGAGACTTTTGTATGAAAAAGAAAAAAATGAAGATAGATGACTTACTGTTTACTACTGTATATGCTTAAGAGACAACAGGCACATCTAAAACAAGAATTAACTTAAAACATCTGGGACCTGTTGTTATTATCTACAACATGTAGCTTTGACAGAAATATCAGAATATTAAACTACAGTAGTTCAGAGACCAGCATCCCTTTATGTAGCATTTAAAAATATACTTTAAGAGAGATCTACATCAAAATCTGATAATTTATCTGGTCTGGAATGTTCTCTTTGAAATTTACCTTATTAATAAATTATAAGCAAAATAAATTTTGTTTTCTGATATATTTTGGGTATTTGTATCCTCCAAATCTCATGTTGAATGTAATCCCCAGTGTTGATGGTGGGGCCTGGTGGCAGTTGATTGGGTCCCATGGGGCGGATGCCTCATGAACAGCTTGGTGCCCTCCTCAGAGTAACGAGTGAGTTCTCACTCTGACTTCACGTGACATCTGGTATTTTAAGAGGGTGGCATGTTCCACCTTCTCTCTCTTACTCACTCTTGCCATGTGATACACCAGCTCCCCTTTAGCCTTCCTCCATGATTAGACATTTCCTGAGGCCTTACCAGAAGCTAGGCAGATGCTGATGCCATGCTTGTACAGCCTGCGGAACTGTAAGCCAAATAAACCTCTTGTCTTTATAAATTACCCAGCCTAAGGTATTTCTTTATAGCAACACAGAATAGCCTAATGGTTTTTTTAAATTTTTGTTTAATAAAAAATTTGTTTAATTTATTAATTCAAATACTTATTTAATGTATTAAATTTTATTGATTTCTAAAATTGTATTAATTTTTTTTAATGAGTATGCCCTGTATTCTACAGTGGCAACAAAACTTACCAGTATAATGAATCCTTTAAATAAGTTTTGATAGCCCTAATCAACTCTGATATGCTATTATCTCATGCAGGTTTCATTTTCCCATATTTATCCTTAATATCTTTAGAGGTAGAGATGAACAGAATTCTCATGACACATCCAACATGGCATAAGTTTCAGTTTGGAATTGCCTGATAAACAATATCTCACCAGAGTGCAAAAATTAAAGGGGACATATTACAATTTGCAAAACAGAAAACAAATGATTTTTAAAACTAGTTAAGCTACTTTTTAAAATCATAAAGTGATGTTTAATAATACATTGGGACAAAATAAAGGAAACTGCCTTGGGGGATTAAGAAAAAACAACACTACACCGCAAAGAGAAGCACAAATATAGACAAGTTTATGGAGAATAAAAGCCCACCATCTACTTATGCTTTTAACTTATAGCTCTATTATGCTCTTAATTGCGAGTTCTAGTAAGACCACAACTTGATTGCCGAAACAGGAGGGCTACACATAGGATCATCATACAGTGCAGCACCACCTGGTGACAGAATGAATAAAAACCACACAAAAAAGAAAGCTGACTAAATCTGCATGAATTCCATACTCAAAGATGGGGAAGCAGGAGGCAGGGAACCAAAGTAAAGGCATGTACATTCCCTCATATTTCTCTGTCACTCACATTGAATCCTAACAACCCTCTTCCAAATTAACTTTCTCCACATCTCCATATTTTTGGAATATCCAACTGAAAAAAAAAATCAGGTCTGTTTCCAATTGAAAAAAAAAAATCAAGTCTGTTTACCTTTTGTAAGAGAAGCAGGTGTATCTTGAGTAAATCTTGATGCTTATAACATTTCCAAAGCTGTCTTCATGACTTCTTAGGACTCAATAAGTCTTTTTATATTCTTTTTTTTTTTTTTTTTTTTTTGAGACAGAGTCTTGCTCTATCGCCCAGACTGGAGTGCAGTGGCGCGAGCTCGGCTCACTGCAAGCTCTGCCTCCTGGGTTCGGGCCATTCTGCCTCAGCCTCCCGAGTAGCTGGGACTACAGGTGCCCGCCACCACGCCCGGCTAATTTTTTGTATTTTTAGTAGAGACGGGGTTTCACCGTGTTAGTCAGGATGGTCTCGATCTCCTGACCTCGCGATCCACCTGCCTCGGCCTCCCAAAGTGCTGGGATTACAGGCATGAGCCACCGCGCCTGGCCTAGTCTTTTTATATTCTTTAGAATACTTCCCCTTTTTCTAAGAGAAAGAAAATAAAATCCAATATTTTATAGACTTTTTACCAACTGGAGTTAAAACTTGTTTTTAGAACTTGTTATTTAATTTTATAATTGCCTGTATAACCCTTAATGTGTATAACAGAGAAAGATGCCTAGGCAGTCAAAGAAATGCAATGGAATTGGAGAAATTTAGTTATACCAAAGAACCTTCCAGACGAATCCACTAAGGCTCAAGCTACCTTTCAAAGATGCCAAATACAGTCATGATTAGAGTATAGATCAGTTCACAAACCATTTCATCAATATGAAGCAAGGGCAAGAGAAAGCTTTTTGGTTTTGATTTGGTTCAGTTTGTTACTGCAAACTGTCCTGCCATCCTATGGGTATCTCATTTAGTTTGCTGTTTAAGAAAAGAACAATGAATTTTGTGCTTCAAAAGAGGCTTTTTGCCTGTTCTGTCCCTTTAAAGTCAATAGCTTTTTGAAATTGTCCAGCTGACCCCAAATAAAAAATTCTGAAAGAGATGCTCCTGACTCTTCAGAAACCCATTATGTGACAGGACTGACGGAGCTAATCCTATAAGTGTTTTACTGCCCAGCAGAGATGTGGTGGCTTTGGTGGATTATTATCTGGCTGCCCTAATGGAATTCCTCTTAGCCCAGTGGGAGAGGGGGAATGATTTTCTGCTCCCAAGAAAATTAACTGCTCTAAGTCTGTGGAATGTGGTAATTTTTTATTTCCTAAACAAACTCTTTCACCTGTTTCAGTTAACTTGTACAATATCAGAAAAGCATGAGGGCTTGGAGGAGTGAAACTAACCTGTAATGCATTCATTCAACTATTTATTAAACAGATACTGAGTGCCAGGTACTTTGCTAGGTAACTGAAAACTAATGAAAAATAAAAAAGAAGGCAGAACTATAAAGCGGGATCTGATATGGTTTAATACCTTCTGTTTTTATTTGGTTTATAAAATGCTTTCTAACATGCAAGTTCAGTAAGCTCAAAGGACAACCCTGTGAAAAAGGAAGAGTGGTTATTAATATCATTTTATAGATGAAGGACTGGAGGCTCTGAGACTAAGTGTATTTTGCAAGGTCACATAACTAGTAGGACACAGTGCCAGGAATAGGGCTCAGGTCTTTCCTTCAGTTCCCGCTTCCTCGTATCATACCCCCTGACATTTCAATGCAGTCGCTTTTGAAAGTGAAATATTTGAAAAATAGTCTATTATGTTGGTTGTCCCACACAGCAAGTCTTCAGCACAGAAATGAAACTGGCACTTCATTAACATAGGTTTCTAAAATTTAAGTCACTTGCCTAGAGTTGCCCCGCTCTTTTCAATCTAAAAATAATGGTAAGCTGGGTATAAATGTCTTTCTGTTTCAATATTTTAAGAGAGCTCCATAATGAACACTTTTGCAAGAAATAACTTCTGAGTTATTCTGCTCTTTTCTTGCCCAGCAGTGAAACACATGGAAATAATCATGTTGATTAAATATTACAAGTAGAAAAAGAGAATTTCATCGCCTCAAATTTGAACTAGGAATGGGAAGTTATTTTCTTATTTTAAAATTCTTATGCTACAAAAGCAATAAAAATATACTTGATTTTTTGGTAATACATTCTAACTATGGAAAATTATCTAGGGAAAACATGATTGAGGCTGGGCGCGTTGGCTCATGTCTATAATTCCAAGACTTTGGGAGGCCGAGGCGGGTGGATCGCTTGAGGTCAGGAGTTTGAGACCAGTCTGGCCAACATACTGAAACCCCATCTCTACTAAAAATACAAAAATTAGTTGGGCGTGGTGGCACACACCTGTATTCCCGGCTACTTGAGAGGCTGAGGCACAAGAATTGCTTCAACTTGGAAGGCGGAATGGCAGTAAGCCGAAATCGTGCCACTGCACTCCAGTCTGGGTGACAGGTGATGAGTGAGGCTCTGTCAAAAAAAAAAGAAACAAAGAAAAGAAAAAGAAAAACATGATGGTATCTCTTTACCTGGCCTACTTCACCTGGCCCAATTCACCAGAAGTAAATATTGTTAATCCTGTTAAACTGGTAAACACTGTTTAGTGTAGTTTATCCCAGAAGTTCATTTTATGTGGTAATATTTTAACCATGGGGATGACTCTATATATGATACCAATTTGCCTTTCTATGCTCACCCAGCAGTATATGTGAACATATTTTTATGTTCATACACATAGATTGCCCATATTTTGTTTAATAAATACTGAGTATTTCATAGTATTTATATACCATAATTTGTATTAACTATTTCCATTGATGTACTTTTAGCACTTTACAGCTTCTTGATTTCCTATGTCATAACAAACATCTCTGCTCATGTTTTTGCAAATATATATAAGCATTACTGCACAATAAATGCCTAGGAGTAAAGCTGCAGGTCAATATCTTTACAAATAGCTTTCTGAGTACTGAAATTGCCCTCCAAAAAGCTTTACCCTATCATATGCTGTAAGTAGCCTTGCAAGTGATTGCCATCCTTTTAATGTTTGTAATCTGATGGCAAAAAATAATATTTTCATTGTCACATAATTTGCATCCATCTGATTAATAGTGACTTATGTAAGTGTCCCATCACATGAACAGCTCGATTTCCTTCTGGATAATTTTCTCCTCGCCATCTGATAGTCTGATGGCACTATTAATAAAGATGCCCTGCCTTCTTACCACCTGCATACTGCAATGAGATTTGTATTCCCTACTGGACAAAATTCATTTGCTTTGTGATGAACAAGAGTCATTAGCTTTACGATGGACAGAAAACATCTACACCATTCTACAAGTTAACTTGCATCCCACGAAGTTGCTAAATAGACTGACCAAAGACAAACAAATGTGCACACCATCATAGACTCAGACAATCCCCAGAGAGTTGGCTGGACTACAACCAGATTGAAGGAATATGCAGTGATCTTTTTCTCTCCCATTTCAAATGTCTTTCACAATATTAACTTTTGGGTCACTGTTCTCACCAACCCAGCCACCAGAGTCAGGTGGGCATTATGATATTATACATTAATCATGAATATAGTAGAAAGAAATGATTCTTAGTCTACATTCCACAAATGCACTAATTTACAGATTCTACAAATTTAGAATGTGCAAGTTTAGTTTTTATAATATCCCTTAAAAAGTATAAAAGGAAAAAATTGTTTTATTTTTATATTAAAAATGACCTTATACGAGTAGTTTATTTTCATCTCTACTATTAAAAAAAAATTTTTTTGTCCTGTTTACCTCAGAGAGTTAGTGAAAAGGATTAACTAAGATAACATGTATGACTCTTTGAAATATATAAATTACTTTACAAAGGCAAGTTGTTTTCATTGTAATTTAGTCATCTACTGGAGAAGACAAAGCAGGGGACTAGGAGTCAAGAGACCGGAATCCTAGTGCTTTTTCTTCTGTAAACTAGTCGTTTAAATTTTGGCAAAATGCAAAATGTTTGTTTATATATAAAACAAGAGAATTAAAATATCTGATTTTTTCGGGTCTGAAATTGCAATTCTTATCACATTAGTAGAAGATGATAGAAAGGGGAAACAGAAGGGCGACTGATTGATAGAAAATCGACAAGCATTTATTGACTGCCTGTCCCTGAGATTTAACAATGAATTTAACCTAGATCTTGCCCTCAAGGAACTTAGCCTATTTCTAAATCCTTAGCCAGAAATAGAATAGGCATTTGGGAAGAAGACATTCACAGTGGGGCAAGATAAGGACCAGTTGGAATCTCTTGGCATCTCTGCATTTGTTCTTTATCACCTTTAAACAACAGCCTTCAGAGTATAATGGTTGCTTCACTTCTGCCTCTCAAATTTCACAGAAAATGTCTCTAGTAGACAAGCCTAATCTGAAATATATAGAAATGTACTTTCAATTTAGCTAAAATGACAGTATGAAAGCACCACAATCTACCTCTTGTCAATTTGGCATTCATGTTAAACAAATACTTAATTTCTCAGAAAAGATAAAAGCAAAATTATATTTCCATCTAACACAATGCAACCATCAGTCATACAACCCCAAACTTGCTAAACCTCTCTCCAAAGATTCCTAGAAATTTCTTGAAGATGTCAGGATTCTGAATTTTTGTGGAATTTCCCATTTTCCGGCATATGCGTCTTACCAAAGGGTATGAAGTAGCTCCTGTTTCATGTTCTCCATGTCCAAGCAGTATGATATCATCAATGCAATGGACAGATGTGATGTTCCCTAGCATGGAAAGGTGTTCAAAGTTCCTGAAGATGAAATTATAAACCAGAATTGTAGAGTTGATATAACACATTGATATGCAATGATAGTATGTTCTTGGTCCTGCCCATTGAAGGCAAACTGCTCTGGTAATAGCAGACTATATCTGCAGACAATATAGCAGTTGCCAAGTCAGTATCTATCTATTGAGATCTATCTATCTATCTATCTATCTATCTATCTATCTATCTATCTATTGTGCCAGGTAATGTGTTCCTTTACTCCAGCAGCAAAAACACATCTGGTACAATAGTTACAATTGTAGTCACCAGATGATTAAATTTATTATAATCCACTGTCATTTCTTGAGATTCATCTGTCTTTTGCACAAGAGGAACAGACAAGTTAAGTAGGCATATGGTGGGAGTTACTACTTCTGCATCTTCAAGTACTTGATGGTATTACTAATCTCTACAATCCCTCCAGGAATGCAGTACTACTTTGGGTTTATTATCTTTGTATGCAAAGCCAGTCCTAGTGGTTTCCACATATTATAGCCTTTCCTATCATAATAGCCAATATGAGGATTATGAAAATTGCTAAGTTTATCAACTTCAACTATATAATTCCAAAACTGGAGGAAAAAAATCACAAAGAGCATTTGAGGACACTCAGAACCCAAGCCAATACTCCATCAATCACCTGACCTCAATAAGCCCCTATTTCAGGTGTCAGACCACAGTGCTGTATGCATCTCCAGGAATAAATGTCATTTTAGAGACAGTGCCTAATAATCCCTTTAAAAATGTGATTATTTTCTATTTTCCAATGCATAGTCATGCTGGTGAGTGACCCCAGGTCCCTTTGGGGAAGGATAGGAGGAAAGATGCTGCATCAATTGTTGACTATGTAGCAGGGTCTTTCCTCAAGGGAATCCGACCTTCAATTCATTCAAGATACTCTAAATCTGCTCACTTGCTCAAGTCTGAAAATTCGTTGAAGTACTGGTCACATCTCTCTATTGTGATGACACAAGTAAACTCCTGCTCATAAGACTCAGAGCTTTTCCACTTAATTAAGATTTTAGTAGGCTGTCAATCGATTCCACTTCTGGGTACATCATTATCATCTAGCCAATGTCAAAGATCTCTGTTGGTCAAGTCATCCTAATTACTGCCTTGGCTCTGCTGCCCATGATGATCTTCATGTTCACATTGTTTTTGATGATGATATGCTACCATTTAGCTGTTGACATTTAGCAATTCTCATTATCTCCACTGAATTCCAGGGGTTCTGTTTTATGGCAAGAGTTTCCCTATCATTCCTGGCCTATAAAACTAGCCACCACAATGGTCTTCAAAGATGCTACAAGCTCTCCTCAGGAATTAATTTCTTTCAGCCTTCCACAGTCTTGGTAAATGGGTTGTCTTCTAGACCTTCTCAAGATTAATGAATAGGTAAAAAGATCTTACAGCATAAATTTACTCCAACATTCAAATCTCCCTAAGCCTTTGGATATCTTTCTTCTTAGTACATCAGGAAAGCATTAACATTACAGCTTGATTTAGCGTAGGTTACCTTTGGGTCTAGGCTTCAGTCAGTCAACCAACCAAACTGTTAGAGCCTCTCTTTGTTGCTCAAGGTGACATTATGAATCCAAAATCTTTGCATAGTGCACCTTTATCAACAAATTCAGCTTGATCTAATCTTATTTCCTTCCACCCTGATCCAATATACTTAGCTGGGATTTTGAAATCCCAAAAATATTACTTTATTTTTCCAAGTTTTCTATTATATTCAAAAGCAACCAATCAACCACATAATGCACCTTATTTTTATTAGAATGTTCCATGGAAAAATTTGATCATTCCAAAGCCTTGTCTCCTATAGGCAGTTTATGCCAAAATGTGAGTATTTAAATAACTATTTTGTCAGTGTATCATTGGTGCCTCCTTTGCTACTGGCCATGGGAACATGGATGCCTTTAAATCCAATAAGATAAGAACCAACTACAGATACTGACCTTTAAGTTTCTACTGCCAATAAGTTTAGCAATCAGTGTTTAATCAGGAAAGCAGAATAACTACAATGTTATAGAATACATAATTTATTATAGGAATTTCACTTTGTACAACTGTGGGAGAAGCTGAGGAAGTAAGGACCTAAAAATGATCAGAAAAAGGTTACTAACCACCCATGGCATAAGTGAACATGTTGAGTTTTCAGGAAACTAAGCTTGTTCACCTGCTGGAGTGTATAAGGAAATAGGCTAGTGTAGAAATCTATGAGAAGTGTGTAGTCCTTCATGGTTATTGCGTCTATGATTTCACAACAAAGCATCTGGTAGTGTGCCTGACAGCTCTCGGTTTGAAGGGCCAGGATTTGGGAAAAAGAACTGGATGCAGAATGTGAAATGGCAGAAATACAATGAAAGAAGCATGTGCAAGGGTCCTAAGGAAGGAAATAGTTTGGATTATTTGAGACAGTGAGGAAGAGCAGTGTGGCTACAGGTTGAAAAAAGGAATAGAAGATTCACTCGAGATAAAATTGGAACAACAGAAACAAGTCAGATCATTCAGGGCCTTATGGGAATGTAAAAATTATTCTAAGCGTATTGAGAAACCACTAAAGGAATTCTTAAAGCTTCTAAGAATGAAATTATCACTACCATCGTATTTCCTTCAATATGTCACACACTACAGTAAATATTTTACATAATTATTCACCTAACATTATTGAGCACCTACTATATCCTAGAGAGTATGCTGGGTGCCAGAGATTCAGTAACAAACAAGATACACATAGATACTATTTTCAAGAAGTTCATGATCTAGGAAGCATGTTGCATTTAATCCTCACAGTACCTTCTATGAAATAGGAAACTGAGGCATAGAGGGTGTCAATTGCATGAAGTCATTTTACTAGAAATTTTCGCAATCAGTATTTGGACTCCGTCGTATTCCCAAGACATTGCTTTTAAGCAGTATTCTGTCTGCCTCCCATGCTGTTATGTAAACACCCAGATAACCCCAAGGAATAAATCACTGGGATGTGATTAATTTCTTAATCTCTTCATGGTCCTCAATTCTCTAGGCTTATATCAATGTGTACATGTTAGGTTATAAATTTCACTTGAGCAAGGAAATGAGACAGCCTTGAGTATGTGAAGTGTCCTTTACAGAATTCAGTGCAATTAAGTTTACCAGCTCACTCAGTTTATCATGTGCATGGTGTATGCTGAGCAGGTGCCTGGCTGTCCATCATGAGATCTGAAGTTCCGCATTACATTGGACATGCTCACTGGGATGACACATTCAATTTGGTGGCTGCTTATTGGAATCACATCTTTTTGTCATGTTCCCTTTCCTTCAACAGGAAAGTGTAATCATGAATATTAAGAACAAGTTTTTGAAGAAAGCTTCTCACTGACTCTAAGAAATAAAAGAGTTAATTTAATGTTGAATACATTGAACCAGTATTGGACAGATAAAAATCTAAATTTGGTTGTCATAGCTGTCAGGCCATTTAGAAACCAAATAATTCACACCCTACTAATTGCTTTTATGTTCATATATCCAAGAGACATGAGTCATCTCTCACAGATTCCTAATTATGAATGACTTACACCTTGTTGATGACAGAGCTTTGTGTTATTCTTACAGAAACTTTCCAAGATGTATTTCTTTCAAAATAATTTTAACTTTCTCTGATTTAAGTTTATCTGATAAACTTGTATCTTTTCTCAGAAAGATGTAACCTAGGGGCCTACCTTTTCCTGTCTTTCTTTCCTTAGCCAAAGCGTTGTTCAGAAGCCAGGAAAATTGTGTTTCTAAACTTTTTGCTGCACAGGGTGTCGATGCTGTGATGACAGATTAATCCAGGCACATGATTGCTGAAGCTCTGTATTAAAAGCACTGATGCTTTTCAATAGGGAATCCAAAAACACCATGAAAGACAGCAGTGACATGAAAATCCATGTAGTGCATATTTGAGTGTGTTAAAACAAGGGCCACCAGATTCTAGAGGCATCAAGAAGTTGATATTATATCATTATTAAGAGTCCAGGGACACTTCCCCTAATTGAGTGTTAAATATGAGGAATTATTTGAAGATGGAGGAGGGAGAATGAATACAAATGTAACTCACAGAATATGCCAGTTTAGTTATTGACTGACATAAAAAGTCTGCTGCTTAAGATTCAAGTGTAACCAGTGCCATGTCAGGATTTTTACACATACACACACACAGTATTCAGTAACAAAAAAGTTTCATTGGTCCTTGATCCTTCAACATTTTACTATTAATTGCCTGGGATACAGAGGCCCTAATGGAAGGGTCATGGCCAGACCTGGAAAGGCCAACTTTACTTACCTCTCACCATGCTAGTGTTTCCTCCCCATCCTCAGGCTTGGCAAGCAGAAGCCTGAGGCCCGAAACAAGTAACCTTTGGACCTAGTTTTAGTGAGTATGGTTTCTGTGGTCACACTTTCTTTCACTACGTCAGCTGTTCATTAGAGGTACCTTGCTGTGCTGCATGTATGAAATATTAGGCACAAGAGTGGCTTCTAAGAATTAAACTAGAGACTAATCCTTGACTCCTATAAAGTAACTATCAAAGACCTTCCATCCTACCTATCTGGGAATTTCATATGAAGGAAAGATTGATGCATAATTAAAACAGAATCTGTGTATTTATTCAGCATAGGGAGTGGTAGTACAAACTTCCTGGAACATTATTCCAAATGGGAGGATCCAGCAATAGGGATCAATCTTTCTGCTGAGTCAAATGTTGGCTTCTCTTCTGAGGTTTCTGATATACGGGCATCAACCAGCACTATGTGCAATGATAGCTTTTGCTGCATATCTTGCCAGTGATTCCAGTGAAAATGTTCAATTTTCTTCTTTAAATCAGCAATTTTCTGGGTCTCATTGCTATTAATATTTATGAATTGAAATAATGTGGTGCTTCAAAAGTAGCCCCAAGGTTTTGTAAGATAAATTATGGGATTCCTTTTTTTTTCATAAGTAGTAATAAGAGTATAGATAGATAGCTTAAGGTCATAGAGTTTACTGGCAGGAAGAACCAAAGAGAAAACAATGCTTATGCCATTATTCTAAACTGACCACAATAAACTACAACATTTTGAAAACACTGTTATAAAATAGGACTTGAACTCAAGGTCTGGTGTGATTATCTTATTAAGAGTTCTCGGGAGCTTAATTTCTCCTTGTTTAAGCATCTCTAAGCTCCATGAAGCAACTACAAGCTCACTTTTAGTTGACACTGCATTATGACCCCTGGAGTAAAGCCATCACTATAGGGAGAATACTAAATTCTCTAAATACATTTCTAGATTATCTGGCATATTTGATTAGTGGATCTTATGGGTCCTTCTTTCCTTCTTTCTTTCCTTCCTTCCTTCTTTCCTTCCTTCTTTCCTTCCTTCCTTCCTTCCTTCCTTCCTTCCTTCCTTCCTTCCTTCCTTCCTTCCTTCCTTCCTTCCTTCCTTCCTTCCTTCCTTCCTTCTTTCCTTCCTTCCTTCCTCTCCTCCTCCTCCTTCTTTTTGGTTTATTGTTTATTGAGAGGGGGAATCTCGTTACATTTGTAAAAAGTGATTGTCACATCAAACTACATTATTTTATTTTATTTTTTATTTCCATAGGTTATTGGGGAACAAGTGGTGTTTTGTTACATGAGTAAGTTCTTTCGTGGTGATTTGTAAGATTTTGGTGCCCCCATCACCCAAGCAATAGAGGCTGCACCATATTTGTAGTCTTTATTCTCTCACCCCCTTCCCACCCTTTCTCCTTGAGTCCCCAAAGTCCACTGTGTCATTCTTATGCCTTTGCATCCTTATAGCTTAGCTCAATTGCCCCATACAGAGTAATATAAATTCCTTCCCTCATATCCCTACTCATACCCTTCCTGCTGTCTCATTCTTAATCAAGAAAAAAGCACATTACAACACAGATAAAAATTCCTCTATAATGCTGGGATTATCCATGCCAATCTAAATCATTCTAGGCTACTGTAAGTTCCACATGGTAAAGGTGGTGGTGAGGGAGTTATAATAAAATACATAAGAAACTGTATTTCTTACCCATATGTGTATCCATGGCCACAGGAAGAATCAATACTGCAACTCTGATCAACAGTTTCATTCCTGCATTAGTAAGGAAATTAAAATCTTACTGTAAGTGTCCTCTTATTACAGGAAGTTCACTTCTATCAGAAATATTTCATAAGCCAGTTTGTAGCCAAGGTCAAGAACCAGGAAGCATGGAATTAAGTAGACCACAATCAGTAAAACAGGACTTGGTTACCAAGCTTTGGGACAGGATCAGACAGGCTAGAAACCTGCTGGGCATTGTGCTTCCTGGTTGTGAGAATACAGGTCAATCATAGGGACTCAGAGCTGGGCCCAGAGCAGGATGAATGCACGGTAGAGGCAGGGGCCAAGCTGGAAGACAAGCGCATGAAAATAATATTTTATCCATGATGCTTTTACGAGACCACAGATCAGATTCCAATTAATTATTAGTGAGGATTAGCATCAACGTTAATTCTTTTCTAGATTGAAAAAAATCACAGAATTGGCATGACAGACTATCTATACATGTACAACTTTCACTGTTTATAAAACGTAAGGATAGGCCGGGTGGGTGGCTCACGCCTGTAATCCCAGCACTTTGGGAGGCCGAGGCGGGTGGATCACGAGGTCAGGAGATCGAGATCATCCTGGCTAACACGGTGAAACCCTGTCTCTACTAAAAATACAAAAAATTAGCCGGGCGTGGTGGTGGGCGCCTGTAGTCCTAGCTACTGGGGCGTGAACCCGGGAGACAGAGCTTGCGGTAAGCCGAGATCGTGCCACTGCACTCCAATGTGGGCCACAGAGCGAGACTCCGTCTCAAAAACAAAAACAAAAACAAAAACAAAACCATAAGGATAAAGCTATAGTGCTTTATGATTGTTACTAAAATAACTTCCCTTGGAAAAAGAAGACCACATTTCAGAGTCTTATCAGTAAAGTTGTAACAGTACTTCTGCAGGTATTAAAATGAGCTTTCCATTTAATAATATTATTGTTAGAACACCTAAGATAAAGTGTAATAAAGGAAATTCATTCATCATTCATCCATGCCTCTGGCAAATATCAGGTCTGGATTCAAGAAGTAAACTTGAAGGTCATCAGCCAATAAGAGAAAGTTGAAGTTGTGGATCCTAGAAATAGTGCACTGTAATGTCAACTTAGATAAATTTTAGATATGATAGTGTTAAACGCTACTATAGGTTAAGGAACATGAGGATGGAGAACTGACCATTGTATGTGGTGTTGCGAGGCTCATTCATGACTTTGACAAGAGTAGTCATTTCATTGGAGTGCTGGGGGCCTTATTGGAGTAAGTTCAAGAGAAAATAGAGAATTTAGAGACTGTAAGCAGACTCAACACTTCCAAGGACTTTGTCTAAAAAAGGGAAGGAGAGGAACGAAGTAGTAGCTAGGGTGAGTCAGGTCAAAAGAGGGTTTTCTAAGATGGGAGTATACCAGTGCATTTGTATGCAGATGAGAAAGATTCAGAAGAGGTGAAACAATTGATGATGTAGACAGGAGAGAAAAAAAACACCATGGTGATATCTCTGAGTTGGCAGAAGTGGATAGGATCTAGGTCCTAATGGAGGAATTAGTCCCTGCTAGAGTCCAACTATAGCAGAAAAGGCTCTCAATATATTGTTGTGAATGAATTTTAAAATACGTCGTGTGTTCTTTCTTGAGATTTTAATATCTCACTCTTCTTTTTCTGACTTGTTCTTTTGTAAAAGGGGCATCTTGAAATCTAATTCAGAATAAATATGAGGTAAATGAACAATTTGAAAGAATAAACTTTCCTCTATTAACATTTGTGGGAAATACAGTCAGATTACATGAAAGACAAATTAATTTGGGTTACCACTGATGCCAACCATCCTCAAACTAAGATGTGGCTAATAAAAATGAAATATCCAACAACATAAGGACATGGAGAACCAATCCTTTCTTGGGATAATCTTCACAGGAGTTAGGGGGTCCTAAAGCAGGTAGGAAAAGTGAGGGCTCTAGAAAATATATTCACCCAAAAACTGTACATTCCTTGTGCCTTTTTATCCAACAGACTTCCTGGCTACATGCAGACTGATAATGTCAGGATGACAAACCTGCAGTGCATTATTAGCAAAAAGATAAGCATCACACCATTTCATGAGCGAAAACATCTTACATCCTTAAGCATTTCAATGAAGAGTGTAGGATCAGTTCCTCCCATGTGAATCACTTTGACATTTAAAGGGTTCATGGAACCAAGAAAAAGGTAAGGCCCATTAAAGGAAAATATTGTAACTCTCATGGAATGTTCCTGGATTTCTGCCATGTGAAGGAAGGGACTTGTAGTGGAAGGCAATAGGAATAATAGTCACCCAGGAGATGAATAGCCAATCAAGCCACTTAAGGTTTGTGATCATTGAGGCAATAAAGTGTCATTCTCCTTGCAGGTCGGGCTCCAGTGCTAGGTACACTTGACTACATTATATCATCATCTACACAATGTGTGATCCAAAAGGATTAAGAGAATCAAGCCCTTCCTTTACTCACTCCTCCAAAGAGTAAAACAGATGCTGGTAAATATTTGTTTAAGAAAGATCTTTTCTGATAACCAAACTGGATGCCTTTTCAGAGCAACCACAGAGGTAGGATTAGAATTGTCTGGTTGGACTAGAAGGAGGTGGTTAGAGAAGGGAAGCTGGGTGTTACCATGGAAAGCTGGAATCCAGCTCTACTGGTACGTTAGCCTCTGCCACTTTGGAATCTTTTAAGTGCCACAAAGCCCCATTTCTGGGTAAACACAATGAAACTCATTTTGAAAGGAGCAGAGGGAAAGGGCAAAGAACAGAGAAGCAGCTTCCTTATTCAGGGAAAAGGGTAGGTAACTAGCACCTCATAGACTGAAAAAAACCAAAAAACAAAACAGGTTTTAAATTCCCCAGGATTTACAGGTTAGCAAGGCCCCTGTACAGAGTCATATGTTCTTTGAGAGAATGAAAATGTCAGATCTGAAATCTCAATAAAGCAGATAAAAAGGCCCAATATATTCAGAATTACCAATTCTAAAGCTCAAGGAATCATATTAAGAGAAGGAGAGAGAAGAGAATGTCTCATGTTCCTTAGTTATACATGGCATTTCCGGCTTAAAAAATAAAATCAACTTTTTAATTTTTAATTTTTAATTTTTTGCTATTTTACTAGAAACAACTCAGAGAGGAAAACTAACTGTCCATCCTTTGTTAAAGCACTGCTAGCCCACAGGCCAGGCTAGACAGCTTGGGCTTAGTTGAGTGCCACTGGCTAAATTTAACACCATGGCTTTCTTGTTCTGGAGTGCCAAGGCGAGCAGCAATCAGAGGTGCTAGCTCTCTTTAATCCATTTTTAATTACAGTATGAACACAATATGCACAGCAATGGGTGACTTCCATGTTTTGTTCTGGCAGGTATCAGCTCGTTTCCAACTGAATGACTTGTTTTCTTTCTCCGCCCCCACCAGCCACCCAAACCCTGGGCCCCAGGCCCTCTGATCCTCTTTTTCCTGAAAGAACGTCTTATTTGAAACGCCATTGTCCATCTTAAATTAAATGTCCATGTTAAATTAAATTGATTAATTTTCCAAGGCATTAAAGAGCCTTTAAATTTAGAATAAACAAAGCAAGAAAGGGCTCTTCTTGTAAAAATGATGCAAAGATGGGAAAATAAGTAGTTTTTTAATAGTTTTTTGCAATAATTTTTTGAAATAAGTTACATGTTATGTTGTCGTAAGATTCTATTTCACAATAAGGATGAGGGAAAATTAAATCTGTAGTATGAAACAAAATAAATAACATGGGTCAAATTTAAATTTTTCTGATTGCATGATAGGTAGGGACTACCCCTATATTTCCATATTATTGTGATTATTATTATTTACATATGTAGTACTTTTTAATTTATGAAATGCTCATACAATAACATCTTACTTTATTCTCACAAATCTATAAGGTGTCATTATTCCCACTAAAGGGATGAGGGAATAGAGACTCAGAGATCAAACGACTTGCCCAAGCTCATAGAGCTAATAAATAGAAGAGTCTGAATTTGAAAGTAGATCTTTCAGCTCCAAATTTTGTCATCCTTATGCTATAAACACAGTAGCATTTTCAGCATTCCTTATTTTCACATTTTCTTCATCTCATTCTCTTACATAGAAGTAAACAGATTAATCATGAGTATTTCATTAGGGCCAAATGTATCAGTTATAGCCTTTGTGCATGCTTCTCATTAAGTATTTCTAAAGTATTTCAGGCAAAGTTTAACTTATTTAGTTAAGATGTGGTTTCCCAGGCTGTCTATTCTATCAGGATCTTGATTTCTACATCTAAAAAATGGGAATAATAATCACAACTCTTAGAAATATTTAGATATAATTGAAGCAAAATGTATCTTCATAATCATGCTTTATTTTTAATTAGAAAAGAACTGGAAGCATTTATTAATGTTATTACTTTTTACAAAAAGAGATGACAAGATTTTGTTGTCAATGTCACTAATAGTCCAGACTTTTCCCCAACATAATTTGGAGGTAACTTTAGCAAGAGAAAGACACATAGGCAAAGATTTTTCAAATGTGAAAAAGGAACAATAAACAGTGTGAAGATAAAGGAATTTATTATTTTTCTACCATGTGATAATAAGCATGAGGGATTAGCAAACACTTAAATTTTTTTAGAATAATTACATTTTGCGATGTTGTGAAATTTCAAACTTAGCTTGACCTTTTGGTGTTTGAGTTTGTCTACTTTTGGCATAAGACAATTTCCTGACTTTAAAGACACCAGGCAGCTCTTACCAATGAATATTTTAATTATTCAAGTTGCATAAATGACTTGAAAACATATGGAATCAATTTCCCACACAATGTTTATTGGTTAAAAAATTGTGAGAAAAATGGTTTTGCTATACATGGATTCAATTTTCTTGAACTTCACATTTCACAAGCTTGAAAATAACTGGATTTCTACTAGACCTGAATCAACTCAAAGTCGATCACAATCCCAGTACTAATCTGAACCGTTTCAAACATTCTTCACATACATGGCAATCATGCTGTAACTATACAACATTTTCAATTTTATCATTACCATTCCCCAACCCCTCAACACACACTCATATTAATACCTTTTAAAACTTATACCAAAACCCTACAAAATAAAACAAGCATGTTATAATCCATAGAATATCTAAGAGAACCAAAATGTATAATTTGTGGCACTGTTCATTTTGCATAGACTTTTGATGAAAAAACAAGCTGCTAATAATAAAAACATACTGTGAAGACCACCATTTATCACTAATCAGTGACAGTGACTTCTCCATTATGTGATTTGTACTACTTGTTTTCTAGGTATGAATTCCAAGGCACTGGGTGATATAACCCTGCTGTTCTGTCACTTATTTTTCTGTCACTTCACTTAATAGCACAGAGCATCATGTGGACTGCGTGGGATTATAGCACTTGGTATGAAAAAGGTAGTGGGAGGATATTACAGCAACAGTTATGTTGAAATGAAAGTCTGGCATACATGCAAAGCCATCTTCCAATTCTTTCCCTTTTTCAATTCAGGCCCTACGATCATGTTATCACTAACATTTATTTTATGTTGTTATCCCTCTGAGTGATTTAATTTTGAGACATAATAATTTTTAAATTTATTATACTTGAATTGGTTTATCCTTAGAACTTTAGTCAAAGATGCATCATCAGCTTTCAAATGGCATAGACTGAAGCAAGGTTGATAATTATGGTAAGAACTGGTCAACAGACTTCCTGGTGTAGTCCTCACCAGAGAAATGCAAATCAAAACCCACAATGAGATACCATCTCACGCCAGTTAGAATGGCTTTTCTTAAAAGTCAAAAAATAACAGACATTGGCAGGGCTGTGGAGAGAAGGGAATGCTTATACACTGCTGGTGGGGATATAAATTCGTTCAGCCACTGTAGACAGCAGTTCAGAGATTTTCTCAAAGAACTAAGAGCTGAACTACAATTCAACCCAGCAATCCCACTACTGGGTATATGCCCAAAGAAAACAAATCATTCTGCCACAAAGACACACGCACCCATATGTTCATCGCAGCACTATTCACAAAAGCGAAGACATGGAATCAACCCAGGTCCCATCAATGGTGGAATGGATAAAGAAAATGTGGCACATATACACCATAGAACACTATGCAGAGCCATTTAAAAAAAGATCAAAATCATGTTCTTTGCAGTAACATGGATGCAGCTGGAGGCC
Source organism: Theropithecus gelada (assembly GCF_003255815.1). Taxonomy (NCBI): domain Eukaryota; kingdom Metazoa; phylum Chordata; class Mammalia; order Primates; family Cercopithecidae; genus Theropithecus; species Theropithecus gelada. The sequence goes on from NC_037680.1 coordinate 89,519,446, forward strand.
ATTATCCTAAGTGAACTAATGTGGAAACAGAAAACCAAATACCACACGTTCCTGCTTATAAGTGGGAGCTAAACATTGTGTACACAAGGACAGAAAGACAGGAACAACAGAAACTGGGGAACACAAGAGCGGAGAGGAAGGATTGAAAAACTGCCTACTGGGTGCTACACTCACTTCCTGGGTGACGGGTTCAATTACACTGCAAACCTCAGCATTACACAATATACGTTTGTAACAAACCTGCATATGCACTCCCAGAATCTAAAATAAATGTTGAAAAAAAAAAAAGATTAAGTTCACTAATTTGTCAATGTATATATGAAAGTAAAGTAGCCACAGGATTAAAACTCATTTCAACTTGTTTATTTTATTTATAACTGATTCTCATTATTTGCAGGTTCTGTGTTTGTGAATTCACCTACTCACAAAAATTTATTTGTAACCCCAGAATCAATACTAGCAGTGTTTTGTGTTCTTTCACGAACATGCATAGAACAGGAACAAATTTGATCACGTCCCAGCTGAGGTAGAACAAAACCATGCTCTGCCTTCCTGGTTCAGCTCTCATATTATAAACAAGTGGCCTTTTCTCAGTCTATTCATTGCCACTTGTTTCTGCATTTGTGTGCTTTTTGTGGTGTTTCACAGTTTAAAATGAACCCCAAGCACAGCACTGAAGTGCTGTCTAGAGTTCCTAAGGCTGTGATGTGCCTTAGGGAGAAAATATATATATTAGATAAGTTTCAATCACTCATAAATTACAGTGTTGTTGGCTGTAAGTTCAATGTTAATGAATCAACAATAATATTAAATGTGTCCTTAAACAGAAACACATATAAAAGAAGGTTATGTATTCATCGGTTAATGAAATTGTGACAAGGCACAGAAGAATCTGACCCTGTATTTCCCTTAGGAGGAATGGTTTAGTATTTGCAGCAATTTTATAGGATATAAAAATTACAAATGATGAGAATTGATTATATATTTCATATTTGATATTTTCATCATCTTCAGAAAGGATCAGATGGAAAGTTTAGAAGACATTAATATGTAGGGTTTCTTTAACAATGAAATACTATATTATTACCATATGTATTATGCTCACTATATCGTTTTCTTATGATGATTTTTAATTCCTTTTTTAAAAAAAACTTTCTCCTGGTTAGAGAGACTTTTTAGTTAGCATTAATAATTATTTCTTACTATCGATAGGGTGCCACTAACAATATTTCTTAACATAAAGCTCAGAGGAAAGGGGCTTGCTCAGAAGTCCTGGGAAGTTAGTTGGTGGCTGTGCCCACCTGCCTACATACCACTACTCTGCAGCCCTCCACATGGGGCTCATGACTTATCTGATGACATCACAACTTCATGCCACAGAGAGCAGAGCATGCCCTTTAAAGGTAGATGCATCCAAATTCCAGCTTTACCAATTCATGCTTATATAACCGAGAATGAGTTGTTTACCTTTCTGAGCTTTTCTATCTCTGTTAATCTGCACAATGAAGATACTGATACCAACTTACAAAGACAACCTTTTTCTTTACTAAAACCAAATCTAGAAACTCAAAATTTAGTCATGAAAGAAAAAGTCTGGTGGTAAGATAGGTGCAAAATCAAGCTGCTTTGGCATTTCCCCCAATTTTATCTCTCTGTGGGGCTGTCACACTTTCACTACCAGTGCCAGCATTGTGAGGGGTCCTTCAGCCTTGCTGTTCTCCTTAACTGATTCAAAGACAGTTACAAGCCCTTGTTTCTCTTTAGCACAACCAAGGCAGACAGAAATCTCCCAGAGGCCTTCACTAACTAATTTTTTTTTCTTTTTTTTTTTTTTTTGAGACGGAGTCTGGCTCTGTCGCCCAGGCTGGAGTGCAGTGGCGAGATCTCGGCTCACTGCAAGCTCTGCCTCCTGGGTTCAAGCCACTCATCTCCCTCAGCCTCCCGAGTAGCTGGGACTACAGGCATCCACCACCACGCCCAGCTAAATTTTTTGTATTTTTAGTAGAGACGGGGTTTCACCGTGTTAGACAGGAAGGTCTCAATCTCCTGACCTCGTGATCCGCCTGTCTCAGCCTCCCAAAGTGCTGGGATTACAGGTGTGAGCCACCGCACCTGGCCAGGCCTTTGCTAACTATTAAGGGAGACAAAGTGTCAGGATTTCCAGAGGAAGCCTCTCTGGGGTGGTTCATTTGATGGCATCTCCCAGGTGGAAGAAGGCTAGAAACTAGAATGCAAAAAGTCCAGGAAAATAGAGGAGGCATGCAAGGCTTGTACTATATACTCTTCAAAACAGCATTTGGAGTAAAAAAGGCAGATTTTATCAGGGCAGAGTTCTACTTAGGAGTAGTTGAATCAGAAATCTGCAGTGTATAAACTAGACTTCTATTATTCTTTCTGTCTTCCTATATTTGCATCCTTGCTGTTTTTCTTATCATTTAATAAAGTCATTTTAAAAACAGCAGCCTATAAAAAGCACAGTTCAGTTGTACCAAGGATCTCAATTTGGGTTCCTTAGCCCAAACTACGTTTTAGCCATAGTTTTAAACGGTGTATAGTTAGAGATGGGGCGTAAATATAGTATCAAGGGGAGAAAAACTAATGAGCAACACCCAGGATATTTGGAGAAACAGAGTTTGGTTATTTGGTCAGGCTTAATCCCCCATAGGAAGAGTATCAAAGTAGTTGGCACAAGGGCTGACTATGACAATATATTAACTGTGCCATAACAAAATACCTCCAGAAGGGCTGTTTCATATTTTGACAACTACAAACACATAAGCTGAATTAGATAATATTTTTTAAAACTTTTTAATAAGAAACTTACCAAAGTTGTACTAGTAAAGAAAGAGTGATGTGCTCATTTAAAAAAATTATATTCAGTAATTCTAGTTATTCAACCCAAAGCATATCATGTAATATAATCACATAATTTTCTTATGAAATCTGTAGTAGGAATAATTACTCCTGTTTTACTGAAGGCAAAGAGATGTCATGTGTATATTTTAAAATCATGGGTAGATTTAAAAATTAGACTGGAAAGTTTTGGCTTCTATACACAATCAGTGCTAATAAAACGGGTTGGACGAATTAATGTTATTGACTGAATTTTAATGCTCCCTAAAACATGTTGCATTTCATGATTTTTAGGTCTTAGAAAATCTCAGAGCTCACTGCAAGACAATAAAGAAAAACACTTCTGTAAATAATGTTAAATGACACTTGGGGGCCAGCAAAATCAGGGAAAAGGGAATCATGGCCTTCAGTTTATTTCCTGATTCAAGAAATGACTCACTGTGTAACTTTGTAAATGTTGCTTAACCTTTTAGCATTCCAGTTTCTGCAGCTGAAAAACAGGGATAATATTTGTCTACCATACAATGGTAAATGCTCTGGAAATAAAAAAAAATTAATCTTGTATCAAGGGACAGTAAAGCTGGTTTTTCATGTACTTGAGATATCACTGACACATTCACAAAGCAGTTTCTGCCAAAGTTGTATCGTTAATGCTTCCAGATCACCTCCCTAAACACCACATTGTGCACTGAACTCTTTTTATCCCGCCTTGAATCAGAATTGTGATCGCCGTGGGGTGTGTTCTACATGACTGATAGGCTGCATTATGCAGCCTGTATCACCCGCCCATGCCAGAATGCTTTCTGCATGGTTGTCAGGGAAGACAAGAGTCAACAGAAGGAAAAAGATCCATACAGTAGGAATACACTTTCTCCCTGAATTTTGATCCTGGAATATATGACTAAAAAGATAAAAGAGCTCCTTTCATTTGCAGTCTTCCTGCCACAAGATACAACTGTTCGGTTTCCCTCATATTCTGGATACCATAATTAAGGGAAAACATCTCCATTTCCTTTCTTACACTTTGCTTATTATCTTCTTCCCATCCTTATACATTTTTTAAGGATAGTTATGTAAGATGATTGACTCAGGTTCTTTCAATATCTGTTGCTTGACATATGAATATCTTTCCCCATTATTCCCATCAGTGGCAATAATTACAGCTATTAAACTAAAGTCTCTGTGTCACTTCAAATGGCTTTCTTCTAATGTCATCTATTGCTGATATGGAGCTTTGCTTTCATGTGACAAATTCCGATATACCTTAACCAGGTAGGAACAGAATGTTATTACAGCAAGGATTTAACAAGCAGGCAGTATCAAACTACATGATTCTCTGTTTTTGCTAAAGTTCTCCTTCTACCAGAATCGGTATAAGATCCACAACCAAAAAAAGGACAATGAAGCTGACACGCAGGAGTGGAGAAAAACAGGACTCCAAATTGAGAAGGGGTAAGGAGGACAAGGTTAGTTGGAAAACAATTGAGATTTTGCATTGAGAAAACAAAGCATGTTTTTCTAAATGTAAACACTTTGAGAGGAAAAAATAATGTGACTTTTCTCAAACATCATGTGTCCATTTAAACACAAAAGGACACTTTCTAACTTTGTATGGAGCTGCGATTTATTGCCACTGCTTTCAGCGCTCAGTGACTGCCCTCCTCTGTTAAGTGATACTTGGATCTTTTTCTTTGGTTTTACTGCCCATCACTGCACATCAGAAGGGACATTAACGTTCAGATTTGAGTGTCAAGTCTGGATGTCTCAGCATAAATAGTAAATCAGCACACAACTAGAAGTAAATAAAATAGGAAGGCTAGTGTAGATCAGGTATGATATCAAAATGTTTATTTACTGATATTGTATAATCTACCCAGAAAACTTAGACAAAGCTTCAAGTACAATTTTGTTCCATGCCAGCATTTTCCAGCCTGCTTTCCTTAAAACATGATATATTATTTCGCATTGCCAAAATAGTTTCACGTTTGAGAGTTGCTGCTTACTATATACATCTCTCTCTCAGAAGCTCATAATATACATTTGCCAAATTTTGCAGAGAGCAGTAATTTCTTTACTCAGTCTTCCTCAGAATTACTTAACCAAAGGAACACTCTTAATAGATATATTTTTTCTGGGAATATCTAATAGAAGTTCTCAGACCTTAAGACATAGTTTGGAAAATACTATACTGTACTTATATTTTCCAGCCCCTTTAATGGGGACTTGAAGTTCTGACTCTACTCTTTCATCAATGATTCATTCGACATACTCTAAAATGTATATTTATATTTTAAACACAACTAACTTCCCTATTAGCAGAGATCTATTTTAGGTGTGACCTGGGAAAGGATTAACTGCAATTCCTTTTTCTTCTGAATCTTCCTTTAGAGAATTTGTGGGCAAGCAGCTTCCTCATTTTGGTGGTGAGCAAGCAGAAGGTATTTGTTTAATTGAATCAGAGTGGACTAACGTCAGAAACTTCTATTTCCTACAATATATTCAAAAGGGCAAAAAGAAAGAGTTGGTTTGATTATTTTTTCTTTTCTTTTATATATTCTGTTTCAAGAGCACCTGCCAACGATAAAAAGATGGACGGACAGTGAGGTGTTTTATCTGTGTTTATCACATGTTTATCTGCCAGTCCAAGTCCTTTGAATGCTAAACTGTTGCAACTGCACAGGTGTCTAAAGATATGAATTAGAAATGAATTTAGGCAGCAGATGCTGGAATGTCGTTGAACAGTTCTCTTGAAAAAAAATAAAAAATAAAAATAAAAGTATACAAAGTTCATGTTACTTTCCTTGGTGAATATCAGGATTTTTTTTTTTTCATTTTCTCTACACCTTCCCCCCAATTCCACTCTCTCCCTGTTTTCATGTAATTTGAGTTTCTCTTTTTAGTTTTTCCAGTAAGTATGATTTTGCCTCCACTTTCTCAGATATCATCATAGTATCATAAAGTCTTGAAAGGCTTAAGTATATAGACATTTTTCTTCCCACAACTCAAATCTTTCCTTCCAAGGATGCATACACTTGAGTAACTGAGTGAGTCTCATGTACCTTGGAGATACTCTGTTTGAGTGCTCACATTCTCAAGTGTTGCAGTCTCCATTTTAAAGGTGGAGGATAGAACATGGAGACTAGATGACTTATGTATTGTCACACAGTGAGTCACTCACCTTCCTGGAAGAGGGACCCATTCTCCCTATCCATTCATGCAAATCTTTTCTTCTTTCTGCATTTGTCTTGAAGTTTGTATCCCCATCAAATACATTTAGGTGATTGAGACACACACACACACACACACACACACACACACACACACACCTACCTTGGCATCATTGAAGTATTATGCTTGAATTTTTTTAAACATTAAGTTAGCATTTGTATCGGGTCAACACTGGTTTCCCGTTATGCAAACCCACACCCATGCTAAGTGTCTCTAGGGCTCTAGGGTTAGGAACACAGTGATAATATGACTATTTGGTTTCAGTGTTTGTCTGCAAGGAGCCTGAGGTCATTTCCAGAAAAAAAAAAAAAAAATGAAAGATTCTGAAGAAAGCCTTAGCAATGAAAGTGACAGCTCTCTTTTTATCAGTGACGAAGAAATAGAAGTAACTATGATAAGGAGTCAAGGGAATATAGAACATGAAAAACAGACAAGGAATCCATTTCCCGTTCAGTCAAGAAAGTTGTAAAGCTTTATCAAGGGCACTAAATAAGAGGCTCCATGACAACTCTGGGTTCTTAGGGAGAGGGAGTGTAGCCAGCTTAGGAGACATTTCATCTCTATGATGGCTAGGGTCACCCTGCTCCTTGAATTTCAGTAGGTGATGTTGTGCAAAATGCCCTAATTCCAAGACTTGCGTAGATTCAGAGCCGTTGCTGTGATTTCTGCAAACTCCCCTGGGCAAAAGCTCCCAGGAGCTCCCTCTGTTTGGGTTCCTGCTTCCCTGCTGCTGGACACAATGGTGATACCAACCCTTCCCAGATTTCCACTAACACCTCCTTCCATCATAACAGATGCATGGATGGGTCCTAGTGTAGGAGTGCGGTTGGGGGAGTGGCTTAATAGGGTTTACCTTGAAGCAATGCAAACACCTTCAAATCAAACCTAAGAAGCCCCATTCTTAAATACTGAAGATATCCTATATTGTATGTAGATAACCTCCTCTCCCTTGCCCCACTGCATCCCTGAAATCATGGCAGCATTTTCACGTGCCCTTTTGGCCATGTACTTCCCAGACTGTTATACTATGTTACTGTTTCTAGTTGTTGGTTTTGTTTTTACACAGTCTCATCCTATTCTCGCCTCTTCTCATAAGCAAACATATGCTTCTCATAAGCAAACAACTACTTTTGACTTTCTTAAGCAGAACCATAAAGCCTCCTCTGGCTGTCACTTTTGTTCCCAAGCAATTGCTAAATATAATGAGTTTTCCCTAAACAGCAGGATTCTGGGGCCACTTCTTTACAGACAGAATTTCATCCATGTCACAATTTTGCCCAAGGCCAATCAGGGCTGCTTCTCTCTCAGAGGCAATGTCACTTAGAGACCAGCTTTGTGAAAAGTTATTCAGCAAATTCAGGTGCATGATTAAGGTGAGTTTCTCTATTGTAAAATTTTTTGGACTTTGTTGAATTTGATGAGAAAATCAGAATAAGAAAGCTTGCCCCAAGGGTGAATCTATTACCCACATGGAGAGCACTCACTGCCTTGGAGCAGTGTAGAAAGGAGGGTTGAGAGACTGGAAACTCTGCAGCTGGATGGCCTATGTCTGAATCCTGATTCTGTGCTTCCATTTGTACAACTCTGAGCAATTGCCTTTATCTCTGGGTGCCTCAGTTTTCTCACTTGAAAATAGTAGAACACACTTTAAAAAGTTTTTGGATGGGTTACATGACTGAATATGTATGGAACCTTCTGAAAAGTGTTTGGCACCTGTATGTGTTACCTAGCTTTGTCTTAACTTGGCCAAGTAACAAGAGACTAGGGGAAGGGCTGTGTAGAGCACAGACAGGCAGCAAACAGGAATGCTTTTGGCAGAAGTTTTCCCCACAGGAGGCAGAAGACATGGTTGATGTTACAATTGCAAGAGCTCAGAAAACTCCAGTCAGGAATGGGTCCTTTTGGCAGACTTTTTGTCTCTAAACTTTTGCAGGCTGAAATTGTGAAGAAAATCAAGGGGTCTCTTCAGCCTCAGTATTTCATATCAGGGCTTTTTTGTTGTTTTTTTTTTTTCCCTGGAATAAACAAGTCTTTGATATATGAGAGAATTTGGGTGTTTTCACAGAAGTGGGCCCCAATTTCAACTGAAGTGGATTTCTATTTCTCTAATGGAATATTCTTTCATTTTCTGAGCAAAGTGTACTTAAGAATCTCTTGGAAGGAAAAATTTAAAAGTGTGAATGCTTACTTACACTTAGCATAATTCAGTTTCTCTCTGAAGAATGCCTCTCTTGCAATTTCATATCTATATAATTCTTTGCATACAGTACATGCTCAGTAATTGTGAGTAGGTTTGGTTTTCCAAATCTATCCATGTGTTTATTTAAAAATAACACCGAGAAGCTTGTTTTAAAAGATTGGCAACTTCTATCCAGGTTTAGCAGCAGCAGCAATAACAGCAACTTAAAGAAGTTTTCCATCGTATTCTGGAGGGACTTAACCACTTGGGTTCATATGTTAATTTGCTGCACATCTCACCACACAGGAGTCTTAGGTCTGGGAGTAAGCAGCCAGAGAAGAACATACTTGTTCTTATTTTCAAATATCCTAGGATAAATTGTACTCTAGTCACTGGTGACAGAAGAAATCAATACAGAGCATAACCATAAAAATATTCATTATTTGTGGAGGAAAAAGAAGAAAAAAAAAAAACCCTCCCCCCAAAAATCCCAAAAACAACAACAGCAAAAAACAAATGCTAGGGAACCACAGAGAGCAAGTACAAGCACACCAGGATCATTATGCCGCAGAGCTCTAGGTGCACCATTTGCACAAAACAAGGGATGCATCCCTTGGAGTTCTTTAAAATGTAGCTGTGAAGAGTACCTTTGATGTCTAAAATTTTAAGTGATTTGCTTTATGATCAGAAATAGTTCATTCATTCTTGTGCTCCTCAGTGTTCATCTGGGGCTGATCACATGTTTAAAATGATAAGAGCCAACATTTTTTGAGTACTTGCTATGTGCCCAGCATTGCTCTAAGTACTTTCTATATATTAATTCATTTGGTTTTTATAAACCCTTATGAGATAAGTACCCTAATGCTTATTACATAGATGAGGAAACTGAAGCTAGAAAAGTAACTCACCAAAGGTTATACAGCTAGTAAGTAGTGGAGCTAGAGTTCAAATGCATGTGGTTTTCTCAGGTTCTGCAATACTCCTGGATTTATCAGTCCCTAGAGCATGCCAGGGCACCATGGTATACATGCCCACTGTGTTTGATGACATTTCCTGGTTAAGTAGACTGAGTGTGAGATTTTTTTTGATAGAATCTTAGAGAGTAGAAAGAAAGAGACTTCTCCCTTCCCAAAGACCATGGAGATGTCTTGCTGCTATAGATACCCCAGAAAGTCACTCACTGAACAAATTCAGAAAAAATGGAAAAATTAACATCTCATTGGTCATTCTGGGAAACCAAGGCCAAGAAGTTTAGGCTCTCCCTGACAGTTATATTCAATCTGGAGCCACAAAGTCCTCCTATTTAATTAAGTGCTAAGAGTTGTGGACTCACTTAAAGACTGGAGTACCTCTTGTTCCCGGCACAAAAAAGTGGGCCAATGTTGGCATGGTCTTCTCCAGGTAGGAAGGACCAGACGGTTTAAGCCTCTGCTGGGAGGCCTCATTCACACGCTGGATTTTAAGGCATCATGGTGCTTGTGAGGTGCTTGGCAATTCTCAGTCAAATGCTTCCTTGTATAAGGCATTCCTTTTACTTAAAGCGTTTGATTATTCCTAGATCAACAACCCTGTCCCTGTCCCATTGTAAAATCTTTGGTTGTCACTTGCTTTTCTTTTTAGATAGTAATTACCAACAGAAAGTAGGTAAGAGAGTTATTATAAGAGCATTGGCAATATTTGGAATTGCGTGATAGTTATTTTAAGCAAAATGAATAGGAAAGGCAAAGAAGAAAAGAAAGGGAGATTTGAGTTTCCTCAAAGATTACCAGAGTCCCACCTTAGTCAAGGAGTATCAGGTTAGAGTAGTTCTGAGAGGATTACCTGGCCCTCAGCCCTTGGGAATTCTCAGCTCTGTGTTTGTTTTTGTCTCCCAACACAGGCGTGGTATGAAGGGGTCACTTAGAAGGTGAGCAAGACGTTAAATGCTCCATTTCCTCACTGTGAAGTAACACTCTGCAGTCAAACCAGGTGAGCTGAAATAACTGGATATGCTTCTGCATTGAGCTAATGCATTTTTGTCAAATACTTCCTCAACAATTCTTATTCCCTTACTGGAGCTTTCATTGCTGCTGCCAATTATAGGAGAATTGAGACAGTCAAAACGCCTCCAAAAAAGAAAATGGCAACAACAAATTTTATGTTGTCTACAAAAGAGATACTATATTTTGTTATTTTTGATCCACTCTCTGTGCTTCCATGAAGTAGAGATTTGAAGCTTAGTATAATAAAGAAATAACATAGATGATGGGGTTTTGGTTTTTAAAAATCAGATTGCTTTGTCAACCATCGATGATATAAAGTCAATTAAAACATATTTGGCAGAAACAACTGTCCAGAGAAATGGGGAATAATGTTCAACAGATCTCTAGGACAATTTAAATCTCAGTTCCTAAATCTACAAAATAGAGGACTGGACCAGATGTTCTCTAAGAACAGTTCTTACTCTGAGAACTCTTTGATTGTATCTGGGCATTCCTTAATTTGTAAACACACGCTATACACTTAGTCATTGTGAACAAAACAGTTGAAGTGTGTTATTTATATTTCACTAAAAACTGCTATGAATACCTATCCTTGGCTTACAGATAGACACAGGAATAAGGTATTTCAAATACTAAGTGTATATGATTGAACTAGAGGAGGTTCAATGAGCAATGGAAGATAGATAACAAAACTTTTGGTGAAGTTCTCCTACACTGTCTATCTGCCTTTGATGCTTTACTAAAACTTAATTAGTGGCTAATCATCTTTTAGAAGCTCTCATATAAATTGCAGGCTACTGCAAAAAGAGTTACTATCATCATTTATTGATAATAGAACACTTTCATTTCCCCTATTTAAGGTGAGCCCAGAAACTCAAACAATCTAAGTAAAGGAGACTATTTGAAGTTATCAATGTAATGAAGCTCTCCTTTGTAAAAGAAAACTTGCCTATTCTGAAAGGATTACATCAGTTAGCTGACAAGTTCCTGAGCATGAGAACCCACTTAAGCAGACCTAAATAGAGTAGAGTCTGTTACTAAAAGGAATTGATTCACTCAACCCTTTCACCTCCACTCTGTTCACCTCCTATGCTTGCCACACCTTTTCACCTGTTTTTGAAGCTCCTTCAGTTCTAGTTAAATTTCAAATATATTTTGGCATTTTCATTCAACAGCTAGTTCTGAACATAATTGGAAGGCAGCCTGGTCCGCCGGAAAGAACATAAGCTTTGTAGTAAAATAGATCTTTCCTTGAGTTCTCTACCATTTACTAACTAGGTGACTTTGGGCGAATTAGTTAACGTCTCTGAGTTCAGTTTTCCAGCTACATAACTGGAATACTGATGGTATCTACTCTAAAGGTTATTGTGAATAATCAGTAATATATTGTGAGTGAAGTCTTTGGCATCATATTGGCATTTATAAATTAATTACAGTGAGAATTTAGAAGGTAACTATCTTTAAGTGAAATTATAAACTAATCATGTCACTTTCCTTTTAAATTTTAATGATTCCCCCTTGTTCTTAAAGTCTTCCTCATAGAGCTTACAAGGTCCTTCTTGCTCCAATTCTAACCTCCCCAATCACATTACCCATTCCAGCACCTCCCACTGCCTCCACGCTCCAACCATATTGAGGGCTTTATTGTGGTTGCTGCTGTATCATAATCTGAGAAACCTCATGCTATTATTTCTTCCTGAAACTCATGCTTTCCCTCCTTGGCCTATAGCTAACTTCAAGTCACCACTCAGCTTTGTTTAGTCACTACTACATTCAATGCCTTCAAAAGACTACGTGAACAAACCCAGATTATAGGTTGCTATAACATCCTGTATACTCTCTATTATAGTACTTGCCACACTTTTCTAAGATTTTCTACTCCAATGTCTATATCTCCCTTATACTGTGAGTTTGTTGAGAGCTGGATTGTGTCTGTCTTGTTCCCTTACCATAGGTTAGCACCATCCCTGGCACATACCATGGCAATCACTAAATAACTCATGGTAGACAAACAAATGAAGGTCTAATCTCCATCATCCATTTTTCCATGTGGCCAGTTACATAGCTTCATGCAGCCATGAGAAAGATATGAGTTTTCTGTTTCTTTCCTACTTACTACTCCCTGTTCTAATAGGAAAGGAGCATATGGATTAGGTAAGAAGCTTAATTGTTGTGGGAAAACTTACAGATTGGCAGGAAAATGGGTAAGATGCTTTCTCCCCAGAGGTCAATCTTGGAGAAATAGGTTTAATCAGTAGAAGGAGTTGATTATATAAATTCAATAATTAAACATGTGTACTGTATTTATGGTATGGTTATAACCACATAAATATATGTATACATATTAATACACAGGACAAATATTAGAGAGAACAGGAAGATTGGAATTAGTCATCTCTAGGGTTTTTTCTTACTTCATATTTTTCTATATAGTCAAATGGGCTATAAGGTCCACACATTAATGACATAATTTTAAAAAACTAATGAGGATGAAATGTGCCTATAACCCTCTCAGGAAATTTACATTTCACTATGTCTTCAGGATTCACTTCCTTTACAAAGTCTTCCCAGATAAGACACTCATCCAATGAGAAAGGTCTTTCTTTACCTTCCATGAAGTCCTTGACATTTACACAGTCTGAGGTCTCTTTCCTGTATTACTTTACTATTGTCTTGGGGTTTTTTTGCTTGTTTGTTTCCTAATTTCCCAATTGTATTTCTTGCTTTCTAAAGTTAGAAGCTTGCTTTTCAAAGATTCCATGGCTTGTAGGATGGCACTGGACCCATAGATGACTCTTCCAAAATATTATTGATTTAATGAATATTGCATAAGAAGATGCAGTCTAGAACAAATTAGCAAGTAAGAATGCAGGCCTGTCATTTCCTGGGATGTAGCCAATCAGTTCCTGACTTTGTAGGCAATTACGGCATTTAGAACTCAACTATGTTCTTTTAACCAGTGTAATACATGATAAATTTTAAATTAGGAAAACAAAGTGGATTTTTTATTTTGAAAAAAACAAAACAAAACAAAACAATTACCTTCCTTTGGAAATCATTATGAAAAGTTGTATTTGTAAAGTATGTTACCTTTAAAGACAAAGAAAAAACACAATCAAATAATAATATGTTACTAGATCATCAATGGGTTTTTACCTGTTCACTAACGTAAATTTTAAATGAATGAATAACTTTGAAAGATTCACAGCAAATTTCTTGCTCAATATTATGAAAATATTTTGTTTAAAAATGCAGTTGGTAAGAATGTATTTCTTTTGAGAAACTCCAATGTATTAAAAACATGAAGTTAAGACAGAACTTTCAGTACTTTTAGAGATTGAGATATTAAGATTTTGTGCTTCATTGAATGCTGTGAATCATCAATGTCTTTTGCTGATTGGTATTGCGGGCTCACAATTCCTCCAGTTCACAGCAATTGCTCTTGAAAAACTAAGAAGTCTTTTAATTTTAGATGACACCAAAAAGAGAAGGTTTCGGTTTTAGGAAGTCCCATTGGGATGATAGAAAGCACTGCATGGAGAACTGAAAATGGTCAACCCCTTGAAAATGATCAGTATTCTGTGGTTTGGGATCTTAGTTGAAAATGACGTAATCATATTTTCTTGGTCTTATAATGCTCCCTTACCTGAGCAAACTTGCAAGGATAGGAGAGGAAGTCAATGCCCCCACTTTGACCCTTATTCAAACCTCAAGGTTTCAGGAATTCCCAAAGATTTAGAGTAGAAGTGCACTCTGCCCTGCACACAGTAGGTACTTCAATGTTTATGTCACACTTTAATCATCAAGCACAACCACAGAACTCCAACTAATGCTTCCCTCCGTGCAGCCCAAGGCACATTCAACAATCTCACTCAGAATAACCAGGAGGGATACTTAATACAATGTATGCCCTTAAGAAAAAAAAGGTATAGTAGCATTATCAAAGGCTCTGATTTCTAGATACAGGTGTGCTCTGACTTTTTCATGCTTTCCTTTTTCTCTCTGAAATATGGGAATAATACCCCTTGTCACTGAGCCACTGGAATGTTGAGGAGACAATGAGTTAGCATTGGAAAACAATTTAGGGTGAAAGGTGAGGATGTGAGCTCAAGGTATTTGTTAATGTTATTACTCAATCCATTCTGGCCCAGTGTGGAAACAAAAGCAATTTTTATCACAAATAGCACAACGTTGCTAAAATAACCTTAGGAAAGAGAGAATAAATGAATCTACCAAGATAAATAGATAGCAGCTGGGTTATTGAGACCTCATGTTGACGTTACAGGCTTTTAACACCAAATGCAATGTTCTTTTGATTTTCTAGTAAGAATCATTTTGGGACAAAAGTAGGTAACCTATTAGTGCCTGTCTATAAAAGAGTGAGCACTTACATTTCTACATGCGTACTAACAATTGTATTTATAAAGACAGGTTTTATTACCTGATTGTATAAAGCAGAAGTCTCCTTTAACAGATTAAAAGAAGAGGTGAGTGGGATATGCTAAAAAACAAAGGTCCATGTGTGATTCAGGCGATATTCAGGACTTAACTAGACTGCAGCAGACTCATTTAGGATCTTGAACACTGCCCCAAGTCCAAAGTCCACATCTGAGCTGAGAACAGCTATGACTTTACCATCTATCTATGGTTTAAGTTTTCTTTCACTCAGCTTGTAAAGCCTAGAGCGTCACTGTTTCTGCCCACAGATAGCTGTCAATCTTGGTCCATATGGAGATGGAACCATAGGAAATGTTTCATCTCCACTCCCAGCACTTCTTTCCATGTAAAAAGATTTCCACTAGCACAGTAATCCTGACATCTCTGTTCTCAGGAGAAGAGGGAATCATTTAATGTTATTGAGTTCCTTTACCTCCTCATTCTCTAGAAAGCTATGTGCATAGAGAAAGCACACATTCTGCTCTGCTATTTCAGACCCTAAATTTTAGAGTACATTGTCCAGTGTTGGAAATAAGGTAGGTAAATCTCTCTAAATCTGAGATTCAGTGTTAGTAAGGCCATCCTCCAAAATCAATTTTATCAGTGAGAAAATTGATAATTTGCTCTCTATCTATCTTACTCTGTTTTTCAATGACTCAAACTCAGCTGGAGAAGAGAGATGTTCCTTCTCTTGAGCTCACAAAAGACCCTCAACAACATATAATACAATGGGTGGGAAATTTGTCTTTTCCAGGACAAGGAAAAGGAAGATAAACTTAGGTCCTGAAAGACTTGGGATAAAATATCAGAGATATAAACTTAGCAAAGTTGAACTTAGCTGTTAGAAAATGGAATTGGATTAGTTTCCTGTGACTGCTATAACAAATCACCACAAACTCAATGGCTTAAAATCACAGAAATTTATCCTCTCACAGTTCTAGGGGACAAAAACTCCAAAATCAGCTTCACTATGCCTGAGTCCAAGAGTCACTCAGGCCATGCTCCCTCTGGGAGTTCTAAGGGAGAATCTGGCCTTTCCTCTTTCTGTTCATGGGATTGCCAGCACTTCTTGGCTTGTGGCTGCATCACTCCCATCTGCCTCCCTGATCACATTGCCTTCTCCTCTTTGTCAGCTCTCCCTTTGCCTCTCTCTCATAAGGATATATGTGAGTGCATCTAGGGCCCATTCTAATAAGCCGTGATAACCTCTTCATCACAATATCCTAAACTTAATCATACCTATAAAGTCCTTGTTAATGTTTTAATTGTTTTTAATTAAAAATTGTTTTTTCTTAGGTGCCTATGGACAGAAACCCTTTTCCTATATCAGCTAATATTTACAGATTCTAAGGATTAGGACCTGATGTCCTTGGGGGACTATTTTCCCACATGAATTCAGTAGTCTCAAATAAGTATCATTTATATTTCTTTTCTTCTTTTCTCTATGTTCTAAAATTTTACAATTTAAGACACAAAAATATGTGGTCTAATAGCATAGTTTTAGAGAATTAAGAAGGTAAATTCATCCTAGAGTCTGGACCAAACAAATATTTAGAAGGAATATATCATAAGGTGATAACTTTGTGTGTTGGTAAATACGTAAGTGTGGGTGTGTGTAAATCATTAAACTTCCATATATATACCATCTAATTCTCTACCTGAAATGTTGTGAGTTAAACTGAAAAATGTAAATGATTCCTACATATCATTAATATTATAAATTCAAGACCACAGTTATTTATATATTTATTTTTAAAATTCTGGTTGAAGCATGTGGTGAAACAGTTCCAGAATTGAGTTTTTTGTTCTTTCTATATGCAGAGCATATGGTAAAATTATTCATATTTCTAATATGAATTTGGTATTTTATTGTTAAACTCTAGAAAACAACCACCTTTTAGCTAAGAACCATTGTCCTCTAAGACACACTCAATTGCATTTTTTGCTACCAACATTTAGGGGTTAATGTACTTTGTGTTATCATATTCCACCAATATTCAGGAGATTTACCACTTGGCAAGAGTTATTGATGACACTCCGTGAGTAGGATACCTCAAGTCATAGTGAAGGGCAGGCACTGAGCCTCTGCTAAGCACTCTCACTAGCTAAGAAACTTGGACTACATACTACATGTGCCCTGTTTCAGTTAGGACAGGCTATGATATCGTAACAAATAGACCCCCAAATTCAGCATCTCATGTGTCAGGGAACAACACATCTATCTCTCTTTTGGACAACAGGCCAGGATGAGGGTTCCAGGTCAGTGGGAGCTCTGCTATATGCAGTGGACCAGGATGGCAAGGGCTCTCGTGAAAGGACAGTAGAGCCCTTGCCATCCTGGTCCACTGCATATAGTCTGCTCCATCTCAGGAAGTCAGAAGGTAGAAGGGGATGCAAAAACACAGTAGTGCAGCCGGGCGTGGTGGCTCAAGCCTGTAATCCCAGCACTTTGGGAGGCTGAGACGGGCGGATCACGAGGTCAGGAGATCGAGACCATCCTGGCTAACACGGTGAAACCCCATCTCTACTAAAAAATACAAAAAACTAGCCGGGCGAGGTGGCGGCGCCTGTAGTCCCAGCTACTCAGGAGGCTGAGGCGGGAGAATGGCGTAAACCCGGGAGGCGGAGCTTGCAGTGAGCTGAGATCCGGCCACTGCACTCCAGCCTGGGCGACAGAGCGAGACTCCGCCTCAAAAAAACAAACAAACAAACAAACAAACAAAAAACACACAGTAGTGCAAGAGCTCTAGTACGTGGCCACACAGAATTGCAATGGAGACTGGGAAGTATAGTCTAGCTGTGTGCTCAGGAAGAAGAGGAGAAGGGATTTTGGTAAACAGCTGGCAGTCTTTGCTGCATGCACTATTTCCGCCTCAGCAAAATAAAAATTGACTATGTAAAACAGAGGTCATGGGACCTTGGGGTATACACAAGCATTCAAACCAATGAATAGTGAAAACTTATTCTACCCAAGCAACTATTTATGCCGAATATTCAGAAGGGGAGGGAAGCAGGAAAGAAATTGTTTATTTTCCTTTAATTATTGAAGATACTAGCTTATATCAGTTTTCTCAAGTGATGAAAATGAAGGGGTTAAGCCTTTATTTTTTACAGTAAATGTTAGTATTATGTAGTATATCTTAAGAAGATTTTTTTCTCTTCATTTCTTAATCTATTGAGGGAAGGAATAGGCAAAGGAAGTTAGGCTTCTTTTCTCAGGGGGCCTAACTGTTGGCCCAGGCTGGGTTCCAAGAAGTAATACAAGGAATGGTAACTGGTGGGGTTGTCTTTTTGCTGAATGAAGAGAAGAAAAGAAGAATTCCAAGTCTGTTTCCCAGGCACAGGAAGGACCAGGAAGCAAGGAAACCTCCAATTTTCAAGTCCACTGAGCAGAATACAAGAACAGGGTCCAAAACAAAGAGTTCTCCGTTGAGAACCGGCAAGATGGAGCAAGCAAGTCCTGCAGGCAGGCTGGGCCTGGAAAGGTGCCAAGAGGCCACAGCACTCTTGGGAGGAGGTTTTTCTGGACTCTTGAGGAGCTAAGACTTTTATATTCCAACCCTGCCTTTAGTTTGAGGTTTGCCTACTCCCTCCAGAAGAGTAATCCGAAGCTAAATCATTCATAACATGAGAATGCTGATCTGTGGCCAGTTGTGAAAGGAAAAGAAAACAAAACAAAACTTCACAAACATAATTAGTAGAATTACCTATAAAAGCTAATGTTAAAAGAGAAATTAGCTTTCATGGGGAGGAAGTGTGATGGCATGACACAGAAATTAAGTGCACTGAATTTAGATTTGCAAAGAGTTTGATTCAATTCATATCCCTGCTTCCCAGTAGTCCATGACCTTGGGCAAGTGAACTATACTCTCTAAATCTTAGTTTCCTTATCTGTAAGATGGAAGATGAAAATAATACCTAATTCATATATTTTTAAGAACTCAATGAAAGAATGTTCCAATGTATCTAATAAGGTATATGAACTCAACACATGCCAGTTAAACAAATTTCTAAAAATTGACTTTCTTATTTCTTCCTTTCTGGGTAAAACAACTGTCCTTTGTATACTTTTTTTTTTTTTTTTTTGGAGACAGAGTCTCACTCTGTCTTTTTTTGGAGACAGAGTCTTACTCTGTCATCCAGGCTGAAGTGCAGTAGTATGATCTCAGCTCACTGCAACTTCTGCCTCCCAGTTTAAGCAATTCCCCTGCCTCAGCCTCTCGAGTAGCTGGACTAGGACTACAGGCGTGAGCCATCATGCCTGGCTAGTTTTTTTGTATCTAAGTAGAGATGGGGTTTCACCATGCTGCCCAGGCTGGTCTCGAACTCCTGAGCTCAGGCAATCCACCCACTTCGGCCTCCCAAAGTGCTAGTATTACAGGTGTGAGCCGCTGCTCCTGGCCTGTCCCTTGTATACTTAAAAAACAATCAATCAAATCTTCCTCCATGACCCCTTACGCACTATTGAGTAAATGTGGGATCTTAAGTTGTGATAATTGATATATGTAAAATGTCAATTTAAGAACATCTCCTTTCAGACATGAGTGTTTCCCTGCAAACTTAGGTTTATGTCTAAGACCTTAAGGAAATAAATACCATAAAAAGACATAGTTCAAATAATGTATTAATAGAAAAAAGGTTCATAGGAATATCTCAGTGTTTTATTTTATATGAGATGTGTCATATGCTAAGAATATATGATTCTCTATAATTTATTATTTTTCAAAGTAGTCTTTGAGAGGCCATCTTTCCTATTATGACTTTGTCCTGGTAAGTGGGAATTTCATTCGTGAGGACTCCAAGTCTTATCTATGGAGTCCATTATCACTGGGCATGCCAGTACATCTTCTGGCAAACTGTGACAACAGTCTTCATTGGCAACCGTCAGAACAAAAGAGGATTTTTCTAAAGGTGATGAGGCAGAAAAGGGAAGCAGATGGCCCTGAGGAACATAGAGAAATGTCAAGGGAATTGGCCTATCTTCTTGGCACTTTCAGGCCTGGCCATGAGGGGTATGTGCCTGATCATTCCCTCATGAAAAGCTGAGAAGGAAGGATCTAGCCGATTGCACACTAAAGATAACTTGGAAAAGGAACTTGACAGTCGTAGGGAAGAGGAGTTGCAACATAAACTGGAAAGCAGATGAAATCCACTGGTATGATGAAATTAAAGAGACTTCCCAAATGTGCTGGGAAAATTAGTGGAATCTTCAAACCATTGCAAAATTGTTTCATAAGAATTAGATGAACTAATATTAACTTAGTTTCTGCTATGTGTCCAGTACTATGCTAAGTTTGACATGCTTTGCTTCAGTTAATACTCAATCTAGCCCTAAGAGGTAGGCACTAATATTGTCCCCATCATGCAGACTGGAAAATTGAGATTTACAGAGGTTAAGTCTTTAGTCTTAAGTAATTCATGGAATGCAAAGTACAGAGCAAAGATCACTTACCCAGAACTTAGCTAGGAAAAGAAGTGTGTTCATAAATACACTTTTCAGTGATAATTAAATTCTAAGAAAACTTTGCTCACATCCTCTTGAATGAATTGATAACTAGTATAATGTCTGGAAAGGCATGTTTCTTTGAGGTCACATTGCAGCACTTTCAAAAGGGTTTCCCTCAAAGGTGTTTCATCTATTAGTATCAGCAAAAAGATCTCACAGAATGACTAATTTTTAGTAATTATGACCAGCAAGCCTTTGTTGAGTCATTCTCTTCAGAAGTAACACCCTGATTCATCAGATCTGTTTTTAACATTAATTATATTTAACATCTGACATCTTCTTTACCTCTCTCCACATCACTGAATACTAGGGAGAAAATAAGGTAAGGCAAACTCAGGTTATGATTAAAATAATAATTGAGCATTAGTGAATTAAATAAAGTAAAAATTGAATGGATTCAACATCCCCTGAAGCAAACAATAAAACATCTTACATTTCTTAAGGTGAAAAAGAACATGAATTTTTCACAATGTTTGATGTTAGTGTTGTGCATGGATTGCATAATATAAATTAGATGCTTTTATATACAAAAAAAAAGGTGTTTATGTGATCATCCTAAGAAGTGAGATGAGCAAGGTAGTATCTACTTAAAATAAGCTGCCTTTCTATTAAATAACTCATTGTAAAATTGTAAAACGACTTACAATGAACAGCGACAACTTCTAAAATTGTTACTAAGGTTTCAATAATAACGTGTGCCAATACCTAAGAAATAGAACTGGGTAGTATTTGAACCCCTCTGCAGAAAGATGTCAGCAACGCTAGATCAGATGGACTAACTTGGAGAGAAAACTTTTTTTCCCTTGATAGAACAAAAATGCATGTGGTGAACATTTGTTGTTTTTTGCCAGTCCAGTATCCCCTCCACTTGTTTTGAGAGTGCCCCTCTGATTTTCTGGGGATCTGCCCATTGCCATTAGGAACCATCTTCATGGAACTGTCAGACTATGGATCAAAGTGCAAAGGGGTGAGTTGGCACTTCCTCCCCAACCCTACTCTCACTTGCCAAGACCCATCAGATAGAAGTTCCAGGAATTTGGCCCAAGGACGGAACATGGTTGGAGCTGAGTTTTTTGTTTTTTTTTTTTTTAATCTTCCCAAAGAGATTGTATCTATTTCTTCACCCAGATCCCCACCACTGCTCTGCATCTGTCTCTCTGGAGGTCTGGTTATGCTTCTGTTTCCTAGGTATTGAAAGCTGCTCCACATTCTTCCACTAAATCCCACTTTTCTTTAAGTTAGCCAGTTTCTGTCGTTGCTTGCAAAGAAAAAGCATTAACTGGTATAGTACAATGTCTCTTCTTTTTTACTGAAAATCTTAAATGCTTTTACATCTAAATGAGATCAGACCTTTCCTGAGAATGTTTGTTCCTAAAAAAAAAATAGAACATTTTCAGTGTATGATCAACTCTTCTAGATGAAAAAAAATTACCAGAATTGAACCTCCATGTCATAATAGATACAAGTAACTACACATAGTAAAAACAAAAGAGTTCTCTCTTTTATTCTTCATTTCTTCTAAATCCTTATCATTCTGAGTTATCATCACTGGGGGGAGGAAAAAAAAAAGTTTAACTCTTTTCTACTTGAACTTTTTCAAAGTCTGTCTTCTAGTATGTTGTTAGAGTCAATGAGAGGTTGTTGAAGGCTCTCTTTCCAGGTACTAAAAATAGATAAGAAGCTGTGTTTCTGGGTTAGGCTAAATGTATGTCCTAAAGATATACTCTAAAGAATGAAAGCATTTTTTTTTAGACCATTCAAGTAAAATTCACTTAGTTCTCAATTATCTGGCCACTTGAAATGGTTAGCAGCTTGAGGTTTGAATTGATTAGCTCAATTGAACATAGATCCAGTCATTCACTGAGGAGTGACAGTTACCAGGCCAGGTGTGGGGACTGCCTCTCCTATAGCCAACATACTAACTCAGCTGCGACTACCCTAGATCTCTTATTATGTTCAAAAACAGCACCCGTCATATCTGTTTGTTTGTTTGATGAAGTATATATACACAGAGAAGTGTCTAAAGCATATGGACAGTTTAAGAATGATGATAAACACAATCGGTATTGGTTTTTCACTTATTATATTCAGCATTTTACATCTGCCTACTGAAAGCTTCCCAAGACTACCATGGCCAAAGTTCCATGCCCGTCATATGATGACCCTTAGTCATTGTCCTTATCCCTAACAAAGCACTTATCCCTCTTTGATCTCTTTGCCCAGAACTCACCCATGCACCAGCACTCATGCACAAAACTCATTAAGGACATGGAGTGTACCTTATTTTCACTGTATCACCAAGGCCAGGCATGTGGTAGGTCACTTAATAAATAACTGATAACAAATGAATGAGTGAATGAAAATAAATGTGTGACCCATAATTGTTTTCAAGTAGCTTCAAGTAGAGTCAGAGAAGGGAAAATAGTAAAACAGTTTAATACAATTTGCTAAGTGTTTCAATAAGGAAAGCCCAGGATGGGGGCGATTCAGATTGAGACTGGCGCCCACCTAGCCCAGATCTTCTTGGAAGTGGTGTGCTGAGTCTTGGTGGAAGAGCAGGTGTCACTAGTTGAGTAAGGTGACAGAAAAGGAATAAAACAGGAGGAACGAGAGTCCTGACAGCTTGAGTTGCCATTGAGTGACTAAGGTACAGTCTAAATCAGAGGTTCTTAATCCATCTCTTCACTTGTGCTTTTGTCTTTTCTGGCAAATGTCTTGAAAGGAAAATCCAAGTCCTTGCTTTCAGAAGACTTGCCACTTGGTTTTCTTGGAGTTTCCACCACCATGCTGCCTCATTCCCCTGAGAAAACCTAAGTGAAAGGTTCTGGTTGAATTACCTAAATCCCTCCACCTCCTCCTATCAAGTTTTTACCCAGGCCAATTACAGCTAATATTGCTATTTTATAAATGATTCCAGCAAATGCTTCTCAGAATTCAAATTTTAAAATGCCGTCTCTTTTAATATTAGCAAAATGATGATTCAAATTGTCTGACACACTCATGATGCTCACCTCAAATGACATATTCTGGATGAATATTGATTTCCTCTTAATTTTTGTTCTTTGATGATGCAAATTCTTGACAGTGCATTCCCAGGACAATATTTGTGAGGTAATGTGCACTGTACAATTAAATAAAATTCAGACTATACTGTCTTTTTCCGGGACCAGCCCTTATTCCTTCAGAGGCCAGGTAGTATTTCTTCAGTGGCTCCCTGATTCAAGCAGCACTAACTACACAAGGGAGGTTTCTTACTCAAAAACCTGGTCCTTGGAGTAGCAGCAGAACTCAGAATCTACCCTGGGTCTACTAAATCATAATCTGCATTTTAACTAGATCCCTACGTGATTTGCAAAAGGTTTAATCTAGTGCACTTACTCTAGATGATTGTTAGGGAATGTTTGGGGATACAGTATTGAGACAAAAATCCTCAAATTCAAGCTCAATGGAAAATAGGATAACACTGACTAGTGAGGTAGTGATGACCTTAGGAGTAAATATTTTAATTGCATCACCAATCTAAATCCATCTCAACTCTCCTCCATCTTCTCTGACTCTATCAAATCAATTATCTTAAATTTCCCCACAACATAATCTTTCTAATTTGGTCAGGTCAAACTTTGCATTGTCTTGCAAATGTTGTGTGTCTTCACTTAGTGAAGTAGTCAGAGTTCTCCAAAAGAACACAAGTAATAGGATGTGGTCACACATATATGAAGAGATTTATTATAAGGAATTTGCCATGCAATCAAGGAGGCTGGCAAGTCCTAAGATTTGCAGGATGAGTCAGCAAGCTGTTGACCCAGGAGAGCTGATGGTTTAGTTCCACCCTAAGTCCAAAGGCCTGACAAGCAGGAAAGTTGATGGTGTGGCCATTCCAAAGGCCAGCAGACTCAAGACTTAGAAAGATCTGATGCTTCAGTTTGAGTGTAAAGGCAGGAAAGAAACACCATGTCCCAGTTCAAAGGCCACCAGACACAAAGAATTTCTCTTAGGGGAGAGTCAGCCTTTCTGTTCTATTCAGACCTTCAACTGATTGGATGAGACCCATTTACATAAGGGAGGGCAACCTGCTTTACTCCTTCTACACAATGTTAATCTCTTCCAAACACCCTCATAGGCATACCCAGAATAATGTCTGGCCAAATATCTAGTTACCTTGTGGCACAGTCAAGCTGACAAATATTTATAATGTCCCCATCCCCTGTAAATCTTCTTCCACTGCACATCTTCCTAAAGCACAGTTCAAGTCTTTTTTTTTTTTTTCAGGAAGCTTTTCCTAACTCCCCTTCATGGATTTCTTCCTTGTCTCGATAGCCTATAGCACCCAGAGAGTCAGTACTACTTGTGGTAAAAAATCTGGTCCTTGGAGGAGCAGCAGGGTGATTTATTGTTTTTATTTTCTACTCTTGTTTTTGGCATGTTAGATTTATCTCTGCCCAACTGGTAACATATTTTATGATAGCATCCATCCAAAAGCAGGAGTTCAGTCACATGTTTACTGCAAACCTCATAGTTCCCAGATACTCCCCAAATCCTGGCTAATTGATAGTTTTATTTATTTTCCTAATTAAGTTCACAAATATATTTATCTTAGTATTTTTTTTTTGCTAGTTAGAAGATACCAGAATATCCTTCCTGCAAGAATTGCCACTGAAACTTGAGCATTGTTATTACATGTGCACTAACTGGGATCTTCTTGAGACTATGTTGAATTTTTATAGTACCATTTTGTTTAGTACATAAAAATGACACCAGTCTAGTGTGTCATTGAATTCCCACACTGATATTGATTTTGCTGAAAAAATTTTCAGGAAATGATCTGTTCATATACGTGGCCTACATGATATTGAATAGGAAGGAATTATATTGTAATGTCCTAGAGTCACTGCAGCTGGGCAGTTGAGAAAAGGACACAGCACACAGAAAGGACAACAGTGCTGCACAATGAGGTTTGTTTTCAGTCCAGAGTCCAAGCAGAAAATGACTCTTCCTACCCAATGGGGTTTAAAATGCTCATTGGTTCACTTCAGCAAATCACAAACTGACCATGGTCAAAGAGATGAGATGAAGGTGACACAGCAATTGCAGAAGGGTTCAGAACTCTGAGGCACCTGTAACTCTTCCCCCAGGACATTTATTAGGTCTCTTGAGCACACAAGGAGGAAAGTGATGGCCATGTAAGGGAGAGTTAGGAAATAAGAGGAGAAATAAGTAGATCTCGGTTTAACCCAGTCTATATTCCTGTCCATGAAACCAGACAGTTGCCATTGCCAGACCGGCTGCTGGTCTGGGCATCAGTGTTTGTCCTCTTAGCAGCTCCAAGGGTTAGATCCACCACATTCTCTCTGGCAATTACATTGGATCATTAGCTACCTATTCTTTGGTGGACTTATTCCCATGCTTATGACACTTTCTCTGAGACTTTCCCTCTTAAAAACCTAATCCTTACTTACCTAGACTGTACACTTGAAGGAGAAAAGAGGACACACACACACACACACACACACACACACAAAATTGTGATTTGGGAAGGCCTGGCCAATATTTGCAGGGTCTGGTGCAAGAATATAAATGGAGGTCTATATACCATCTGTCTAAATATTTAAAAGTTTAAATTAAGCCAACGAGCTCTTAAATGAAATACATTCCATCCTTCGCTACAAAGGAAGGTTCAAATTCAGGATGCTTGCAGTCTTCAGAGGTCCACACTGAAATGTGGCAGCAGGTAGGGGAGACCCAGTCACTGGCCACAGGCCTTCTGATTTTGCTGGATCCCTTAACATTCTTGCTACTGGTTCCATATGGTCTGCACAACAAGCATGAGTGCTATGTGAACATCCATGGTGGCCTTTAGGTGTAGTTCCATCCACAACCACCCTCACCAAACAAAAACAAAAAAACACAGAAGCTAGCTGTTCTTAATCAAAATGTTGGGATTTGGCATGGTCTACCCTTTGGAGAATGGATAAGGCAAAGAGGCCACTACAGGTCCAATAGGTTTAGAGCCTTTCAGGCAGAGAATTCTGGAATCTCCAGAACCCAGACAATAGTCTTAGAAGTGGGGTACACACTTAGTGGAAAGGGGCATAGCCAACAGATATCTAGAGTCAAATCTCAAATGTAGGAGCCCAGGGCAAGGGGTTCTCTTAGGGGCAGTACTGAGGCTGGGGACGGAAGGCTGACAGGGGATCTTGTACATTAGGACAATCATTTGCCACCGTACAGCAGAGAAAATGCAGAGAATACAACCTGACGTAAAATTCACACATATACTACTCAGGTCAGAGAGTTAAGAGCTGTAGTCTCAGGAAATTTCCACACAAACAGGCATTTGGTATTTTCAGCTGATGCTGGAAAAAAAACCTCAAGTCCTTCACACAGAGCAATTGGGAAAGCCTCCATATACTTGGTGTCGAATGTATAAATGAGAATTCAGACCTTCCTGTGATTTTAGTAAATTCTCTCAAGCAAGATGCAGACTCGCAGCATAACCAGGACTGGATACAAAAAAAGAGTGTTCTCAGAAGTTAGAAAAGGAAGAATCAGGACCAAATGAGGTCAACGATTATATTCTTGGTCACAGTTCCTATGATACATTCTTATGGTTTATGGTATAGCAAAATTGTATAGTTTTCCTTTCTGAGTCAGCAATCATTCTGAATATATCCCATTGTTATCCTTATGAACCCTCTAAGTTGTATTATTTATAGATACTTACATAGGCAGTAGTGTGTTGGAGCCAGCTTGGACTAGCTCAGAAGAGTCAACTGTGCACGATGCTTTTCAACTCTGTCTTCAGGGACTTCAGGAGGACTGCTTAAAATTGGCCTTGTTGTGAGTACTTTTAATACCATGGAAATTGGCAAACACTGAAAATCAGGGCTTTTCTTCCCCTGGAGAGGCTTTTGTTACACATTTACTAGCACACCACTGTACCTAGGCCTGATGTGGGTAAAACTATCCAATAAGTAGCTCTCTTACTTAATAACGCTAATTTCTGGGTAGGCCACATACTTTTCACCCACAAACACAATTTATATATTCATATCTAAATCTTATTTTAATATATAGCTGTCCAAAATACTTTAGATTTTGTTTTTAAAGATTATAAACCAAAATATCAGTGTTTACAAATTGTCGATGTTATCTCCCAGATAATTTTATCCAAACATGATTTTAAAAAAGGATTTATTGCCTAGAAAGGCAATAAAAATTAGTTCTGAGTTTAGAAAAATGGGGGAAAAAATTCTCCTGCACCTGGTCAGAAAGTGCTATTTAGCTTTTGAGAATAATTTTGAAGGGCACAAAGGCATTCTCATGTTGATGGTTTCACTCTGGGGTTTGTTTTCTGAAACTGCCTAGAGCACCGAATCCAAAAACAAAACAAAACAAAAAAAACAGGTGTGTGCATTTCCTATGGGAATCTGTCATCCCTTTGGTTCTCCTCTCTTCTAAGTAAGAAAAATTCAAATTTCCTCCTTCAAGTCATGCTTCAACACGCCGAGGGCAGACACCACACACCTGCTCCTCCATCCCAGAATGTCAGTCATCATCAGCGGGAAGGCAGGCAGGGACAGGGAGCGGGCAAAGGGGATTGGCAGTCACCTGAAGGACGGGGCACAGCCGTGGTTGCTCTCTCTGTCTGGTGGTGGAAAGTCACAAAATTTGGAAAAGTCAGAACTGCAGAGCAAGCTAGCTACATAATTCCTTTACTGGAAATAAAGACGGAAAACAGTTTTTATGGCTTGTCAGCTTTCAGCAGGTTGGGAGAATACTAACCACACGTGCCATCACTCCACTCTTGTGCTAACTTATTTACACCATCTGTGGAGAAAACCACGGGCTAGAAGGAAATTACCTTGACAACTTCTTTTGCCCAAAGAGCTGTTGTATTTTCTCAATGCTCTAGTCTAGACTTGCTCCAAAAAAAACACATTTGAGGAGTTGCACTGGAAAGTTTCTCATTTGAATTTACGTTACGAGTTCTGACCTGGCTGGGGTTAATTTGTCTAACAAAAAGTAAATACTTTGATTCCTAACCAAATTTTAAAGGATAAATATCTTTAGAGTAAGCATTATAATGTAGGCACCCATTAACTGATTGTAATTGGTAGGTTTAAGAAAGAGCTCCCAAAGATAGCCAAGTCCTGATCCCCAGAACCTGTGAATATGTTCTGTTACTCAGCTAAAAGGACTTTGCAGCTGTGGCTAAATTGAGGGGGCGAGGGAAGAGGGTCCTGGATATCCAGTTGGGCCCAATGTAATCACAAGCATCCTTGTAAGAGGGAGGTGGGAGGGTCAGAGTGAGAGAAGCAGAGATTTGAAAACATTACCCTGCTGTCTTTAAGGATGGAGCAAGAGGGGCCGGGCGCGGTGGCTCACGCCTGTAATCCCAGCACTTTAGGAGGCCAAGGCAGGCAGATCACGAGGTCAGGAGATCGAGACCATCCTGGCTAACATGGTGAAACCCCGTCTCCACTAAAAATACAAAAAATTAGCCGGGCATGGTGGCGGGCGCCTGTAGTCCCAGCTACTCGGGAGGCTGAGGCTAGAGAATGGCGTGAACCCGGGAGGCAGAACTTGCATCTCAAAAAAAACCAAAAAACAAAACAAAACATAAAGATGGAGCAAGATGTCTGGAGCCCAGGAATACAAGTAGCTTCCAAAAGGTGGAAAAGGCAATTAAGTGGATTTACCTATAAAACCTCCAGAGGAACACAGCCCTGCAGACACCGTGATATTAACCTGGTGAAAGCCACTGTGGACTTCTGACCTCCAGAACTGTACAAAAATAAATCAAGGTTGTTTTAAGCCACAAATGTGTTATATCAGAAGTAGGGTACTAATACATTTACAGAGCAAGACCTAAAAGTCTGTTTAACTTTTATGGGGAAAATTGTACCCAAAATCCACACAATTACAGACCATATGATTACATTTCACCACACACAGTCACAATGATATGCAAATGACTATCCACGAGGTTATACTCAAGGTGCTTGTATTTCAACAACAGTGTTTTCATTTTAATGCTAGAGGATACGTTTTAGAGTTGAAAAACATACGATACCATCAGTACACATAGACATATTTAGAATATGAATGCAGATTCAGCACTGCTGAAGTAAACAGGTTGCCAGTTAATTCTGATAACTTGACTTTTTGATGAGTAAAATCTCACATTCTGTGGAAATGGAGTTTGTGTGCATGTGTGCAGTTAACTGGAAAGATTGTAGGAAGCAAACGAGGCTATTTTAAGAATGTTATCTAAAATTTCAAGGGAAGTCTAAGTTTGATTTTTCACTCCCTACCACCTCAAAAATAAAACCAAAAATAAGGCAGGGCCATGTGCCAGGTAAGGTGCCAAGGTGTGCAGGGGAGGGGACAGCCCAATAGTCACTGGCTCGTAAACGGTGGTAAGTGAAGCTGATGGGGTACCAGCAGAGCAATCTCTTCAGAAGAAGCAGGCAGATGAGGCTTGATCCTACAAATGAACCCTAAGTCAAAGACTATGGGTTTTCACAAACTTGTCTCTGACCTTAGAAACCATGAGACCAAATGAGACCAAAAACAAACATCAAAAAAACAAAAACAAACAAAAAAGCCCCACAATTCTCTGAGGCTTATTTTGGAGAGAAGCTCTAGCCAGCTGGAGCAAACTTCTCTTTGTTACTCTTTACATATGGTGGATGGATTTGGATGCACTGGGCTGAATGTGGAAGGCATAGTGAAAGGTGGCAACCCTGTGAAAAATAGTATCTCTGATGTTCATGTGCTTACTAAAATTAAGGTAATGAGATGTTAGATGGCCATTTCTGAAGCCTGCAACCTTGACGGGATATGGGGAAAGTATCTGGATTGAGGGTCAAAGCATCACAAAGTCTGAGTCATCAGTTTCCCTTTATTTAGCAATTAGGGAGTTATTTAGGGGACTCTGGATGTAGGCCTCAGGACTGTGCAGTGAGCCATGTGCAATAGCAGTAAGTCCTGACCCATAGTCACCTGGCCTGGAATTGGCGAGTAAGATCCTTAGAAAAGCAGTACTCACTGAGAGTTTTCCAAAGAGTACCAAAGCTAGAAACTCCTGTCTGAATGAATAAGGCAAGGCTGTCCTGATGCCCTTGCTTGGAAAGGCTACATTAATTTCTCTCTCTCCACTCAGTTGCTCTGAACAGACCATTCTTACCTTTGCAGCAGTGACCTGGGTTCTCCATCTCTTACTTTCATGTCTACCTAGCTGGTGACGTTTTTAAAAATTGTGCATGAGAGGAACATGCATCATGACACTGTCCTCTCTGTCCCCTTCCCGCCCCACCCCCACGATATTAAAGCTGCTCAATTTAGACCCTGAATTGGTAGTTGGTAAACTATATTGATTCACAGACCCCTTTAAAATTCTAATAAAATATGTGCACACATCCTCCTCCCCTAGACAGGAGATTGTGTGTATGCAAATACTTAGACACCACGTGCAACATATATTTGCATAAGTTCGTGAATTCCCCCAAAGTTCATTTACAGAAGACCATGTTTAAAAAAAAAAAAAAAAAAAAAAGCCCTCACCTTAAAGGATTATTTCACCCTGTTTTGGGGTTGCCAAGAGCTTTAAAAAGAGAGAGGGAGTGCAATGATGCCTGAGCTTTTTTAAAAAAGACAGCTTGGTTCTTTCTATGAGTTGTTGAAGAGTTGAAAAGCAAATAAACGTCAATAGATCTGAATCCCAACATTGTTTAATGACAATCTTGCCATATTTGCCAACTTGCTGCTTAACAACCATCCTGTTGACACTGTGTAAAAAGCTTTCCAGGTCCTCCCAGGTAAATAACCAACTCCTACCGGTCATCTGGCCGCCCAGCTGAGCTCTTTCATGAATACACACAAAATTCATGAAGATGAGTCATTCTTTTTGCCAAATGTACCTTGATAGCTTTTACTTCATGCTATCATTTCATACACTAATCTCATAAAGACAATTGTAAGAAGAAAGTCAATTTAAGTAGAAATCTATGACTGAAATGATATAAAGAATAAAATGTCCCTATTTGTGAAAATTGTAAACGCCTAACCTTTCTGAATCATTCAGGTTTGCATTTCTCTAGTATGTTTAGCATATTTGATAGATGAAAAAAGATTTTTTTTTTTGGTGGGAGGAGGGATTTATTTCATTTGCCCCTGAAGTTAAATCTCATGAAATCATGTGAAATTCAGTGATGTGTTACTGGGAAAAAAAAGGGTAAGCTGTTTGATTTCATTAAAAATTATAACAAAATCATAGATTCATCATAAGCAAATGGAAGAAGCGGAAGGTTTCCTTAGGAAGAAAAAGAATGGAGCAGAACTTTTGATGGAAAAAAAGGATTGTGGGGTAGAAGGTAGATAAACAGCATTGTGCTGTTGCTGGCTGGCTCTAATGGTAATTTGATCGCTCTCGGAGCAGCAGCCTGGCAAGAAGCCTGAAGGAACACAGAACTAACCCATGGAAGAAGGGGGTGGGGAGTGGAATTTGTTGGATTCGCTAATTAGGCCCTTTCCTAACAGCCAAGAAGGAAATGGATTACCTGTGGCTGTGACTCAGAGACTTATGGCCAACAAGCCAAGTTACCTGCATGGAATTCTGCCAAGAAGTATTAGAGTAACTCCAGCTTTCACAGTGGTTTTACTAAAGTTTGGAAAACAGGCAGGAATATCTGCAAAAAGTCAGGTGACAGTTTTAACTTTGAACAGCAAATGAAGTTAACAAAAAGATTTCCCAAAGTCAAAAGTGATTTAAATTGCTAGAATAAATCTTAAATGCCAGAATTCAGATTGGAGGCAGAAAGATCAGGAAGGACAGGGTTCTGCTGTGAGAGGAGCCTGAATTGAAACTGCAGTATAATGAAATTTTAGAGAGCAGAGGCACATTAGATATTTCATTTTCCCCTCACTCTTGCATTTTACATATGAGGAAACTCGGGTTCAGAGAGCTTCTATGTCACTGTATGACTTAACTAAGATCCTATACTTAATGTCAAACCTAATAGGTTCTGGAGTCCCTGAGGACTAGTTCGGGGACACTGAAAATAGAGAAATAGATGCAAGAGGTACTGCAATGAAAAACCAATGCTGATTAAGAACAACTGAAGAAGCCGCAACTTAGTGAAAAAGACACCAAACTGTAATCAGGTATTGGCATGATCGACAACTAATTTTAGTGCTTTCTTCCCCATGGAAGGCTCTTTTTAGCTTTTTCTTGGGTTAGGACCTTATTTTTTTTAAGTACATTCTAATCATCCTTTCTATAGTCATGTCTACAGAGAACCAAACACAACAGACACAGTGGTTTTTACCACTACAAATTGTCAAGAAAATAACATAATCTATACTGTTCTTCTTTTTTAAATAGAAAGTCCTTAGAAATGTTATTCAATTATTTGTACATCTCTAGAATGATTTAAGATAGGGACTTCTAATTACTTCTAGTTATAAACTGAGAACAGATTTTAAGCCGAATCGAATCATTGTTAGATTCTAATATTTTCATAAACTTTATCTAAGGAGCTGAAGGTCTAGAAACCTGCAGTAAAAAGAAAGGGTCACCTTGGCTGTATTGTTAATATATATAAATCTTAACTCTTATAGAACACTTTCCAAAGTTTTTTAGTATCACATGAAAGTAGGGGAAAGACTTCTGGGAAGTTTTCTGCTGTTTAATAAGGAATTTTGTGTATTGGAATGTCATTAATATTATTGAATCAAGAAAAATGGATCTGTGGTCTGTATATTTAAAGTTCATTTAAATTGTTAAATGATTATCTCAGATATCACTATCTTGGACATTGTACAAATAAAACACCTTCAATATAACTATTATTTTGGTGTTTTGTGCTCATAGATACCGAAAGAGTGATTTAAGATGCATTTTAAAAATATATGGATATTACCAGGCCAGGCTCGGTGGCTCATGCCTATAATTCCAGCACTTTGGGAAACCGAGGCAGGCAGCTCACGAGGTCAGGAGTTTGAGACCAGCCTGGCCAACATGGTGAAACACTGTCTCTACTAAAACTACAAAAATTAGCCAGGTGTGGTGGCAGGTGCCTGTAATGCCAGCTACTCGGGATGCTGAGGCAGGACAATTGCTTGAACCTTGGAGGCGAAGGTTGCAGTGAGCCGAGATTATGCCACTGCACTCCAGCCTGGGCGACAAGGGCAAGACTGTCTCAAAAAATAAAAATAAAAATAAAGAAAGGATATTCCCAAAAAAGCTAAAAAGAAGCATAAAATTGGTTCTAAATCATGCTAATAGGTGATCTCAATTTGGCATCTTTTTTACTAATTCGTAATTTATTCAACTGTTGTTTATCTACAATTGTTTTGTCATAGTCTTGGATTAAAACACAATGTCCATTGACATGATGTAAAGCCATGGTAAAATTTACCAGAGCCCCTGATTTAAGCGCTCTATTAAATGAATCCAAAGAGATTAAATGAAAGAAGCGGACCCTATCCTTTTTATTTTCATAATTTTCATTTTATGAGATAAATTATTTTAATTTTACATGACCATTTAGGTATTTCAATAATACTGAGAATAAACCATTTGAAAATAAGCCAGTGGTAGTAGTATATAAAAGCATTTGACATAAAGGAGAAAATGTCTAACATATTTTGAACATCTCTTGAAAAGGATATGATAAATATTAAGTATTACAACAACATAATTTGTTTTGCTGTTGATAACCAAAGTCCATAGGATAAAACCTCATCTGAAGGCTGTCTTCAGGAGACAGAATATACAGAAGTATCAATGGCTATTTATGAACTATGAACTCAAAACCATAAGAGTATATTTCAGAAAACAAGAACAGCATAATACATCACTTATCTTTTAGATATTCATAATTTGAATGTTCCATAGCCATAGCATTTGAAATAGGAAGCATCGAAGAAGAGTTTGACAGTGGATATTTAAGGACTAGGTCTTGTTTCTTAAGCATGAAATGGCAACAGCAGTGACCGAGCAAGTGTTGAATTCATTCTGCCAGGATTTGGGAATAAACTGACGAAGTTCCAAGCAGAGTGACTCTGCATATCACTCCCATCTCCAAGGAGCTGCCACAGCAAGGGCTCTCAGTTATGTTTCCAGTCGAATTATCAGAAAGTAAATGTTAAATCAGAGCACGAACTTACCCTTCAGAGAACTTCCATATTACTCATGGTATTTGGACAATTCTAACCCCAAATCATGCAAGGGAGGCCTGGAAACAACCAGAGTTCACCTTCAGTTGCTGGCACTTGAAACGTACTGGAGCCAACCTACTAAATGCCAACATATTTTCTTGTATTCTTTTTTTTCTGTTTAAAATTTATGTCAATATGCACTAATTATTTTATCACAAAAGGATTAAGTCCTGTAAAATGCATGAACACATTTAGAATTTTTGTTTTATTTATCAACTTCCAGCCTATATATGTTTTTGTATTATACATTCTAGTGTTACATATGTCAGGCCTCTCTGAGTCTTCCTCCTCATGTGCCATGCTGGCTGCAGCTTCTGCTCTCCTGTGGTGTTACATACCTGTCCTACATGATTGCAAATTATCTAATTGCAGATATTCTCATTGTACTGATAGGAAAAGAAAAAGGCAAAGTCACTCAGGTCTGAGAGTTATAAACCTGAACAGAAACCCTGGTAATCTCTAGGTATGAATAACCTTAATAATCTTTTATTCAGGCAACATAATATTACCCATTATAATTCCATTAATGCTATGTATAGCATCTTCTTTTAATCACTGAAAGATGAAATACTATGAATTCACAGCACCATGTAAATTCCAGTTTTGGATGAAGTTCTGTAATTGTTTAATCACAAACACACAGACCCATGAAGAACCAGTTTGTTAAGAGAGAGAGGGAGAGAGGAAGAGAGAACTTCCATTTGATCCTGAATAATGTTATATAAATATATTTAGTATCACTTCTGTGAGAAAACAATAGTATAATTAAATGTATAGTCTTATTAAACATCAAAATCTCTATTTTCTTTGTAAAAAATATTTGGGATAAGGGAGAGAGCTCAGATGAAAGAGAGTAATAGCTGGAATTAAACATTTGCTAGTCATTCATTTAACTGGTACTCACTGAACAAACGGAAAGCACTTGAAGGGGAAGAGAGATTCCTTTCTTTTCCCTAGACTTCAACCTTTCTACTTCATAAGACTAGACCTCTTAAATATTTATGTGCCCACTTTCCTAGACATTTATACAATCACACTGGTTGGTGCCAGCGTGTGTGTGCTATT
The DNA here is from genome assembly GCF_003255815.1 of Theropithecus gelada. Classification (NCBI taxonomy): domain Eukaryota; kingdom Metazoa; phylum Chordata; class Mammalia; order Primates; family Cercopithecidae; genus Theropithecus; species Theropithecus gelada. The sequence goes on from NC_037680.1 coordinate 89,554,919, forward strand.
GTTGGGGATGTTGTTGATAGGGAAATGGTACAAAAGGTGGGCAGAGAGCAGAACTGTGACCTATATAAATGGAGAGAAATTGGGGCAACTTTCATTAGTTTATTCATTCATGGGTCCATTCATTGACTTATTCACTCTTTATTTCATGTAACATATTTCTTGAGAACCTACGGTGTTGCAAGCATTGAGCTAGCATAGCTATCCTCCTTTCAGATAGCTAACTAGCCAGCTGAAAATGAGTTGCTGTAATTTTACAGAGGAAATAACTCAAAGAACAACTTGTTGTATTTTCAGTCATTTTTGTAGTTTGCTTCACTAACATAAAAATGTATTTTTCAAAAAACGGAAAAAAACCCTGAGTGGTGCAATGAAAATAAAAAATACTTCCCTAATTACAGATGTCTATCTGTGGGTCTATTAGTCTTAAATTACCAGTGATTAAATTCTAATTGTAGCAGAGAAACAAACTTCTAGGCAGCTTAAAAAAAAAAAAAAAAAAAGAAAAGCAAACAGTGAAACAGAGCACAATGAATACGGGTAACTTACCTATTTCTACATTTAAGCTATATCTAAGAGCGAGCCTGTCTCCTTGCACACCTTTTCTCTGCTTTCAAGAAATAAGACAGAGTTTTCAATGAAGTTATGAATCTCTTATCCAAACAGGGAGCTTGAGTATGAAATATGCATGTTAGCAAGTGATAAACACTTTGAAAGGAAATTTTGGTAAATTTTCTCATTTGAAGCCAGTTCCCTTTAAGAAGTTACACATGTTTTATGTGTAATTACATAACAACAGTTCTATAGAAAAAAATAAATCTCTTCTCCAGAGTTAACGAGATCCTTTCTTTGCAAGAAGCAGAGAGTAGAGTGCATTCCTGCTCTGCAATCCTGAGTTTTTCTCAGGGGCATGTAACAGTATCTGAGCCTGCAAGGGTACCCTTCATCCTACCAATTTCTCAGCCCACTACTAGAGTACCTTAGGCATCAGCTGAGGAGCCCTGTCTTTTTCAACTCAATGGAATGGACTTGAGCCTTATCCCACAAGTGGTGGGAACCCCATATTCCTCATTCTTACCATAAGTTCTGATGGGGGAGGGGAAGGTGAGGATGGTGTGTGCTTTTCCTGGTCAATTCTGACTCTGAATTGCTTCTTCTAAGGTTATGTTATGAATTGTGATGCTTTCCCACAAGAGCTGTGTCTGTATCCTGCCACACAACCCCTGAAGCTGAATAAAGAACTTTCTCCTTGATTCTCCCAGCCCTCCAAAAACATCAGGTAAGTGTGTAGCACTTTCTATTAAAGGTTTGGGGATAACAAGGCAATTTATACAGTTATCCCAGTAGTGTTGCTGCTTCAGAGCTTTCCTCAAATTTTTATTCCTTTCACTTTATTAGACAGAAGAGTTATGCTCTCCACCCTTGCATAACCACAGACCCATCCACAGGCTGGCGTAAACGGGGCTATCTAGTCTTGCTCTTTCCCTGTAGTGGTACCAGAGAGAGCCATTGAAATCCAGGTCTTCGCTTTAGTCAGCCCCAGTTAGACTCTCCAGGGAAGGGAATGGTATTGATTGACTTCTATTGATATGAGTTTGTCACTCCCCATATAAAGCAAAGTAGCTATAGTTCCTTTGGGTTTAAAATAACCATTTGATTTATTTCCATTATACTAGATGGCCTTCAGTATTACAGATTTTGCTTTGCCTGCCACGGGATCACAAGCAAAGCCTTCTCCATACGGACAGGCTTGGAGACCAGCCTCAAGACTTAAACTCTCATTGGTCATGTCAGGATACTGTAATTAGGGAAGAAAAAGAAACCTACAGTTTCTGGATTATTTACTTTGTGTCCCCATGAGACACCTATATTCACAACAACCAAGCAAAATAAGTACTCATGTTCCCTATTTTATAGATAAGGAGACTGAGGTCAGAGAAATAACTTGCAGAAGTTTACATGGGAAATGGGAGCAGGGCCAGATGTGGAATCAAGATCTGCCAGCTGGCAAAGCTATGTGCCCTTTCCATCATATCCCGGTTCTAGGAGAAAAAGATGTTAAGCTGTATTTTCCAAAGTATTTGACCTCCCAACCCCGGGAAACTTTGTTTTTCAGACTTTCTCAAACAGCCTCTCAGATTCTCCCAGCAGGTGATGAGGTCCCATTGTAAATGACCCAAGGACATATAGCTTGTGACTTCAAAGAAGCCCTCTTCAACCCAGAGCAAATTCAGGCCTTCATTCCAGGGGTCTGTAAGCAAGTACTGAGTTAAGAGATATCCTAAAATAAATTGGTAAATTGCATGTTTGAAGTAAACTAAAAACAAAATTTCAGGATTGATGCCGGCTTTGGAGGAGATGGGAAAATCATTTGTTTGGAGACAAGGAGCATGTTATGCTGGTAGATATGTGCACATATGCTTCTATTGGTGGGTACACGCATTCCTACTTTTCCTGCCATGTCTTTAGAAAACCACTTAGAATGTAGAATGTAGTAGAGAAATGTAGCATTGTAGCTTTCCTACAGTTTGTGTTTATTTTCTTTATTGCAGTTTTATATATATATATATATATATATCAATCACACAAAATTAATTTCTGAGTGCACAATTGAGTGGCATTACATCTATTCACATTGTTGTGCAGCCGTCACCACTATTTAACTTAGCATAATGTTTTCAAGATTTGTGTTACTGTTTTAATTGTTTGCCTCGTTTCAGTTCCTCTTTGCCAATCCTGGATAATGGCAACAACTTCTTTAGTGACATGCTGCATGCTCTGTTTGGTCATGTCCAGAGACACTCAAGATAAAGAAATTTGATAAATACACAGATTAACTCAGCCAAAATAACATGGTTATTTTCATGAATATTGCACTTGGGCACATCAGCAAAATTCAAAAGTGACAAAAGGTGAGCATTGTATATGAATTTTGCATATGTAAATAGTAATATTTTGACACTAGGAAGAATATTTTAAGTTGAAATGTCTATATTTTAATTTAGTGAAGATTTGGCAAGCCCCTGCTATATTAACGATATCAAGATAATAAGATAAAGATCCCACTCTCAAGAAAAATGTAAAATTATACATGTTTCTTGTGCCCATCATTAGCCATCATTATGAACATCACTCTGAACTGTTATGCACAGTAAGATAACGGGAGGGTTAAAAATGAAGGTTTTACTGCTCACATTGAATATTATTCTTAGAAAAGAAAGTCATTTCTATTATAGAGGAGGCATTGTGGTCTACTATAATGGCAAGCATATTAAAAACAATGTATTCCTAGGGAAATAATGCTTAGAGCATAGTCAACAAAATAGGCAGGCGACTGAAAAAAGTTAAAATGTCATATTTTATTAATTCTAAGACACATTTCCCCCCGCTTTTAGATCTCTCAAATTGAAAGGCATCTTACAACCTATAGGTGAAATCTAGTAAAGAGAATAAGATAAAAAGTATCTTAGTTTCTTTCCTGGGGTTGTTTGCCTTTCTTTTAAGGGAAGGTTTGTTTGACTTTTGTGTTTTGTTTGTAACAGCTTGTTTATGAATCTTCCCTTTTCTAGTGTTAATGATTTTGTCAGTCTAGAATTTAAATGGTGCAAAACTCTGACTTTTGTTTTTATTCTTTGTTCTGACCATTACTGGGGGGAGTACAGGACACTGAAGCAGAAACAAGGTCTGAAAGTGGCGTTGTGGACCCTGCTCCTCTGTGGAGGACTCTGGTACCTGTCTGTGTCTGAATCTTGCCACTTCCACTTGCCTAGCTTTGCAATCTGGAACAGATTAACTTTAGCCTCTCTGTGCCTCAGTTTCTTCGAGTGCTGAATAATGGTATCTACCTCATAGTGCTGCTATGAGGGTTGAGTTTCATATAAGTAAACACTTAGAATAATGCCTGGCACATATTAAATATTCTCTCAACTGTTAGCTGTTACCATTGTGCCTTATTTCCTTGGTGATCTCTTTAGATCCCTGTGTTTAACTACGTCCTCATATTCTGGATGACTCCTAAAATGCTATCTTCAGCATGGGCCTAGCCCCTGAAATCCAGGTGTCTCTATCCAACTGTTTACTCTATTTGGCTATCTAAAGTTGTCTTAAAATTAACAGGTCTCTAAAAGAACTCAAATTTTTTTACCTTCATTAAATGGTTTCTCCTCAAATTTTCCCAATCTGCATAAATGGCCCCAGATCATCTGTAAACCACTCTCTTTATCTGTGACATTCCACAGTTGGGCTATCAGCAAAGTCTGGCAGCTCTGCCTTCAAAATACGTCTAGATCTGACCATTTCTCCTGACCATCATAGCATTTACTTTGATTCAAAACATTGACTCCTTCCTGAACAACCGGAGTAGCTTCCTACTGATCTCTCAGCTTCCCCCTTGCCTCCTATACTCTTTTATCCAGAAAGATCCCTTCACATTATGAACCATCATCATGTTTCTCCTTTGCTCAAGACCCTCTAATCACTTTTCATCTCACTCAGAGTAAAAGCTTTAGTCCTTGGGAAGCCCACACAGCGGCATCTGTCTTGGTTCCATGCTACTTCTTCCTCCTCCTCTTCTCCATCTTGACTCTGCTCCAGCCACACTGATTTCTATAAATGGCTCATGCACCATCCTGCTCTTGCTATTCCTTCCACAAATGGTCAGAAAGTTTTGCTTGTTTATTTTCTTCGTGTCTCTTATCAAATAGACCTTCCTTCCCTGACTACCATGAGGAAACAGTATTCATTTCCCTCCCCCCAGTCCTCTGTTTCTTTCTTCATTTTATTTTTCTTCCTCACACTTATCACCACCTGATATGTTATCTATTTATCTGTCTTTCTACTTGAGATCAGGGACTTTTTGTTCACGCTGTATCCTTGGGGCCTAGAACTGTATCTGACATGTAATAGGGACTTAGTAAATATTGAATAAATGAATGAATAAAATAACTGGTATGTTTTGAAACATGACTTTGTTGAGACCCTCCTTAAAATGTCTGGATTTCCAACTGCAAATAGATTTGCAGTTATTATATGGATTCGTGAAAATTTTAAGATTGGATTAGAATGGATTTTTTAAGTCAGCAGTTTTTGTTTGTTTGTTTTTGTTTGTTTGTGTGTTTCTATCATGTTTTCCTCCAGAGATTTGGGTGCTGTTTCTCTTATTCACTTGTTCAGAGCCAGTGAATGTTACCCTTTAGTTTGCCAAAGTGATTGCTGAGTGATGAGGCATTTCATCCTTCAGGGAGCTTTAAGTACCGCCTGCACACTATGTACAGTCACTGCTGGCTATGATCAAAACTACGGAATTGATCAAGTCAGAATCTCCTACTAGGAAGTACAGGCAAGGGGCGTTCAGACTCTGGGTCAGCTCTGGGAGCCTTTCAAATCTTCCCATTGGCACCTGTGTTAATTTCTAGTGCTCATGAAAGTGAGACACCCAAGGGAGTCTGCTGCTGTCTAATACACCAAAGGATTCCCACAGAACTTCACCCACAACTCTACAGAGATCCAGGTCTCTCTGCTGATGGAGCTCATCATAGACTTTTATAACTTAAGTTCTAATAAAATATTATTTGAACCAAGAGAAAAATTCCCTGTGGGTTTTACTGCTGCAGCTAGAGCAGTAAAGAATTTGGCTTTTTCTCATTAGGGTGATTTACCTTTTCAGGCTATAGAACCATTGCCTAGCAATGAGTTAAGAGCTTGAAATCAGAGTGATCTGGATTCAAATCTTTGCTAAGATGATTACTACCTGAGTGAATTTAGACAAGTTACCTCACTTTTCTAAGCTTCAGTTGTTTAAATCAGTTAAATGACCAGTTGGCTATCTCACTGAAACCCTACTGGCCAAGTACTTAGTAAATCACCTGGCTTAGCTGGTTGCTGTCATTTTTATCTTTTAAATGCCTTCCTTTGCTTTACATAATCACTAAAAGTATTCAGAAAAGTATTCTACTTTAAATATAGCATAATTTTTATTCCTGATTTATGATGTGCTAAAATGTACAATGCATTACATCCCAGTGAAAAGTAACTTCATAGTTTCCTAAATTATCTTAAGGTGCCATAATCTATATTACTTAGATTTCAAGTGTTATTTTATAATCATAAAAGGAAATAATGTGAAAATTCTATTTTATATTTATATATAAATATGATGGCTTATTTTAAATCAATTTAATATAAAAGCAGAAAGCATATTCTGACACATATATATATATATGTGAATTTTTAATGTGACGACCCTAGCTGAGTTCAGGGCACATAATAGATATTTAAGAAATGTTGATGTCCCCTCACCCCAACATCTACATAAATTTTAACATAACCTGAACTTCATATAGTGGCCCATGACAAATATATTAGTTTTTTAATGTTTTGAATATTAAAATAGTTTCTATTTTTAATATTGCCACTTGGGTATTTGACATCTACAATTTCTAGTGCAGAAAATAAGAGTTGTGTCTATATTTTATTATCCAGAGTGGTCGCTTTAAATTGTGAATCATTATCTTGTCATTGCTTTGTAAAAATGTCTGCTGTCTGCCAAGATTCAGTCATTCATGTATTAATGCAGCCAATATTTATTAAGTGCCTGCCGTGTACCAGGTACTGCTCTAGGTGGTGGGCATACAAGTATGAACAAGAGAGACAGGGTCTGTCTCTCTCAAGAGTGTTAAATTCTAATGTGGAACGACAGATCATAAACAAGCAAAGAAATAAACAACCAAGATAATTTCAATTTTTTCATGAATGGTAGAAAAGGCTGAAGAATCAAGGATAGGGATGTTCCTTTAGATAACTGGTCAGAAGCGGCCTCGCAGAGATGGTGCCCTCTGAGTCAAAACCTGAAATTTGAGTTAAAGTAGCCAGCCCAGGAGAGTCAAGATTAAGCACTGCATTTAGAGGGAAGCGCAAACCCAAGGCCCCTGAACCAGGTAAGAGTTTAGGGTGTTCAAAGGCCAGTGGGTGGACCAGTCTGGTTGAGCACAGTGAGGGGCACTGACAGGAGACAGTGAGTGTACCACTGCACTCCAGCCTGGGTAACAGAGTGGGACCCTGACTCGAAACACACAAAACAAAACAACAACACAAACATAATTTCACTACCTGTTAAAAAAGATAAACGTGGCAGTTGGGTGCTTAATCCACTGCAGAGACAGTAGGAGATTGTCACCAGGACATATAGCATCATGTAGTCCAAAGAAGAGTGTTCAGATTTCATTCTAAATTCAATCAGAAGCTGAAAGAGCATTTTAAATAGGAAAATAAAGATACTTTTACTTTGGGAGGCCAAGGCAGGTGGATCACTTGAGCCCAGGAATTCTAGACCAGCCTGGACAACATAGCAAGACACCATCTCCACAAAAACAAACAAACAAACAAACAAATAAATAAATAAATAAAGGGATAGTGGTGTGTGCCTGTGGTCCCAGCTACTCAGTAGGCTGAGGTGGGAAGATCACTAAAGCCTAGGCGGTCAAGGCTGCAGTAAGCCATGATTGCACCATTGCTCTCCAGCCTGGGTGACAGAGTGAGACCCTGTCTTAAAACAAAACGAACCAAAAACAACAAGACAAACATAATTTCACTGCCTGTTCGAAAGATAAACTTGGCAGTTCGGTGCTTATACCACTGCAGACAGGAACAAAAGTGAGAGCTAGAAGCTCAGATTGGTGGTGATTTCAGTAATCCAGGTTAGAGATGGGGGACACCTTGCTGGTTTAGACCAAGGAGGTGGTAGGAAAAATAGTCACTGAGGGATCAAATCTGACAGATAAAAGGGGAAAAATCAAAGACCCCTGGATTTTCAACTTGAGCAGGTAAGGAAAATTGGGGATGGGAGGAATCTTAGCACAGGTTTTGACAAGATAGGGAATTATCATGAGTCTTGTTTTTGATATGTTAAAACATTTTTATACAAGTAAAAATGTCAAATATGCTGTTGGATTTGGGTCACGTCTGAGGAGATGCATTTAGGAGCAATTGGCATCTGGTGGTATATAAATTCACAGGGCTAGGAGAAAGTATGGCTAGAGATCAAGCTCTGGAGCACTTCAACATTTAGAGGTCTCATTTGTAAGAAGCAATTAGCAAAGAAGATAGGGATGGAGCACACAGAGAGAGGGGAGAAAAACCAAAAACATGTGTCCTTGAATGATGATAACGACGATCATGATGATGATGATGGTGACGACGACTAGCAATTACAGTGCCAAATACTGCTCTGATTGCCTTACATTCAATCCCCTCAATTTCAAAAGGTAGGTACTATTATTACCCCCATTTTACAGATGGGGAAACTGAGGCACAGTGGGGTTAAACACTTTTCCCAACTTTATACAGCTCAGAAGTGGCAGATGTAGGATTCAAATCAAAGTTATCTAAATCCAGAGGCTATGTTCTTAACAAGGACCTGATATCACCTCTCTGATTTGAGAGTGAAAAATTTGTTTTGTCTTTCTGAGGGGACAGAAAAAATATATCAAGTGTCACTGAGAGACAAAATAAGATGATAGGAAAATACCTGTTGGATTTATAATACGGAGGTAAGTAAGGTGGTGACTTTCATGGTAGTTTCTCAGTGGAGTATTAGTAATGGAAGCCAGAGGGGTGGGGGTTAACAAGTGAGCAGGGAGTAGAAAGTGAAAGCCACAGCTTTAGACCACTCTTGTAAGAAGTTCTATTGTAGAGCAGAAAAAGAAATGGCGCTATAGCTAGAAAGGCATTTGGGACTCAGGGGAGGTGTGCTGGTTAGGACCTCAGGAAGGCAGACCTCAAGATGGAAACAGAAGTACAAGAGATTTATTGGGATAATGATTTTGAAATATAAGGGAGAGAAGCAGCAGGAGTAGACAGGGAAAGCCTTTAGATCATGACATGAAAGGTGTGAAAAGTGAGGGGCAGGAAGGAGGATTAAGTAGGAAAAGCCTGTGACTAGGGTGCAGCTCTGAGAAAGTCTCAGCCAGCCCAAACAGGGAGCTCTGTCATAAAGACTGCCCACAGGGGAGCCTGTGAGTTGGAACGGCCAGGAATTAGGAGCCTTGTAGTGATTGTGCTCAGTCCTTAGCTAGGCGTTATGTCAGGAAAATTCTGGCCTTAGCTTACATGCTGTGGTGGATCCCAAAGGTGCCATAGCTGGAGGCTGTCACCTAATTGCATTCCTTGCAGCTGATCAACAAGGCCTTTGCTAGAGGGAGACCCAGGTAGCACACTCCCTGGCCACCACAGGAGGGTTGTACGTTTTATATATAAGGGTTCTATATTGTTGGTATGCTCATGGAATCAAGGTATAACAGAGCTAACACCATCACTTAATTTACAAAGTTTAGCAAATAACTTAATTTTGTTTTATTGATGCTTCTAATACCAACATTTCTTGACAGAAGAAAAATATTTCCCAATATTCATTTAAATGGTGCCAACAAAAGTATTTTTAAATATATAAAAATCATTTTCCTAGAAGATATCTCATTGAATATCAAATCTAGACACTTAACTTCCATAATTCAGTAGCAGAAACCAAACAAATGGAAAACCAAATAACCTGATTTTACAAATGGGCAAAGGACTTGAATAGACATTTTTTATTTTTTTTATTTTTATTTTTATTTTTTATTTATTTATTTTTTTGTGTGTGTTTTATTTATTTTTTTTAAAATTTATTTATTATTATTATACTGTAAGTTGTAGGGTACATGCAAAAACCACAATGAGATACCATCTCACACCAGTTAGAATGGCGATCATTAAAAAGACATTTTTTAAAATTTCTATTCTATAAATTCTATGAAGACATACAAATGGCCAACAGGTATATGAAAAGGTGCTCAACATTGCTAATCGTCAGAGAAATGCAAATCAAAACCAAAACAAAAATATCACTTCATACCTGTTAGGGTGGCAGTTATTAAAAATATTGACAAAGATGTGGAGAAATTGGAACCCTTTTCTATTATACTGTTGGTAGGAATGTAAAATAGTACAGCCACTATAGAAAACAGTATGGAGATTCCTGAAAAAATTAAAAACAAAACTACCATATAATCCAGCAATCCTACTCTGGGTATTTATCCAAAAGAATTAAAATCAAGATCTCAAAGAGATATTCACACTCTCATGTTCACTCCAGCATTATTCACAATAACCAAGATACAGAAAAACTCTTAATGTCCATCAAAGGATGAAAGAATAAAGATATTGTGGTATATACATACAATGGAATATTACTCAGCCTTGAAAAAAGAAAATCCTGCCATATGTCATGACATGGATGAACTCTGAGAACATTATGCTAAGTAAAATAAGCCAATCACAGAAGAACTAATACTGTATAATTCTTCTTATATGACGTGTTGAAAATAGCCAAAACCATTGAAGAAGAGAGTAGAATGGTGACTGCCAGGGGCTGGGGAGAGGGAGAAATGGAAAATTTAGTTGATATAAGGTTTATTATGAAAGAGGAAGCACTAGAGATCTGCTGTACAACATTGTGCCTGTAGTTAACAATACTGTATTGAACACTTTAAAATTTGTTAAGAGAACAGATCTCATTGTTAAATCTTCTATGGTAAGCTGTTTGAAAAATCTGGACACTCAAGTTTGAGCAAACAAAGTGAAGGTTCATAAATTGGGATTCCTCAGCTTGGACCTGTCTGAATTCACATGGCCTAAATAGGGTATAAAAAGGAAAATTCTGATGTATAGCATGCCCACAGACTTAACTGTCACATTTCAAAAGTTTAGCTAAATCCCATAATCGGGTATTGACTTGAAAAGCTTCCATGTAGACATTTAATTTTATCTAATGAGCACAAAATAAGTAAATGCCATTAAAACTGTTTTTTCTTACTGTGACCCTAAAATGGTATTTTAAAAATACAAGTGAAAAGCTTGAATGACCAGACACCAAGGCAAATTGTGTAATATCACAGAATTAAACTATAAACTATTTTTTAAATCTAGAAACCCTTTTTTAGTAGTGAAATGACATTAAAGCAATCCACAAACATGGGTCAAAAAGTATTGAGAAACAACCTCTACATAACACACTAGGCTTGTTGCCTGCTTAATTGGATAGAAGGTCAATTGCATTGGCTGTGTAAAAGTTAAGAATTGGCGTTGTGTTTGTTTCACTTGGGCTGAAAGACCAACTGAATGCTATGAATTGATTATTATTCAAATATATATATATACACACACATATATATATACACACACACACAAAACACTCCCTCTCTCAACCAAATGTCCTTCAGTGACAGACTGGATTAAGAAAATGTGGCACATATATACCGTGGAATACTATGCAGCCATAAAAAAGGATGAGTTCGTGTCCTTTGTAGGGACATGGACGCAGCTGGAAACCATCATTCTCAGCAAACTATGACGAGAACAGAAAACCAAATACCGCATATTCTTACTCACAGGTGGGAAGTGAACAATGAGATCACTTGGACACATGAAGGGGAACATCACACGCCAGGTCCTATTGTAGCGGTGGTGGCGGGAGGGATAGCATTAGGAGATATACCTAATGTAAACGATGAGTTAATGGGTGCAGCACACCAACATGGCACATGTATACATATGTAACAAACCTGCATGTTGTGCACATGCAGGTCTAAGTACCCTAAAACTTAAAGTATAATGAAAAAAAAAAAAAATACAAAAACTCTCAGATTACCAAAAAAAGACAAGATTGTTAATATTAGGTCAAAATGTACACACATTTGAATCAACATATTTGTGTGCATGTGAAAAAATAATATATTAATTTTCAGTGTTAATGGGCCTCCTGTTAGAAGTAGAATAATTTCTGACATGTTAGTTGCTTGGAGGGTTTTTGGTGAGAATTATTCTAGTAATCTGAGGTGGTATTATGGCAACACTATAGGAGCATACAAAAATATTCACAGCTACCCTGTTCCCTGGGAATTTGGACAGGTAATCCCATATGGTTCATAGGACTTGTTATGTATGGCAGGGAATGATTCCAAAACAATAGAAACCACCAAGGGATAGTAAGAGGGAGTTGAAAATGAAGAGAACTTTGCTTTTCTGATGAAAACAGGGCTACCGGCCATTTTGGCCAGTGGTTGCCAAAACCATGTCCTCTTCAAATTAATTTAGATGCTAATTTTGTTCAAGAACTTGATCGTAGAAACATTTAGTTTATACAACTACTTGTTTCAAAACAATACCATAATAGTCTCATTGCAAATGTCTGACTGTGATGCTCCAGAGTTCAGCTACTACAAATGTGTCTTTATGGGAATGATCAGGAGTAATTCTAGTGGGAAAGAGTGAAAATTCAAAATTCTTGACTGTCATGGTTGACGGCACAAAACTGCTGCCTCCACGCTTCTTAGTGAAAAACAGCATTGGACATACCAGGAACAGCAATCTGCTCCTCTTAGTACCTTGCATTTATGAAGTGATATCCCTCCAGGAAGTACATGGGTGCTGGGCATCACATCATGCTCTAGGTGACACCATGAGTGCTTCATTTTCACAAAGACCCAAGGGGTGAGAGGAAATAATTCTCATATTCATAAATTAGGAACTATAATTCTGCAGAGCAAAACTGATTTTGTGCACTCAGGCAGTGGGATTAAGTTAATGCCACAAGCTCTTCTCTGTGAAAAGTACATTTCTCCTGGCTGAAGAGAACAGCAATAATTACTCAAAATTCCTGAAGTAGGCCAACCATTTGTCCAGAGGGCAAAGAAATCCTGCTTGACTGGCTTCCACCTGAAACCAGTGTCAAGTTCCTGACCTTATGAACTCCCCAGAACAATATTCGGTGGAAAAGGAGGAGCTGTTCTCTTTAGCTTCTTTTCCATTTTTCTTTTTTAATATTAAGAGCAAGCAATGTGGTTATGTTTTTATTGGCACTCAAGATTATTTCTGAGAGGAGAATTGCTATATTTAAAAATGGATTTTTATCCTTTATAAGTTGGGTGATATTTTTCTTAGTTTCACTTTCTTAAAAAGGTAGTATTCATTAAGGGAACCCTTCCTTTCCTTACGGTGGGTGGTGCTGGCAGATGAACCAGCCACGATTATGCATGTAGTCAAAGAGTTTGCTTTATAAAATGTTATTCTAGACATTAAATACATTATACACATGTCATTTCAAAAAGCTCAAAGATAAAAATACATTTAGCAAATAAGAAAACAGCCCAAATGAGAGGGAGTCAAGCTTTTGGAAATGAGAAATCAACTTAGGTGTGATTAGTAATCTAACTCCTTTTTTTTCTCTAAGTGTCTTCTGAGTGAGTCTGGTGACAATTGGTCACAGAGCCATTCTTCCCAGGAGGAAAGAGACTTGACTATCTAAAGCAGTGGCTCTTAAAAGGTGGGATGTCATAGATCTCCTTGAAAATTAGATAAAAGCTAGGAAGGCACACCCTCAGGAGAGAAAAAAAAAAAATAGTTCATTAGCTTACAACAAAATTTATATAGAATTTCAGGAATTTCATAACTCCCCTGAAATGCATCAATGGATCCCCACCCCAAAGTTTATGAATAAGTCTTGTATAAGGAAGGGGTGGAATTTTCAGCTCTATTTCACCAAGTTTTGGGAGACTTTGTCTACCCAGCCAACCCCAACCTATCACTGAAGTCTTTAGTTTCCCCTCGTCAGCTCTGTTGCTCTGAGCTTGGTGGCTATTAGAAATGCAGGTGCAATTAGCAATGACTGGTTCTTCATTACCACTAGTTATGAAGCAAATGCTCTACCCTATCTTCCTCAAAAGGTTGAGTTCTTAAAACTTCAGCCACACACAAGGCATTGCAAAACTCACTTGGAGAGCTCTGGAGGTCACTTAAGAGAAGACACACATGATTTCAAAACTGATTCTAGCTGGGTGGTTTTGCAGTTGCCTGAATGAAATGATCTGTCAATTTTAGCTTTGTTCTTAGGGGAAACATAGCCCCATCTTGAAACATTCTTTATAATCAGCTTGGATAATCCTCCTACTCCCAAATTCAAAGATTAAAAGTACCTGGAAAAAGAACTAACCTTTCTCTTCTTGAGACATTCCCTCCAGGGCAGGCCGAAGGTATATTGGGAAAAGCAGTGAGAAAAAGCTTATCATTTTTCTATCCATAGTATCCTGAGCTGTCAACTCAGCAGCTTTCACAAGAACTAAACCTACTTTTAAAGAAAGGAGAGCTTGAAAGTGTTGTACCATTAGCTATTCTGATTCTAGTCCATGCCAGGAAGCAAAGGTTCTTATTATACCATGTTCTATTTTTGATCTAATCCGTATCAACAGCCTGAAGTCTCAGCATGGTAATGCTGGGGAAATTCTTTGATGATAATTGGAAACTGTACTGCCTTGCCCCTTAAGTTATACAATCTGACTGTCACTAGGAGTGTCATTTGGGCTATAAAGAGTCAGGGATAAGAAAAGTGGGCATCTGAAATCTACGTGGAAGGTGCAGTAGCGAGTCAGAGCCTCTTGTGAAAGTTCTGTTGGTTAGGTTGGGATATAGAAAGAAGATGTGTCCCTACCCTGATATTGCAGAGCCTCAAGACACTCAGTAAACCAACACTCAAATTCCTGGACTGCATCACCTTTACTTTTTGTGCAGACAACACGATATGGGAAGAAAAGTCATACTACATACCAGTTATTAAAAACAGTTTAACGTAACACCAGGCGTTAAAACCTAGTACCTTCTTGTCATGATAAAGATTGTAACAAGAACAGGAAATGGCACAGCACAAATCCGTTTTCATGATAATGATCTCATGAATGTAAAGAGCATAGGAAATGGAACAAATGTAACCCTATTCCATTACCACCTTCAAACGGTAACCTCCTTTTCCTAGTCACATGCCCTACTTATGGTCCTGATTAAAGCACAAAGGAAATGATAAGACTGACTGGGACTCTGGGGGAACAAAGCAGCTCCCACTGATTTGTGTGTGTGTATGTGAGCACACGTCTTTCCTTCTTTGAACTGAGTTGCACTAGCAATTCCTTACAGCTGATTCCCCGACTTTGTCCTGAATAAAGCCGGTCAGACATGGGAGGGACAAAGACAGCTAAAAACCAAAGAGTCATCTGGG
This sequence comes from Theropithecus gelada, assembly GCF_003255815.1. NCBI lineage: Eukaryota > Metazoa > Chordata > Mammalia > Primates > Cercopithecidae > Theropithecus > Theropithecus gelada. The sequence continues at coordinate 89,569,995 of NC_037680.1, forward strand.
AATAGATGTTCTCTTTACTACCCTTTGTCAGAATGAGGAAATGATGACCTTCCACGAAATAAAGGTAGTAAACAGTGAAGATGACTGAATGCTTTTCTTCTGTCTAGCCTTCATAGCACCTCAGCTTACCGAGGAAAATGGAGCTTCTATCTCATAGTGAGTGTGTTCTCTCTTCTCCACCTAAAGAGGCTGCAACATGATTAGGGCTCATCTAGAAGAACAAAGGAAGATCTCAGGGACACAAGGAAGCCAGAAATAGTTGAGGTCAATCAGGCCAGGTTAGGGTTGGTGCTGCCATACTACATTCCTCTTTGACCTGGGCATGTTTTCCAGGAGGATCTGTTTCCCTTGGAAAGCTCTTTAAGTAACACTATGTGAAATTTATAATAAATCCTCTCACCCCAAGATGACTGCTTCAGATATGAGGGGGAGTAGTGAGGAATGATGGCTGAGTTTGCCAAATAAATACGAGGGAAGATGAAAGCCAGATTGCCTGGAGTACTGTGCCCACACCCTGACTCAACCAAATGTCACTCACTCTGCCCAGCTGGCTAGTAACTCCTTACATGGCATCCAAGTAGCTGTACTATACATTTTCTTCTACTGGGGCTTTGTCCAGGCAAGCAAGCCTGAATGCACTTTACATTTCAGGCATCTTGGATATCTGTTCCTTCCAGATGATATCCCAGCTACCAAATGGCCCTGATTGGTTAATGAGGAATGCCATCGTGTTCCTTGCCCTGGTTATTTGTCACTTGTTAAATGATGTTAGGAGATTCCCAGGTGATTTCATATCTGAAGACTGTAATTTGTGGCCTCCTTATCAGATGCCATGCAAAATGTTTTCTGTGGGTCATGACAGTTTCCCAAGTATCCTATCTTGATTCCCAAGATAGATTACACTGGAATTATCTTTTCAAAGAAAGGAAGGAAGCCCTACATTTCAAACAGTCTAAAGTAGGTTATAAGGACTGAAAAATAATCATTTGGGGACAATCTTACATGAGAAAAAGAATATATTGTAAAAACTAGCTAAGTCAATTCTAATCTATCATGTCTTTTAGAGGTTTTTAACTGTATAGGATCACAGTGAATCAAAACCACAGATCTGTTTTTACTTATTTCAAAACATTCTGTAATGCTCCTTAAAAATCATATTATAGGATAACTGGTATCTAGGTAAGATTATTATTAAATACATTGCCATTCTCCACTTTGTTTTTACTATGTTTACCTTTGCCTTTTTATTCCCAAATGACTAGTTTATATGTATATTTACCTTTGCCGCACAGCAATTTCTTTTCATTCTTTCACTACTCTACGGGAGACATTGTGTTAGAACAGAAATGGAACTAAACCAAGAATGGTGTGAGGAGGCAGATCTCACTAGCTGTGAGGCCTGGGGGTAGGCCCTTGATATTTCTGATCCTCAGTGTTTTCACTTATAAAATAGAGATTGGTTTCATTGATAATGAGGGTCTCTTCCAGCTCTGAAGTCTAAGAGACACTGGCTTTTCATAAAATCTAAACCTATGATATAGATATCATCCATATTTGTTGTTGTTGTTCTGTGAATTTTCAATAAATATCACACTGAATATTTTTATTAAAAGGATATTACCTTTTCTTTCCACAAATATTAAAGTTCCATGTCTCCAATTTCTTGCCTATAAGTTTTCATTTTTACAGGGAAGAGTTACTTTTCTTCAATGATTTTAGTGTCTACTATTAAGAAACAAAGACACCGAAGTAGGGAAGAAGTTATGAAGTAAATGATACGGAAAGTTTTAAAGCATAACCCAGACCTACTGTAGAGACAAGGAAGAGGGAGGAAGGCTATTTCCACTAGGACACTGCACATGCAATCTCTAAAGTATGGGACTATCTTTTTCAGAAGTGCAACCGACTGAATGAGAGAATAAAAAGAATCTATATATACAAAGTTCTGAATTTTATTTGATGAGGAGACTTTTGACTTCTGCTAAGCTATTAGACCCCCGTTTTTAAAGAAATAAACCATTCCCTGTACATAGAATTAGAAAAAAATACGTGAGAAATCATTTTCCAACTCAGAAGCATGAACCACAACCAACATTCCTACTACAGATGAATACTATCTATACATAATCCTGAAATACACCTAACTAAAGAGCTACTGACTGGCATGCCTGCCACTGTCCTCTGCTATCTGCTCTGTTCCAGTGCTCTCTTGGGTAACCCAAGTCTGTTTCAAAGGCTTTCACACTGTGGTACCAGAGATAAGAATTGTCTCAGGCTTTTGCAGACAGTAACTACTGACCACAGTAAGGTGGATTTCCCACCCCAGAAGTGGTGTCAACTGAAAAGGGAACGCTCTTTGATCTTATCCAGCGATTTCATGCCATTTTAAATTACTCCACTTTGGCATCTTATTTCCCAATTCCACAGTCATCTTGGTTGTTTATTCATTTGAACACAAAGTTACTTTATTTGAAATTATTTCCTACCTAGAAAAATTAAACAGGGATTTAAAGGACTCATCCTGTAGTGTACAAAGGATAGATATAGAGACTTCCTCATGTGCAAAGACGAACTGGTAACAACAATGTCATTTCTAGCATGCTTCTCTGTGAATCAAGGGATGTCTTCTAATAAGACTTCAGACTTCTGCTTTTATTCCAAGTTAGACTCTGGTGTCAAGAGGCCCTTGGCTAAACTAAGAAACTGTTGATCAAGCAGATGTGACTTTTTTACCAAAGATTAGGAGGACTATGGAAAAAGTAAACCAAACACTACAAGCTATAACACCATCACCTAGCATAGAAACAACAACTAAAAGGATAAAGAACATAGAAAAATAGTTTTCCCCAAGACTAATTTTATTGCCTCCTTTGTTAATGCAAAAATAACAGACTCCTACTCATCTGGTATTTCTTACCAGTCCTTTAGAAAGATAGGTGACAGAATTATTACCACTTGTAGTGGTGATTAGACAGCCATAGACATACAGGAGGTAAATGTTTGCTATCTCAACTACAGATGTATGCACCTGGTCATAAATCAATATATGTTTTATTGTGAACCACCAAAGATATGTTGAATCAAGTGTATGTTGCTTATATCCATGCATTTGAGCTGTGGGGAGCAGTTTCAGGAATATGCAGGGCAGTCTTCACATTTGAGAGAATCTGATAAGACAAAAACCAGATGAAATACATGTGATCAAATTCATATGCTTGGATATAAGATCTATCATAGGGAAAAGAATACATCGGTCAAATTGAAACCAAGTATGCAATGATATCTCTGAAAATGGCCCAAGGACTCCATTTGCCTTTACTAGGTGGGAAAGGCTTTGTGAATAGTGTGAATTTTGGGCTCAGTATTGAAGAAACTTTAGAAATGAATGCAGATGAGTTTGTGGGTAAATCATGAAGACGCAGGTAAAAATCGAGCTCGGTATGACCATGAGAATGTTGATAGATGATTAAACCCAATTTAGGCACTTGAGGGATTTTCAGAAAAGAATTATGTGATCCCAGCAATGAAAATTAGTTAGCAGTATTTAGGTGAACTTACCAATGGAGAAGAGGATCTTAAATATAAATGGTAAACCAAGAAATAGTAGCTAAGACCAAAGATACTCAGAACTCACTTGAAGAATGTAACTCAAAATATGAAGTAACAAAATGTCATCCTTACAGTAAATGCTGGCATTATTGGGGAATGGAATTTGCTGGGGTCAGACTACACTGAATTTTCTTGGAACAGGAAAGACTGCTTTTATGGAAGTCAAAGGCAGGCTCTATCTTCAGGACACTGAGTAGTGTGTTCTTCCCCCTTTTTTCTCCTCTCATTTACACCATTGAAAATGAATTTTAAATGATTTTAAATGTGGAAAGTGTAACCTATGAAATTACATGTTATGGAATATAATCCTATCTTTTTTCTGACTCAAAAGGAAATTTGATTTCTTATAATGTCTTAGGTTATTATTACAAATGTTAGCAGGGATGAATATTTAACAATTATTGGGGATCTTCTACGTTGGGTGTGCTGCTAAGGGTTTTATATGTGTTTTCCTACATACTAAAATAGTATTCTCTACAGGTATTGCAAGGAATCTCTCTGTTTTAAATAATAAACTTACTTCACATTGTACATAATATTTTTCATCAGCTTAATTGTTTGAAGAAATAAATGATTAGGGCAAAAATACAGTGTGTAATGGCAGCTATATGAGAATAGGTGTGTTGAGAAAAATTAAGAACTTTATGATTTTTTTAGAAGTTTAACATTAAGATATATACATAGATCTCTAGATAAAGGTGTTACTAAAAAAGAAAAAGATCCAGCAAAGAAACAATCTTATACTGTTAAAACCAGAAAGTTCTGTAGACACGTACGCATGGCTGAATTTCAGGGGAAATATTAAGACAAAAAAAAGCTAATATTTTGAATCATTTGTTGCATTTCTGAGGCAATATTGCAATGATTTTAATTTACTTCTGTTTCCATGTGGATGATGAGCAAATTTTGCAGACAATTAGGAATCTTGAGCAATATTAGCATAGGTACAAGATAACCTTAGGCAAGGCTCATATTTCTGTATATCACTGGCAAAGCCAGGCCTTTATCTTAAGATAGCCCCTTTGGAAGATTTACTGGTTATAAAGTCATTTTATTTTGACTCCACAAATATTCAGTATTTATAGTGAATAGGTTTCTAAATACGTTCTCAAGAAAGCATAAAGTTGAAAGCCCTGAAAATGCAGTTTCTGTAAGGTGTTTCATATTAAATTTAAAGATAACTGTTTCAGAAGAGAAATGCCATATGTATAACTTACTCTATGTTCATTAGCTCTTTTGGTGGAGTCTCTCTAGGTAGTACCATAGAATTAGATAAGATATTCCAAGTCAGGCTAAGTGAGTATGAAATGTTTGCTGTCTTTCAAATTAAATAATAATAAAACTACATTGTCAGGTATTGCAGGTGAGAAAAATACAGAATATCTCAATGCCTGCCCAATATAATACTATATTCTGTCTTAAGTAATAGGGCAAAATGAATTGAAACTTCTAAATTATTAGGAATAATTATAAAAAATCAACTATAGGTATTTGATATTATGGTATTGTATTACTATTTGTAGAGCAGTAATTTTTTATACATTACTCATTTTATAAAGCAGAGTAAATGGTGTAATAATATGTATATAAGTAGGAAATTCCTCTAAGGGAAGGCTGCAGAGACATAGGTGTTTACCAAAGTATTCTACCTCATAAATTAGAATCAATGGAAACAAAATACAAGAAAATTGTATAGTTATTTCATGTAACATCAAATGATACATTGCCTTGAGTATGACAGAGTGTATTTATAACAATATATCAGCTGGGCAAGGTGGCTCACTCCTATAATCCTAGAAATTTGGGAGGCTGAGGCAGGTGAATCACTTGAGGTCAGGAGTTCAAAACTAGCCTGGCCAACATGGTAAAACCCCGTCTCTACAAAATGTACAAAAATTAGCCAGCATGGTGGTGCGCACCTGTAATCCCAGCTACTTGGGAGGCTGGAGGCAGGAGAATTACTTGAACCCAGGAGGTGGAGGTTGCAGTGAGCCGAGATGGCAACACTGCACTCCAGCCTGGGCGACAGAGCGAGACTCCGTCTCAGAAGAAAACAAAATAAAAAAAAAAATCTATATCTATCTATCTATCTATCTATCTATCTATCTATCTATCTATCTAATTTACAGGCATATTTACAACTGCACTCCAGCCTGGGTGACAGAGCGAGACTCTGTCACAAAAAACAAACAAACAAAAAATCGATATCTATCTATCTATCTAATTTACAGGCATGTTTACAACCAACATCATTCAGTCAAAAATAAAACTTTAACTCAAGATACTCAAACTACAAATGGCATCCCAAACAGGAGTTACTAGAGAAAACTTCTCCAGAAAAGTTTGATTGGGCATTATTGATACTTGGCAGTTGGATGAAAAGTCCTTTAAATTTCTCTTCACTAAAATATATCCCATTACCTTTTTAATGATATTGCTTATGGTCCCTTCAGATTTAATTAAGCATAAGTATTCAACATGTAAGCATACAATTTGCGACTGGAAAATGTACAGAAGCAGAAGTTTACAAATGGTCAAAAAAATAGAATAACATTTGGCATTTGGATGAAATGTTTTCCTTCTGTGTACTTTCAAACCCATTAACCCCTTATTTTATTTTAACAACATTCTTATGATATAGGTGAATTTGATCTTTAGAATTACTCATATTTTACTGTAGGAAATGAGCTTGTTACCTGCCCAAGGAATGCAGATATGGAATTTCTATTCAGATTAAAATTCTATCACCTTGATGTTCTTTCCAAGAAAATTTGTTGCCTGTCAAAAGGGGAAGCAGGATGGACTTCAACTGAAAATTGGAAATAACCCTGAAAAGAAGAAAGAACAATAATAATTTTTTAAAAGATGGCTTGGCAGATGAAGATAATGCAGCATTATAATCCCTTGGAGTTGGTATGGTCAACATTTGTCATCTCACCCCTTGCTTATGCCTTGGTAAAATAACATTTTATCTTATGGTATTTTTTATATACATTACTTGCTTTCAAAATTATTCTACACCACATAGCTCCAAAAGAAGCTTTAAAATATCTAAATTGCCATGGATGATGATACAAATTCCTCCTGACCCCACCCTCATTCTTTCCCTAAAATCACAATTTTTATCACTTCCAATCTGGAAGTGTAACATTTGACAAATGAGATGACCATATTTGTAATATCTCCTCTGCCCACTTTAGAAATATTGTTCATAGATGACATAACTTCTATGTGCTGTATAGTGTTAATTTGAACATTCCTGTCTTAAAATGTTATGGTCTTTATGCCACATAGGACAGATACTGCATTGTTAAATAGCTGTAGTAGTTTTTGCTAAAGGCCATTTTTGTTTTTATTTATCTGGAGGAAGGAAATGACCTATATGTTAAAATTTTTAAAATTTAAAATGATGAGGCAGTGGTGGATCTGAGCAATTTTTAAGACATGTATTACACTTTTGGTATGGGTATGTAAGCTCTTCTAGTGAGAGACTAAAATTTCAACTGGCAATGCTTGTTACTTCTGTTTCAAAATTTCCATTCATTGTTTGAAATTTTAATAATTACTGCTACTTACATTGTTTTTTGGGAAAAAAAGCTTCTTTTACTGGTTATTTACTTACTATTTCCAAAGTTTTAAAGTAATCCAGGCAAGTTAAATCTAAGCTAAACAAAAAGTGAACTTTACAGTTCAATCTCTAAACTATTTTTCAAAATTACTTCAACAGCAAGACTGTAAGTACTTTAAGGCTCACGAGTGGTGATATCTTACATTTCTATGAACCTTCCAATGTCATCTATTAGTGTTCTGGCCAAATAATACATGTTTTACAAATGTCTGATAGTTTAACAAAAACGTGTGTATCATTGACCTCTCCTTTGCGCTTTTGTTTATTTTTTGCCAAAGTACACTCATGGGAAGTTATTTCAATGTTTTTCAATTAAAATATTTAATAATTAAACATTGAGCTTAACAGGGAAGGAGAATGCAAGAACTGGCCCATAGGAACAAGTGATGAATACTGAAATAATGAACAGGTGCAGCAGTAGCAGCAACAGTCAGTTTCGTGCTTGCAAGGAAATGATGAGTGGGAAATTTGTGACACCTGAATTAAAATCAATGCTCCTGGAAGGTGATATAATAGCTCTAAGCTGGAAAAAAAAATAAGTACAGGGGGAAATCAAAGCTGACACAGTGAAACTGCACAGAAAGAAATGGGTAGAATAATGACAATGTCAAGCAACGAATGGAGCTAATGAGGTACAACGTGATGGTGCTGAAGATCTCATGGCTTCCAAGGCAACTAGTTGATTTAGCTGATTAATTTGCTTACTCACTTTTTCTTCTTAATCTCTTAGGGAGACCCTGGTGGTCTCCTTGTATTATATTTTAAATCATGTATCAAAGAATATTCAAACTACTACTCAATATTAGAAAGATACACTTAAAAAGAGGAAGTAAATGCTAAAAATAAGAGCTTTAATTTGTTTAAGAAAGTGATGATCGTCTAACTCCAAAACAAAGCCCAGAGTTGTTTCTCTCAATGAGAAACTATGAAAGAAAGACAAATGAAGTAAAAATGTGCACTACTATTTTTTTCTGGCTCTAAGAGAAAAAAAGAAAAGAATACCTGTAATTTGCACTTTAAGACAAGAAACCTTACCATTTGAGATCTTAAAAGTCTGAGTACTTGTATCACTGTATTTTCTTTGTTAAATTATTTCTGAATTCTTGTTTTGGTTGTAAGGAGACTTGTCAATGGCTTTCTTCATATTCTTCTACTTTAAAAATAGTAGGAGATGGGTGTAAAAGCGGCTAAATGAGAACATTAAAGAAAGGGCTTCTAAAGGTATTTGGACCTGCCAAGCAAACTGTGTAAAGTTGCAGTAGAGTTGTTTTCAAGGTAATACTCAGCATCCTTCTCTGAAAGTTTGATTTAACTTGGCTAGGTGATAGGCATCTCTTTGGGTAAGTTAAAGGGTCTCAAGCAATAAAGTATATTTTATCTTGGTTAAGCTGATAATTTGTCCTACTTAAGCAAGTAATGCAAATTTCCTTTCAAAGCTCTGTGCTCATTAGCTCATAATTAGGGCAATAAATCTGGAATCACAAAACAGATCAGTGAAAACATCATAGTACTGTAAATGTGGGAGTGAGGTTATCTTCTCCTGTAGGAATCAGTAGAGAGTTTGCAGAAATCTATTCAGATTCTGACTGTGACTCTACATGTGATTATCATAAATTTAACTACTAGGAAGAAGAGAAGGAAAGGAAGTCTGAGGGGCATACACATACTTTAACAGTCCAGGTGACAACCAAAATTTTAAAGACATCTCTTATTATGAAGACCACTTATAATCCTAAAATATATTATGTTTATGAATTATATTTAAGTAGGTCTTTCACAGTAATTTTCATACATGAACATTTTTGCAAGTAAGCACTTACTATGCTGCTGGTGGGGAAACCAGTGGCCTGCAGGTACTGAGCAATTAGTCAGAATTCACAGAGTGAGCCAAAATATCATGTCAAGTAGAAAGCCCAGAAGAGAACTCTGCAAAGTACAAAAGCCTGCATTCCACCCTTAGTATACAGAATTCTGGTGTGGACAGACAACTTGAACTACTCTAGAGATGACAGAGAAAACTAGGAACTCATAAGAAACCAAACAATTCTGCTTTCTTTTCTTTTCTTTAACACAAAAATGTTAATTCAACACTGCTTACTTGTACCACAGCACCTCTTTCATTCCACTTGCAAACTGTTTACAAATACGCTCCTTTTTCCCTCAAAAGTCATATTCACTGATATTGGTCAAAATCATGCCTGTACATGCTATGTATTTTCTGTTTATTTCTGAGCTCCACCCAACTTGCTCATTTTCCTCATCGCTCAAGATTTAGAAAAAGTTGATTCATGTCAGTACGACACCATGCAGATTGACAAAAACTAACTTTGAGATTAGGGGAGACACGTCTTTCTATAAAATAACCTGGAGTTGCCCTTAGACTTTATGTGTTCATCCTATTATATGTGACACTTAAGCTAACAGAACTGAATTTCTTTGTGGTTTACATTATCTAGTGAGAATATGTTTCTTCTTGTTTAAAAAGTGATATGTTGAGACCTTAAATCTTCCCAGTTTTAGCAGAGGAGACAGGATGGGCTCTTCAGTGATCTATATTCTCCAATCAAATTGTTACTACTTAAGTGGAAACTTTTCTTCAATTATTTAATTAGGTCTCATTTGGGCCCAAAATGCAGACTTCAGCTTAGATGAAACTGTCAGAAATTTAGAAAATGTAAAGTATCCAACAGCTAAAAGCTAAATAAACCGAATATGGCATCTATTTATATGTATTTAATCCTTCGAAGACAAGCTTCTAAAGAAAAAAACCACAGTGGAATCTTAGCCTATGCTAATAAGTGAAGAGGAAGATACTCACCATGTAATATTAGCTAAAACACCAAATGTGCACGGTGGGAACAAATGGATTTTTATTTTGGATTTAACTCATTAAAGGTATTTAGTAGTCTGGCTGCAATTCAGTATTTAGAATGATAGAGATAGGTATTAAAACTAAAACCACCTAGCTATTGTTAATATTAATAAATCAGCTTGGAACTTGCACTTTCTTCTGGCTGTTATCTTTAAACAATCTATTTAAATATTTCTTTGCTCTCTTACCTTTCTTTAATTTCTCAAAGATATGCATAGCCACTATCATATCCCTTTCCTATATGGAATACTTAGCACTAATTTACATTTTGCTGATATATTTATACTTTGCTTCTTGGCCTTTCAGTGAAGACTAAAGTGCTATAACACGTAGTAAATATGTTCATCCACTACCTAGAAGTCTCCCAGACAAATTCTCTATTTAATAACCATCAGTTTTTCAAAAAATGTCAGATATATCCCACCATTTTCCAAAAAAGCTGCAAGCAGTATTTCACCCAACATACCCTAGGCACCATCAGTGGTTAAAGGGCTTAAGTCCAGATTAACATTTAACTAAACTGAAATAGGAGGCAAATAGCAATATGATTTCCAGAGGTAATGCAATCTAGGAGAGGAATTGCCTTTAAGTGGGCTTAAATACTGAAGGCAAACCATAAATATCAAGAAAAACAAAACTATAAAGGTGATAGAAATGATTTAGAATTTTTGTAGATTCCTAGGGGAAAATAAATACTTTAAAAGGAAAACAGAAACAAACAAACAAAAAGCCCCAAAAAGCTAATATAGAAAATATCAAGATATTCTGAATCTTCTAAACTTGAGGACTTTATCAGCATTCCATTTTACCACACTTTTGAAGAGACAGCCCTACCTGTTTGTCCAGCCTTCTCACACCTTAGTAGAACATCCTTGAATTCTGAAGTCACAGCCTGTCTGTATTCTAATCTCATCCCTACGTGTGCTCAGGGCTGTTGCTTAAACAAAATGACGGGCTAAATCTTGAAAATACACCCTTCCCATCATCAAATACCTACCCCTATCTCAAGTTGTCTTTCTTCTTGACTTTTATGACACACAATACATCATAGGAAAACAGAGAGAACACACTGAGTTTTTATTCTAACTTTGGATGCTTCGTATTTATTGTGGGGAACCTGGACAATGAGGTGTAGAATAATATGTTGGCTTCCTACAGATTCTATTAGTAGTTCTTTTGGCTGCCTCTCCATTGCTGTTCATGAGAGAAAATAATGCGTAGAATTATTTCAGTTTAGTCTAGAAAAATAATTAAGCACACAGAATTTGTCTTTAGACCTCAACCTTGATTCTGTCCTCTTTTCTCCTCTTGTAATCTCAACCAGAAAACTCTCTGTTCCTTCCTCTCTCATGTATACTTTCCTATGAGTGTCCAATCAGTGTGCTGCTTTTTTTTTTTTTTTTTAGCAGGATTTGCATTTTAACCCTTGCGTCCAATTCTGGAACATTTTGTCCCTAAGACATTTCAGTTATGACACCATGTTTACTTATAAGACTATTAAGTTTAAGATGGAAGAAGTGGTAGTGGTAGGTGATTTGGCCTCTGCTCTTCTTCCCATGCTCTCGTGCTCTCTTTTGCATTGGAGAGAGTGCAAGAGGCTGTCTCAAAGGCAGCAGATGCACATCTATGTCCAGGAGTACAGATGATAATGGAGCTTGGGGCTTTTTCAGTACTCTGGGACATGGAACTCATGGTGAACAAATAGGGTTTTATTCTGCCTCTAAATCAGGCCTCTTCCTGTCTGGTGCCCAGCTTCCCTCAGATACTGAGGCAGCTGGGTAAGATCTGGAATATGCATGTGTCCTACAAGGCTGTATGTCATGAGCTTGTAACAGAAAGAGCAATTTTCTTTTTTATTTAGACCAATTCAAGAAAAATAAACTTGTTTACAGGCCACCTTAAAAAATTCAACATGGGGATAGCTTTATTTGGGCTTTTGTGAGAGTGGATATATTCATTCAACCTAGATTATCCATTTACTGTCAGTAAAAAAACTGCAGGCACTTCTTAGTCACCAATATGTTAAGGTTTGTAATAATCCAGAGCAATTTTCTAATTGTATCCTGAAAATAGGTCCTTTATCACATGGAAAATATGGGAAGATTGCAAAACTGAGTCATGGGTTGCTCATTACTGACCTGGAATCTTCTTCTCTCTAAGTTATTCAAAACACAGAACAGTTGGTGTCAGAGTTTCTCTAAAGGGAGCATTCATTTAGAAGTGAGGACAAATAGCTCAAACTTAAGCCATGTAAAAAGAGTGGGAATTGAAGATATGAATCCAACACTTAATTTTTAACATAAGGGCAAATGTCAAGGTGCATATGTGAGAGAGATGAAGAACACACCATCACAAAATAGGGAATGTTAGGGCCGGATGGAAACCTTGGTGATTATGTAATTCTACCTCCCAGATTTTTACAGACAAGGAATCAGATAAGTGACATGATGTCTTAAGACATTCCATAGCAAAAGCTTGGGAGTCAATACTACTTAAGTTTGATGACTGGTCCAGCAATCACTAGCTATGGGGCATTAAGTATGTTACTTTACCTCCCTTTGCTAGTTTCATCTGTGATATTGGGATGATTCTGCAGCACTAAACTAATAAGTTGTTTCAAGAAACAAATAAATCTGCTTATACATATAAACCACTCAAATCAGTATTTACAACTGACGTGCACCCAATAAATGAGAAATTTCTTTTCACAACTCTTCATCTGCTCTAGGTTTTTAAATTGTTCTCCATGACTTTAGAATAATTTCAAGAATATATTGATATGTTCCATTTACATACCATTCCTAGAAAAATAGTATTCCTATGAATTTTATAATTAAAATATAAAATATATTCAATGTTAATTGTTGAAATTAATGCATAAATTAATTTATAAATCTTTAGTGTGAACTTAGGCAAGGCTTAAGACATGTAGTACCTCAACATGTTGGATAAGCATTTCGGGTCTCACTAAGCCTTGAGGAAGGGGAGAAAAGGAAACGGAATAGCTTTCCCCATTCAGAGACAATACCTCCCCACCCTGCTCATAACTCAGACAGCACTGCACTTTGAAGGTAAGGGGAGGGGGCACATACAAGGAACAGATAAGAAAAATAAGACTTCTCGCAACTCTACCTTTCTTCTTAGAACTTCTCTGACCATGAATATCTTTCTTTCTCTTTCCAGTTCTCTGCCTATCCATCAAAGACAAGCTTATCCCAAAACTTTCCCAGTGTTCCCAGCCCACAGCCTCCTCTTAGTCCCATAATTTTCTGGCACCTATTTCTCTACCCACTTGTATGGCTGTTAATCCCAAGCCATACTCTAACTCTTCTGCTGCCTTCATGTTTTGCTATTATATTTCTTGTGTTTATATTTTGTTTCCTAATTAGATTGTAAGTAACTTGAAGTGCTTGGAAGATGTCTTTTCTTTTAAAATTAATTAGTTGACCAAGAAAAGAAAAGGAAAAGGTAATGCAGAAAAAGAAAGTAAACACTGTAATTCAGAAGAATTTGCCCCAACAACTCAAATACCAGCTCCACTCCAAAGCTCCACCCCAAAACTAAGCAGGACTGAAACAGCCAAAGCAAAGCGACAACAAAGCTCAGTAAATATTTAGCTTATCCTGAACTATTCCAATAGAGTCCTAACTAAATTCTTTGCCACCAATCTCTCCTGTCCTATCCATTCTCCACACAAGTGATCAAATGATCTTATCTACATGAGGCACCCAATAATTGGTTTGTTAACTCAATTTATTAAACATATATTTCGTGCAAGAAGAAAAAACAGTTACCTTGGTGATTCAAGCAATTATATCAATGCTATGTTGTGAGTGAAAAGGCACAACTTTGGCAATTTAACAAGCAAGAAACTCAGAAAGCAAAGTTTGGTACAATGTATGCAGGTGGTTTCTAAATTCAAAGGTGATCCTGCAACCATGGCAAAATAAGTATTATTTATCTACATACAATTTATGACTTGATCACTAATTGTCTTACTGGAAAACTGTTGATGTTGAAAACTGTAATTCAGGAAATATTATACATTACATAGATTCATGCATTCTTTCAAAAAGCAGATATTCAGTGCCTACTACATTCCACACACCAAGGCTGATAAAATACAACACAAGCAAAACAAGAAATACTGGGATGTTACAATAACATTGCTTTTTGTTAACCATGACAAAATAAATGCTTATGGGTGAAATCATACCTTTTGAATCAGTCAGGGTCCAAGCAGGAAGTAAACAGCATATTCACATGAAAAAACTGTGAGAAGAGTTGAATGACCCTTTTACGAGCTGAGTAGAAGGAAACTTCAGGCCAGTGCAGGGTACCAGTGTGATAGGAGGTTTCTACATAGCCCTTAGGCCTGAAGGAGCAATGGGGACAGGGTGGTTACTGGGACCCAGAGACAGGAAGGGTACTTGGATAGAGCAGAACCTCTTGAGACCCCACAGGAATGAAGCCTGAGGAACACATATCCCCCTCCCTCTCTGCAGTCCCTTCTCTGCCTGCTTGGAAGTCAGACAGTGAGGAAACTCTGTGTATGGGGTCCATATATTAATATTTTAGTCTCTCAGGCTACAGAGCAACGTGGGGAAGAGTGGAGCAAGATCTACACTCCATAGCGACTTAATTCAGCATCCTTTAAAACTTTCTAAGTATCTATGCAGTCACCATAGGGTTGGTTAAACAGCACAAACCTGTAATGAATGAGTGATTTCGAGTACATTTTTAAAACAGTACCATAATTTTCTGCTGAGCTTCCTAAGGCAAGGTATCAGAGAAGCTGTCAACATTAATGCTGTTTATAGAAAATGGAAAATTAACAAACCAAGAAGAAATGATCAATTTGAACTTGGTTTGGCTGTGTAAAACTTCTAATTTCAGTCATATATATTAATTGCTTACCATTTATGCCTAATTACCATGTAACACAATAATGTGTATCATTAAACATGTGCCAAATTAACTTTACAATACTAACTTTGCAATGTTAACTTAGCATTATTAGCTTAGTTCAAGTTTGGACAGTTTTTGTAGGTTTTGACTCATGGTGCATGCTTCTCCCTTTTTAACTCAAAGAAAATATTTACTTCAATGATATTCTGCCCAACGTTATACTCTCCAAAGACCTAGGAAATGAAAAAAATATTTGTGGCAGATTCTTCAGATGTAATATATGAATTAATTTAGTAGTGCTTAGAGCCAAACCATAACCAAGGATTGAGTTATCAACGAATTCCAGCCATGAAATAAAGCAGGAAAAAACTCATGCCAGACCCTTTATAGCTCTTAAGTCATAGGACTCAGTATGCAGTGAACTGCCACTAGGAGGATCAGATGGGCGAGAGGTGTGCTATCTTTAGCAAATGTATCCTGATAACTAAGACCACATTCCAGTTTTGCACTTGAACTAATTCTTGATTGTAGTGTAAAGTTTGAGAGAAGCTGACCTACCTACCACGAAATCACTAATGATTAGGGTCATCGGGATATGTTCATACTACACATTTGAATTTCCAGTCATAATAAAGAGATCTTATTACTGAGTTTATGCATTCATTCTAAGAATTGATCAAGAAATTTCTCTTTTGCCTTGATAAATGAACAGTAGATGTAACCCACAAATTCTAGATCCTTTAAATTGCTAGACAGAGGATGCCTGAAATATATTACAAGTTGGTCTAAAAAGCCTCAGTTTAAATCTATCAGAAAACCATATTAATTCAGCAGTGGGCCTAATACTAAAATTAGACTCAAGGTACTTTGGGTATGCATGTTAAAGGATTAATTTACTTAAAACACACGTTCTCTTTGATTTCAGAAAATAGTTGAGTTACTTTATTTCACTTCTTGATAAGGATTTATATTCAGAAATGTAAAAGTATACTCATATTCTGGAAGATTGGTCCTATCTTATAGCCTTACAAAATATCCTGCACTTGAGGGATTCCACTGGAGATTCTTCCTTGAGGATTCATCTTCTAGGGTCACAGGACCCCTCTCAGTTACTGACCCATCATTGTGGGCCTTCACTGGCGACAAGAAGGGAGAATGGTGGTATTAAGTCCCAGTAGGCACCAAAGAGAAAGCGACATGCTGATGTGGAGAAAGGCCAATTGTTTGCATTCACTTCAGCCTTGCGTGCTGATGTGTTATCTGACCTTTAGTCAGTTTGCCACTGTTGTACAAAAAGGGCTGCTAGATTAATCACTGAAATGTTAACAGGCATTAATTGAACATACACGGTACACAATCATGGAATTACAACACCTTGGGGGTATTTTTATGGAAGAAGAACACCTATATATTCACATTAAAATAATAAGTATAGCTACCCTATATTCCTTTCCTGTGCTCTAATATATATTTAAATCCATCAGGTTATTTAATTCTTTGAACAACCATGTGAGGTAAACAGTATACCCACTGCATGGATGAAGCAAGGAGATGAATGGGCATAGCATACATAGGAAGGGGAGGCTGGACTTAAGATCAAGCGTAATTCCAAACTTCATAGCCTGTCCATTATTTTGTAAGCCTTAGCAATGCCTTCCAGTGATGGTTGTTTTGTTTCTCCATGGAGATTTCTCTCAGTACCGTGTACACATAAACCCACAGCTTATCCCTGACTCTTCTCCTGCCCTCTTTTCCTTGTGAAATGTCTGACTCAGAGTAATCTTTCTGAAACAGCAAGAAACTGCAATCAGCAAAGCAGAAGTGCTATTGTGCACTGGGCTTGGGACAAAGACCTACGGTCTGTGGTCAGCAGATTACAGCAGGGAAAAGTCACATTTGGGGGGTTAGAGTTGATGATTAATATGTGTTCTTTTCTCAGAGACCAGTTTTAAGAAATGTCAGAATGTTGGATTATCCAGGTTTTCCATGAAGTCTGCTGGCAAAGGAATTTTTATTATTTTTGTCTCAGTGTTTCAAATAATCCATGCAAGGGCTCTGTAAGCCGTCCTTTTGGGAGGACTGTCAGGAGTTAACAATTACAGATTTCTCCTTTCCAAGGTTCACTCTGGCACCTGTGCCTTAGATCCCATCACTTCCAAATTCCTCAAGAATCTTGTTCCTACATGTTTTACCTTCATCTCTGGAATCTTCAGTTTCTTTTTCATTCCTCTTTTACTTTTCTCTGCTTTCAAACTTCACCAAAAAGCTTCAGTTTACTTGGCTGTCCCCTCTAGCTACTGTCTTACTTCTCTCATTTTCATTTCTGAGCTTTTTAAACAAGGGGTCTAACCTCGCTGCCATCCTCTCTGTTTCACATAGCTTCCCTTCGGCCTCTGACATTCTGGCTGTCACCCTACTACACTTCCACGGATGGCCAGTGGCTTTCTCTTTGCCAAGGACCTTGGACTTCTCTCAGTTGTCAGTTTTGATATCTGTGTGTCATGTTATTTTAACTGCACACTCCTTGAAACACCGGCTTCATTATTTTGGTGGCTTTTTGTCTGTTCTTACAACTTTCAGTAGCTTCCCTTCCTTTTTTCCCCCTTTTTAAATTTTTATTTTAGGGCTTCTATTGAGGGGTGGTTTAATGTGTTTAATTTTTTTAACAGATTTATTGAGAAATAGTTAACATATAATAAACTGAATGTACTTAAAGTATACAATTTGGTGTTTTGATATATTTACACACCCATGAAACCATGACTACAGTCAAGATAGGGAACATATCCATCAACCCCAAAGGTTTCCTCATGACTCTGTGTAATCACTCTCTCCTCCCTCTTCCCAATCCCCTGCTTTTATCCCTAAGCAATCATTAATCTGGTTTGTCACTATAGATTAGTTTTCATTTTCTAGAAGTTTTATAAATGAAATGACACAGTATTCACTCTTTTTTGGTCTAGGTTTTTTCACTCAGCATAATAATTTGGGGATTCATCATGCTATTTCCTATATCAATAGTTTCTTCCTCTTATTGCTTAATTTGAATCCATTGTATCATATACAATTTGTCCAGGCCTTCAATTCTCTCTGCTCTTTGATGGAAATTTGTGTTATTTCCTGTTTGGAGTTATTGCTTATAAAAGTTTCTATGAACATCTGTGTGCAAATTTTCTATTGAACAAATGCTTTCATTTCTATTGGGTGGAATGTGTATATCATACGGTAGTACATCTTTTAAAAAACTGACAAACTGATTTCCAAAGTGGTATACATTTTACATTCCCATCAGCAAATGTATGAGAGTTTCAGTTTCTTCATATCCTTACTAACGCTTGGTATGGTCAGTATTTTAAATTGAGCCATTCTAATATATGCGTAGTGATATCTCACTGTGGTTTTAATTTGCATTTCTCTACTGACTAGTGATGTTGACTATCTTTTCATGTGTTAATTTGTCATGTGTGTTCCTTCCCTGGCAAAGTATCTTCAAACTTTTTGCCAGTTTTTTTTAAATTGGGTTATTTGTTTTCTTACATTGAGTTTGAAAGGACTTTATTTATTCTGGAGGCAAGTCCCTTTATCAGAAATATGATTTTCAAATATTTTTCTTCCAGTTTTTTACTTTCTTCTTAACAATATCTTTCAGAAAAATGTTTTTAGCTTTGATGAAATCCTACTTATTTTCTTCTTTGATTGATCATGTTCTTGGTCTTATATGTAAGAAATTTCTGCCTAATTCAAGATTAAAAAATTGTTTCCTTTTAGAAATTTTAGTTTTAGGTTTTGTAGTTATGTCTGTGAACCATTCATAGTTAATTTTTATACATGGTATGAGATATGAATCAACATTCATTTTATGACATATGTATATCCAATTATTCTAGCATCCTTTGTTGAAAAGACTATCCTTTCTCCATTGAATTGCCCTTGCAACTCTGTCAAAAATCAGTTGTCTATATGTGTACAGATTTTTTAAATATTCTGTTCCATTGGCTTATTTCATTCCATTGGCTTATTGGTGTAATATATATTATTGGTGTAATATAGGTGACAATACATCAATACCATGCTATCTTCATGACTGTAACTTTCTAATAAGTCTTGAAATTAAGCTGTGGTAGCCCTCCAACATTCTTCTCCTTTCCCTTCCTTTATAAATCCCCCAAGTGTGGCTATTACTGTAGATACCATTGTTGACTTGAGCTTTTCTCTCTAAACATGACTGGCTTAGTGAACTCTGGAAACTCCTACAATTTTCATAAATAATTTTATGATAAAGGCTGTAAAAAAAAAAAAAAAAAAAAAAAAAAGGCAGAACTGCTAGCCCCAGCTTCTCCTTTGAGTTCCAGGCCTGTAGCTCCACTAATTTACAGACAGCTATCAGAAATCTCATTTCTTCAACCCCTGAACTTCTATGTCATTCTCTTCTGATACTTCCCACCAACTTCCCCTCCTCACTTCATGATGTCAGCCCCACCCCCATTTTTCTGTTGCCCAGACTTGAAACTTCATCTTTGATTTAGCTCTTTCATTCTTTTTCTGATTCAGTAAATCACTATATCCTGGCCTTTTATTTTTCATTCAAAACATCTTTCATGTACGTTTTCTCCATTCTCCCATTGTCACTGTTACTAAATTCATGTTATCATTTTCTCATGTGTGAATGGCTGACTGAAAGCCAATTGGCCTTCTCACTTCCAGACTTCCCTTTCCCAGACCCAAACCAATCCTTTGATTTATCTTCTTAAAGCAAATTTATGCTCAAGTCAAACTCCGGCTGAAAGTTTTCCATCCTAGTTAGGTTTACCCCTCCCTCCCTCCCTCTTTGTAATTTGCTCTAGTCTGTGATTTTTGTCTTTCACTCTCATTTGCACATTAATCTGACTAGTTTTAACATTTTCTAAGTAGAAGAGAATTTTAAATAACATTTATTTAAAGGCTTTTTAGAAAGGCTATAAAATCTATGTACTATCATACAATTTGTTTCCCAATCCCACTGTTGTAATTTAAACTGTACTTTCCACATTTTCACTGGACTTTAAAGGTACTCCATCATTTGACACTGAATAATTTTATTTATTTAAACCTAACCCTTGCTTTATAGTCATATAAGGATCTACTATAGGTTAAAGACAAACCTAACAAACCAAACAAACAATACCTAAATACCTAACCAAGACAAGATATAGTGAAAATGAATTCCTTCCACGTCTGTAAGACAAGTAGACCAGTTCTAATAGTGTCCTATAAAAATGGGGACAAATTTCTGTGACCATAGGCAACTAAGAATTTTCAGAAATCACAGATTATTAGAAATCCCCCTCCTTCAACTACAAGTGCAACAAGTTCAATTACCCCGTGAGTTCCCAGCCCTAACAGAGTCATGGGAAAGATGCATTTATCACAAATGAAACAAGCTTTAAAGATTTACTTGCCTATGACCTTTTGCAGAAAAGATAAGAAATGAAACATCATATTTGCTAATAAGAATAAATTTCCTTTAAGGAAAGTGATATTTGAAGATCAATTGTTTTGATAATAAAATAAACCTTAGAACCTTGTTTATGGATACTGGGTGACATAAAACTAAGAAATGTATGTTCTGCTTTTTGAGAATGTAGTATCCTTAAAATGGAATCATTAATATTATGAGAATGTCATTGTTAGAGTAAAATATTACAGTTCATTATTCTGGCAAAAAGTCTTTTCTTTAAAGGCAGGTATTTATTTTTTACCCATTAGTATCTAAGAAAATACCTCATACATGGTTAGCATGTGACAATGTATTTATAAATTAAATTCAGTGGCACTATTTTCCCGATATTGATAATACTTTGACAGTTAAACAATTGGTCTCTAACGGTCAATTAGATTTCTAATTTGCCAGAAGAAAATGAAAAATGAAAAGAAGCAGTAAAATTCTAGATTTAACCTTTTTTAGGCTAAGAAAATAAAATGGAGGACCTGAATCAAAACACAGTATCTATCAGATCATTTTCTGATGTGTAATGTAGACTTAGTTTTAAATGCTAAAAAGTAAAAGTTATAACAAAACACCTTATATTAGGAGAATGGTTTTCTTACAAGAAGTTCAACTTCTTTTGAAAAGATTCCCATATTTTCAAGGACATGCAGGTTCAAGTGCCTGAGTGTGTGTGGGATAAAGGTGTCATAAACCAGATCGTGGTGTTTACAACACCAGCAAGCACCCTGTGTAATCTCACACCGTTCAACTTAATAGCTGTTTCAAAATATAGGACAATAGAGTTTCCTAGGATTCTCACATACAGAAGGAACCTAGCTTATTTTTCTTTTTCCCACTTCATATATAAGGAACGAGGGTCAAAGAAGGCTAACCTTACACAGCAAGCTAGTCCAAACCTAGCAGTTACATTGCCTGACTCCTCAAGGTCTATATTGCATTAACTTTCACCTGCTCAGGAAAGAGAAGTGCAATGCTTTGTTTGGATGAAAGCACAAAAATTCAGGTATCCAAACCAAACAGCTTAGGTGAGAAGATGATTCAGCTTATTCAGATCTAGGCAAACAAATGAGAAAAACTAAAAGGAGGAAAAAAAAAATAAACTCTTACAAAACCTATTATTCCTCAGAAAACCTAATTCTACAACCAAAAAAATAACAACATAAAACTTTTAATTTTTAGGAAAAGATATATGTGGCAGCATAACAGAGAAAGAGTAAAAGTTGGAAAAGAGAGATTTAGAAATATATCAAGTTACATGTAATGCACACAATGTGATTTCTGATAATTTTGGAAAGATATTTTGAATTAACTTTAAAGGGAATGGAGAGTGATGTGAGAGAGTGAACTTGTTCATTTAAGCATGTTTTTCCCCCACTCCTTACTGCTCATCTGAAAACAAGAAGTAGAGCAGGTCAGGAAAGGGGTTATGGTTAACACTGCAAGATGAAAGATAAGCAGCCAGGCAGTTAGAAGCCAAGTCATTTTATCTAGAAGAGCAGGTCTGGCCTTGTTTCTATCTTGATAAGAATTAGATTGGAGAGCTTGTTTGTCCATAGACTAGGATGGGGTGGAGGGGTGGAGGGGTGTCGGGCTGAAGAAAGGGGACAGGGAAGTCGGGGGCTGAGTTATGGAGTAGTGGCAAACCACTAAAGTAGTGATAATTCCCTCTTCTATGTTCTATGTCTACCTGAACTTCAAAATTGCTAGACTTGTCTATTTAGATAACATGGCTGTGTTTCTTCCAAATGTGGAGACTTAAATATCTAGAAAGTTTAGGTGACCTGAATAGGCTAATCGTCCAAGTCTAAAATTTTAGGACAATAGCTAACTGGATGGTCCATTAACACAGAACTTGAAAGAAATGACATTTGAATTTAAGCAACTCTTTAAATGGTGTGTTTATCTTTATTCTGAAGCATATGCACGATATACTCTGACTTGCTTTTTAAAGTTGTGTTTCCATTTCAAGTTTTTAAAAATAGATTACAATTATAGCAGCTTCCACTTTCTTATTGCTCTGATTTGATGATACAACTGATTTAGAATTATCTTTTAAAATATAATTATTAAAATTTGTAAAGTTCTAAGGTCACCAAAATTTGTTCTGATTATGGCCATGACTGTAAAAACAGCAGATTTTCCTGGGATTTTATTTGCTTTTACCCTTAGAATTTTAGTCCATAATAGAACCAAGATATCAGAAATTCAAAATGAAATGGGTCATCTTTTTAAAAAATAAGCCTATAAAATTTTTTGTGGCTGTGTGAAATAATTCTTAATCATGGTAGGTTTATGTTGCTCATGCCCTTAGTTATTCAAGTAGAGTTTGTTGAATACACAAGATGATTAGCAGAGGAGGAAGCATTATAGGATTAATATAGTTCATACACCTTTAGGGGCTTATAGCCTCTATGAGAAATAAACCAGAGTATTTTTAGCCCAAATGATTAGATACCAAAACAAATTTGTACAAATGACAGGTGGGTAGAAAGCATCTTGAAACAATATATTTTTCTTATTATCTTGGCCACTGTATAGACTGTCTGGTACCTTGAGTCTTATCTTCTCCGTGGTCCTGAGGTAGTCCCTATATATAATTAGCTCTGGATCTGGCCTGACCTCCAGAAGCAATGTCTAGAATGTGTTCATTACAGTGCCTGGCACATAGGAAGAGTGTACTGAGTGTTTGTTAAATGAATACAGATAAGAATAATGAAAATGCTCATTGGTGAGACTGATTAAAATAAATTATATATCCATACACTGGGATACTATGCAACTGTGAAAATTACGTAGTTAACTATTTAACAACATGGAAAGACAAAGACAGATTATTAAGCAGAAAAAAGTTATAAATCGTATGAATAGAATGATGTCATATGTGAATAAACAATATGTACCTATGTATTATATATGTATGATAATTTTTAGAAAGATACATACCAACATGCTTAAATGTAGATGATTGGATTATGAGGGTTTTGGTTTTTTTTTTTTTTTTTGAGATAGAGTCTCACTCTGTTTCCCAGTCTGGAGTGCAGTGGCGTGATCTCAGCTCACTGCAACATCCGCCTCCTAGGTTCAAGTGATTCTCCTGCCTCAGCCTCCTGAGTAGCTGGGATTACAGGCCCTCGCCACCATGCCTGGCTAATTTCTGTATTTTCAGTTGAGGTGGGTTTTTGCCATGTTGGCCAGGCAGGTCTCAAACTCCTGACCTCAAGTGATCCACCCACCTCAGCCTCCCGAAGTGCTGGGATTACAGGCATGAGCCACCACGGCCAGCTGGATTATGAGTTTTTTTTTTTAATTTTACTTTAAAAACTTTGCACATTAAAAAAAATATATATATATATATATATATGTTGAAAAGATTGTTTTTATAAGTTTTTTTTAACATCCTAAAGGTGAGGATATAGAAATAGCAAGTGATAATTATTCTTTGGTAAAACTCATCTGTGAAAGGAAGTGGACTGAAAGCCTAGAAGCTACAGCTTATTTATAACCAATGGAGAAGCAGGATATGTAAAATGCTGTACAGAGTGCTGCTACCTGGGAAGCTTCTGATAAACGAGGGTTGCTATTATTATTATTGTCATTAAAATGTCTTCAGTTCTCACAGACTTTCAGCACCAGCACACTGTCCAGGAGCACTGTCCAGAATGTTCTAGAAGGACAGTTCTCTTTCTAGAACGCTCTCCTTTTTTAAAGTTTCTTCTCTTATTTACTGCTCCTTGGCTACTCAGTAGAGTTGTGCTGGTGCTGAAAGTCTATGAGACCTGAAGGCATTTAGTGTCAATAATAATAATAGCAACCCCCATTTATTAGAAGCCTCTCAGGTAGCAGGACTCTACAGCATTTTACATAGTGTTATATGGTTATAAATATGCTGTAGCTCCTATGCTTTCAGTCCACTTTCTTCCACAGAAAAGTTTTGCCAAAGAATAATTACCACTTGCTATTCAATATCCTGACCTCCAGGATGTTAAATTTTTTATCATAAAAATAATATTTTCTACATAATTTTTAAATGTGTAAAAATTTAAAAGTAAAATAAAAAACTCTTAATCCAACCATCTATACATATAAGCATCTTGGTACAAATCTTCCGAAAAATTATCGTACATATCTAATACATAGGTACATATTGTTTATTCACACATATGTGAATCAATCTACTCATATGATTTGTAATGTTTTTCTAATTAAGAGTCCATCGGTATCTTTCCATATTGTTAAATAGTTAACTACATATTTTTTCACAGTTGCATAGCATCCCAGTGCTTGGATATATAATTTATTTTAATCAACCTCACCATTGAGCATTTTGATTACTATTATCTCTATTCATTTAACAAACAATTCACTCTTACTATGTTCTAGGCACTGTAATGAACACTTTATGGTATTTACACATTTAATTACTGTAAAAACCAATTAGGACAAGTAAGTATTATAGGTTAACAGATTGCACAACAACAAATGCTGGTGAGGATGTGTAGAAAAGGAAGCTCTTGAACACTGTTGGTTGGAATGTCAATTAGTACAGTCATTATAAAGAATAGTATGGAGGTTCCTTAAAAAAACTAAAAATAGAACTGCCATACAGTCCAGAAACTCCACTATTGGGTATTATCCAAAAGATAGGAAATCAGTATATCAAAGAGATAGCTGCACCTCCATGTTTATTGTGGCACTATTCACAATAGCAAAAATATGGCATCAAACTTAGTGTCTATCAATAGATGAATGAATAAACAAAATATGTTTTATATAGATACAGTTAAATACTATTTGGCTGTAAAAAATGTCACATCATTTGCAGCAACATGGATGGAAATGGAAGTCATTATGTTAAGTGAAATAAGTCAGGCACAGAAAGACAAATATTGCACGTTTTCACTCATATGTGGAAGCTAAAAAGGTTTATCTTAGGGAGGTAGAGAGTAGATTCGTGGTTCCTAGAGACTAGGAACAACTGAGTGAGGGATGAAGAGAGGTTGGTTAATGGGTACAAAGATACAGTTAGCTAGAAGCATTAAGTTCTAGTGTTTGATAGCACAATAGACTATATATAATTTATAATAATTTATTGTATGTTTCAAAATAGCTAGAAGAGAAGATTTGGAATGTTCCAGTCACAACCAAATAATTAGAGTTTGAGGTGATGGCTATCCCAATTGCCCTGATTTTTTATTATGTAACAATAGAAAACCAATCAGGCTGCAACAACCTTATTAATAGTAGTAATCCTCTTACTGTTCCTATTTTACAGATAAAGGAACTGAGGCACAGAAAAGTAACTTGCCCAAGTTCACAGAGCCAATAAGTAGCAGAACTAAGGTTTCAACTCATTCTGGCTCTAGAGTAGGTGCTCTTAACTAGTGTGATATGGTTGCTATCAGAAATAATGCTGCAACGAATGTCTTCATTTCTTGTTGTTTCCTTAGAAAAATACTTAGAATGAAAATGCACCCTTTTTAAATGCATTGGCAATTGCCCTTCAAAACATTTGTACTTTTCTGTCCTACAAACTGTTTATTAACAGACCTTAGATGATATTGGGTGTTATTAAAATTAAATCTCACACTGTTTCAACTTGCATTTCTTATTCACAATCCCTGAATCTACTGAACTTTTTTCTGTCTTCATCTTTCATGACCACTCCATAGCAGGGGATGATTGATCACTCCTTTCTCTTGCTGTTCTTTCCTGCTTAGGTTTGATATCACCCTCAGCTACTTCCCTCTAACTCGTATTAACATTCCTCCTCTGGCTCCCTCACTGATACTTCTCTCTGACCTCCTTTTACATTTTGGTGTTTCTTTGCTCTCCACTTTATCCTCTTCTCATGTTGCAATCTCCCTGGGAAATCTCATCCATTCCCATGACTTTCACCACAATTTAAATGCTAATGCCTCATAAATCTTTATCTCCTTCCAGATATCTCCGTTAACTCTAGACTTATATATGTAACTGTCTATTAGACATCTTCACCACGGATATTCTCCAGGCTTTTAAAAACTGAATATGTTTAAAATTGAACTGGCCATTTTTCTCCTACACCTGATCTTCATCTGGTATTTATCATCTGAATTTGATTTTACCATCATTCAGCCAAACACCTAATGAGAGAGTCATTTTAGATTTGAGTAATGATGATAACAAAGGTTTTGAATCTGACAGCCCTGGGTTTGAACCCAAGGTATCCCACTTAAAGTCTGGATGGCCTTGAGAAAGTTGCTCAAACTCTCTAAACTTTATTTTTGTTATCTATAAAATCAGAATAAAAATACCTACTTTGCAACACTGTTGGGAAATTGAAATGGGATGATGTTATGTTATACTGTGTATGTTCTTTTGGGAGTGCTTGACATATTAAAGGCATTCAATAAAGAGTATTGCTATTTTGGCAATGATACTTCACCTTTCACATCCAATCAGCTTCTGAGTCCTATTGTTTCTAATTCTGTAACCTCACTCCAATAATCTTCCTCTCTTTACCATCCCTGCCAATAATGCCTAACTAAGATCTTGTTATCTCTGCTTTAAGGGTTGCAATTTTCTCTAATTCAGTGGTTCTCAACCTCTTTTTTATTCCTGATATCAACACACAGAATGGATGAAGTTCACATATGTGATGCTCCGTCAGGCATACTCCATGTTAACTACAATTCTAGAAGTTTAGGTGATAACTCCACCTCCTTGTTTCCCATTCCAATAGGAAATATACTAGAATATACTGGGGAAAAAAAGTAAGAGTGGAATTAGCAAAGAGGGAAACTTTGCTAAATCCGCTCGTTTTTTGTCTTGTGCAAATGTGAGTACTGTATTTCTAGTAGCAAACTGCTTGCAGTATACCTGTGTGCCAGTATACCACGGGTGAGCTTTGCCCTAGCTAACTTCCTTTACTAACCCTCTCATCCCACAATAATTCCATTCCCTACACTATTGTCAAAGTATGTAGTTTCTATTAGATAGACGTTACTCTGTGCCCTGAATTTTCTATGAGAAAAAATACAACTCCCATTAGCTTGGCATTTAAGATCTGTTAGTCCTATCCTTTTCAGCTTTTTCAGGCTTTCCTTTTTATATACTCCACTAGGCATATGTGTCTTGAAATAACAAAATAATGTCATTTTCCATCTCCCATTTCTCCCTTTCCTCTCACTCCTCACCCCACAAGAGTTTGCCTTAAGCTCCAGACCCTCCCCTGAATGTACCCTCAAATATGGGCACCCACGACCTATATATTCCTGAATCCATTGGGCATTTTTCACTTAGTAGCAATGAACACATTGAACACTTCCTTTCCTCCTAATTCTTTGGCTGCTCCTTTATTAATCTCCTTTTCTGATGATTTTTCTTCTACTTACAGTTCAATATTCTGCCCCCAGGACTCTTTCCTGAGCAGTTTTCTTTTCTTCAATTATCTTTATATTCTACTAACTCTCTTTGGGATATCCACTCTAGTCTTTATGGTTTCAATTACTATCTATGTGCAAGTACCAAATAATCCTCTTCTAAGCTTACCTCTTTCCTGAACCCTCTATATACAATTGCTCGTAAGACTTTCCAACTTAAGGGTCTTGTACATGATATAAACATAGTGTTTTCAGAAGGGAATTCCTCATCCTCCAACCCTCCCTAGCCAACCTCTTTTTCATTAAAGTTGCACACTTGTATAAATGACACCACTCACCCAATTTCTTCAGTGAGAATTGAGGAGATATATTTGACCTCTCCCACTATTTTTGACCCCTACAACTAGTTACCTTATCTTGTTGATTATATCTCACAAATATCTCTAAAATTCATCACATAGTGACAATTCCATTGCAGCCATCTTACCCCAGGCTGCCATCATCTCTTACTTAAATTAATCTCTTGGATCCAATGTTGTCCCTCATCAACCCATCCTGCTCTAGGCTCATCTATTTTTCTTCAAATCTGATAATATAACCCCCTAAATTAAAACCCTTCAAGATAAAGTTCAAAGACTTATTATGACTTTTAAGGCTTTCTAAGATCTAGTTCTGGCCCCCACTACCAGCCCAGATGATATACCATGTGTACTTTCACACTATATGGTCCAGCTTGTATCTGGACCTCTTGTGTCTCTCTCTCTCTCTTTTTTTTTTTTTTTGTGAGACGGAGGCTCGCCCTATCGCCCAGAGTGGAGTGCAGTGGCTCGATGATCTCAGCTCACTGCAAGCTCCGCCTCCTGGATTCACGCCATTCTCCTGCCTCAGCCTCCCAAGTAACTGAGACTACCAACGCCCGCCACCATGCCCGGCTAATTTTTTGTATTTTTAGTAGAGACGGGGCTTCTCCGTGTTAGCCAGGATGGTCTCGATCTCCTGACCTCGTGATCCGCCCGCCTCCGCCTCCCAAAGGGCTGGGATTACAGGCGTGAGCCACCGCGCCCGGCCTTTTGTGTCTCTTTTTGTCTCTGTTTTGCTTACATTGAATGGTCTCTTGTCCCTACCCCTTTTCTTTGCCTGGCTCAATCTATTTCAGAGTTCCTATTCTCTAGGATTAATCATGTCCTCCACTGTAGATTTCCAAGCTTTTAATACATTCCATACCACAACATATCCACAACATATGTTTCTTTACTAGAAGTCCTCTTATCTCATATGATTGCTAATATTAAAATAGACTCAAATCTAAGAAGCATAGATATTTACATTTCTTAAACATTTATTTTAATATAATACAGTTACACATTCATTCACCTATTTTTAAATTTAAGGATATAGCCTTTAATTTGGAAACAGGTCCATTGACTGAAGATCCAGGCAGTCTTTCTTTACGATAGTGTACCATCCATAATTTCCAATTTCACTTTCTTTAAACTAAAAAAAAATATTTGCAAACCAATCTAAATGTGAACTTTCTGGATTATTAAAGGTTTTTTGTTTTTTTTTTTTTCCTTCTGAGTCTTTGTTCATTGTATCTCCTCCACCTAATTTCATAGGAAAGCTTTTAGCAATTCTCCTTTATTGAATCTCTCCAAAAAATTCAAGTTAATTTTCAAAGAAGCAATTCTTTCATTTTATACTCTATTTCATTGAATTACTGAGGCAATGTTATTTTTATTACATGGTTACAATACGAAGTCAACTGGCAATCGTTTGGGAATAAACACAACTAATTCCTGGCAAGCATGCAACAGAACCAATGAGAAAAATGGGTAGGCTTACTGGAGCATCATCTACTAGCTGTGAGCTTTCCCTGAGCCCTGAATGTTAATCAGAGTGTTTTGCAAAGGAAATTGATCATATTGGTTAATTTGCCAACTCAGTTAAATGGAGATCTATTAAGAGCACTTCTGTTAACATAGTTGTTTTTCTTTCACATTGACTGTAAGTACTGTGACAACGGAAGAAATACGCATGTCTTAGAAAGGACCATCTCTTTTTTATTCATCCCTACTTTCACTACCATGTACTGGGCACACAATAAATATTTGCGGAAGGAATAAAGAAATGAATAAATGAATATATTAAGAAATATCTAGAATAATTACATCCTTCCTCCACTGTAGCTCAAGTGTCAACCCTTACTACTGCTTGATTTTCCTGAATGATTTCTTTATCCTCCAAAGTAAAATGTGTAATTTCCCTTTTTCTGCCTCCAATATACCTGCACTTACTGCCAATATACCACTTTAAAATACTCTAACATCTGATTTTTTAAAATTTCCCATTAACCTATTACATATCTCTTGAAGGCAAGAAATCATTTATATTTTTATATCTTGTTTTAATATATAAATGACACATGCTATTTCCATTCCCAAATTAATTGATAAATACATGAATAAATAAAATAGTTGTGCCATATAGTTATCCTTGATATCACTTTAGATGAGGAAACTGAGGCTGGAAAGATTAAACAGCTTAAGTAATATTAACAAAGCAAGTAACTCTTGGGACCTCCTTGCTCTGTATGTCAAAGCTCATGCTCTCTTTCAACTCTATTATGTGTGTTTGAATCAGCTAGTAAGATGAAACCTCTTCTAGGAAGTAAAGCCTTCCGGGCCCCAATCAATTCTTTTTACTTGCCACCTGCTTGTGAATATTAATATTGCTTTTGCGGGATTTTAGAAAATAGACTCCAAGGTAAACAGTAAACAAGAGGGGCAGAGGCCAGAATGCTCAGAAGAAAGGATACAAACTGGTGTAATAAGGATTATGTGGTCTGAAGCAGAGGTATGTGGAAGCTGAGGTGGGAAAGAGATGGTAAAGCAAACCAGACCCAAGGATATTGGTTTACCTTATGGTAATATTTAATCCATGCAATGAGAACATTTGTATGAATTATCCATACCATTGTCTTCCTCCATAGAAGATATCATATTTTCCATATGTGGTTTGGAGAGACTTCCTGGAGTAGATTGATTCCAAGTATATCTTGAATGGTTGAGAAAATATGGCTTAGTGTTTAGAAAAAGGGGTCTAATTTGCAGACTTCAAGGCCAGTGAGATTGAAGGAGCAGATTCAAATAAAAAATAGGCATATTTGAAGGAAGAACAAGCCATTGTGATGTTATAGTGAAGAGTAGAGAAACTCCATAGAATCATGAGAAGGACAGAACATCTTTTTGTTAATGATTTTCCTGGACCTCCAACTCCATACCACTGAACACCACATTCATCTTTAGTTTTACTCAAATCAGATTGGCTAATTTTCATCTGAGTTCTTCAGATGTCATATCTTGTGCTGAATCTCTTAGCTCTCAAATTCCTAACTTCGTATTTTAGAAAATTCAGACCAAAATCAATTCTCTAGTTTTCCAACCCTTGTCACTGATTTTCTTTCCACACACTTAATAATGTAGAGGTTCAACGACTTAGTGCATTGCATCACATATTAATTGTCTTCTCTATCATCTCATTGAAACGCATCCAGGATATACTATTATTCTTCCCACCTCTATTCATTTTTTTGGTTTTATTTGGCAAGGAAATAAGGCCCTGTGGCTACTTTATTCAATATCATTATCTCTGCAACATAATTTCTTTTGTTTTTCTTTTTTTAGTATTTATAAATTCTCTTACTGTTCCACAAGTTCAGTGGGGCAGTGGTCTAACTTTTCCAACTATCAAATCACTTTACCACAAATTTACTTTCTCCTACAACTGAATTGGCTATCTTTACTGAAAAATTATAAATATGAAATCATCTAAAAACATAAAATAATAATTTAAATAACATTTTATAATATATTATAATAATTTATATACCTTATTTCAATGTACATATAAATCTTTTTATTTGAATCCCTGGTCTATCAATTGTTAATTCAACAGTTTCAGGCAAGGCCGTTAAATCCTTTGAAGTCTCTTGTTATTCCATCTAGAAAATATGGGTGACAATGGAATTTCCATGATAGGTTTGAAGATGAAATAAGAAAAACATGGAAATTATCATAGTGACTACCACATAACAAGGACTCAATAAAAGGTAGCTGTGGTTATTGTTATAAAGCAGGAGTATTTATATAGTTCAATGTAATTATTAGGATAGACCACAGATCTGCTTTCGAGCCCTTGAAGTGTAGCCCAAATTGAGATATGCTATAAATGTAAAATACACACTGGGTTTCAAAGACTTAGTATAAAAAACAAAGAAGGTAAAGTATATCACTAATAAGTTTTTACATGCATGCATGTTGAAATGATATTTTAGATATATTGGATTAAATGAAATACATTAAAATTAATTTTATATATTTTAAATATTTTTAACGTGGCCACTAGAAAAATTAATTACACATGCAGCTTGTATTTGTGGTACATATTACATTTCTACTGTATAGTACTGCTATAAATAATAATAATTATAAACCCATGAGTGGGTTTAGTTTTACTTAGAAATCTTGTCATAAATTTTCTCTTATGTGAAATGTTGTCACCCATAATGAACTCCTATAAAAATTCTTATACAGACATTTAAAATATTTTGAAATCTTTTATTATAGGATATGCAGAAGATGTTCTCTCTTAGGATTATTAATTTGTAATGACATATTAATATATTACAATTTGATATAAAGGCTCTTTTTATATCATATTTGCAAGATGTCTTCCTTATGTAGCCTGTGAAAATAATAATATTTACTTGGGCATCATACATTTATACACCCAGTTAATTTACAAATGTGGGGGTAACGACCTGTATGATAATAGATGGGAAACTTAGTTAATTTTGCTAAAAGGAATGCAGTTTACCAGAAGATCAGTAATAGATTGTGGTTAAAAAGTGGTCCTAGAGAAGCCTGTGTAAGTAAAAGAGATTGTCTAAAAGCTGTGTGGGGATATAGGGCTGTTCTATAACTGTACATCCTGCCTCTCAGTGTGACCTTGAGCATCATGGACTATGACGAAACCCTAGTTTCCAGTCATGTGACCAACTAGTTGTTAAGAAAGCAGGCTTGTATAAATAAATTCACCCAAAGACTCATGCTGAAGGCCTCAGATTCCATTTCTATAAATTGAGATGCTCTCTGATAACCTCCAGCTCAAAATGCCCAGGTGAAAGCGATTCTCCTGCCTCAGCCTCTGATGTAGCAAGGACTACAGGTGTGCACCACTGCACCTGGCTAATTTTTAAAATTGTTTGTAGAGATAGGGTCTTGCTTTGTTGCCCAGGCCGGTCTCGAACTCCTGGCCTCACGTGATCCTCCCACCTTGGCCTCCTAAAGTGCTAGGATTACAGTTGTGAGCCACTGCATACTGCCAGTACCTATATTTTGACCCTCTGTGACAGCTTTTCTTTATACTAATTTTCACATGAATCTTATTCCTTCTCCTGAAGGAATTCCTTGGTAGAACTTTTCTTACACTTTACAAACTCCATGAGTTTGACTTTAATGTTTTCTATGTTAGTGTACTCTCCCTAGTTGATCTCATCAAATCTGTAGCTTCAATTACCATAAATATACATAGGCATATATAGTCATACCTTGTATAACAGCATTTTAGTCAACAACAGACCACATGTAGGATGGTGCTCTCATAAGATTATAATAGAGCTGAAAAATTCCTATTGCCTAGTGATCTGTATTATAATTGTCTACTATGTTCCATATAGTAATGCTTAAGGTCTCACTAAGAGGCAGGTTACATAGTTATATAACAACCCTATATTCCCACACAGCTTTTAGATAATCTCTTTTACTTGTATAGGCATCTCTAGGACCACTTTTTTGTACAAGTTTGTAGCCTAGGAGCAGTAGGTTATACTATCTAGGTTTGCATGAGAACTACATACATACTCTGTACTGTTTACACTGAAATTGCCTAACAACATCCCTGTCCTTAAGCAACACATGACTGTATATGCATTTATGTATGTGTGTATGTGTGTGTGTGTGTGATCTAAGCCCAGATCTTTCTCCTGATATTAACCTGGTATCTCTAATTTCCTACTAGATATCTTTACTTGAATGTGATACTGGTATTTCACACTTAACAGGTTCAGCATGTTCATCACCTTTCTACTCCTTAAATCTATTTTTCCCCTTGTGTTTTTTGATCTGAGTAAGTGGAACCACCATGCACCTAACCTTCCCAGTCAGAAACCAGGATATCATCCTTAATTAACCCCCTTCCTCACTACCCACATACATCCAGCACAGAGCAGACCAGTACTTTCCACCTTTTAAACATCTTTGGAATCTCTATCTCTCCATTTCCAGAACACTCCCATAGCACAAGCCACGATTATCTTTTTCTAGGATTTACTGCAGCAGCTTCTACTTCCAGTATGGCATCCCTCCAATCTCATCTCATATTGAAGCCCAAGCAATTTTGCAAATCGAATCATATCACTTCCAAATAGGGCCTCTGTTGGTCCTTGTTTCCCTTGGTATGAATTCAAATTCCTTCATTTTGAAACACAAAGCCCTAATATGCAACTCTGCTCAACTCCCCAATTTCATCTCTTGTTCTCATCTTACACTCAAGCCATACTGAACACGCAATTCTCTGAATGTAACCATTCATATTTATTCACTCTCTGTTTCTGTCATTGTCTCTCTTGGACTCTTCTTTTCTTTCCCTGTCTGCCCCACTGTCTCTTCCAGGACTTTGCAGATGTCTTTCCTCTGCTTAGAACATGTTTTCCATTTTCCTATTTTATCTTTCCCTCTTTGTGAAATTTACTTTTGCTTATCTTTTTGGACTCAGCTTAGTTGTGACTTCTACCAGGACATATTTTTCTTAGTCTCAGGCTGAATTAGGTTCCCCACCCATTTGTTTCCATAGTATATTTCTTTTATATTTATGGTAATAATTATCATGTTTTATGATGCTTAATTATTTGTTTGCTTCCTCACTGTAAGATTTTTGTATCCTTGAATACAGGGATTGTGTCTTATTCGATATTATGTGCTAAGCACCTAGACCAGCACATTGGAAGTACTGAATAAATGAATGAACTTCCTACAGTATTTAGTCAAGGGGCTTGCACGCAATAAATACTCTACTTCCTAAATTTTAGATATTTTTTCTTGTGGACACTGTAACAGGAGCCAATCATTCAGAAAGAAAGAGATAGTATCGAAAGAAAGGACAGAGCTTATGATCTACCCAATTTTCCAAGTAGACTCAAATTTAATGTTGAGAACTAAATCATCTGCACATTCTATCCTCGTCTCATCCTACAGGCTAATTCTGCAGACTTTACTTAAATTTCTCCAAGGACACAAAGTGGCCTTGCTAGGAATCCTAGAACAAATAATGTCACTGAGCCAGAATCCTAGAAAGAATATGTGGATACGTTGTTCCCTACTTGTTTTTTATACTTCTAGTACTACTTATCAGGCAATGTTTTCAGGGTTCTCAAAAGAAAAAAAGCAAAAACCTTACATCTTTAAAGGATAATATTTTACTCCCTTCACCTTGAACTTAGGTTTAAATTAAAATTATCTTGAATTTAGGTTTAAATTTAGGTTTTAAAATGTGTACATTCTTTCATAATCTTGAGATACTCTATGTTTTATATCACTCAATAAAATGATAAGGTTTTTTTTTTTTTACACTTAGGTCCATTATAGTTTTACTTTACTTATAGTAAAATATTCAAAGGCCTTGCTGTCATGAAAGGTGTTGCTACATATAAATCAGGCCTGCCTGGTACATAGCGATAAATGAGGTAGGATAAGTCATTCACTCTTACTGTCATTCAGATGGCCAATGATGGAGCTGTCCTTGTTTCTCCAAATAAGTTTTATTATGGAGTTCTGCCATAATAGTCTTGACAAATGGAATGAATTTAGGTCTCATAGACCAAAACAAATTTAGAAGTGTAAAACAGTCACTAGGCCAATTCTCCCACCTATTGCATTTGTAATTTACATGGTTCAAAATATTGAAAATTAGTCTTACAAATAAAAAAAGTTAAAAAAAAAAAAAGACTTTGCTTCTGAGAAAAACGAAGGTTATTTATAACCCAGCATACAGAGAACTAAAGAACAAACAGCAGATACATAGAAATAAAAAGTCTGCAGATTTAAAACATAGCAAGTGGCCAGGTGTGGTGGCTCACACGTGTAATCCCAGCACTTTGGGAGGCGTAGGCGGGTGGATCACCTGAGGTCAGGAGTTTGAGACCAGACTAGTCAACATGGCAAAACCCCATCGCTACTAAAAATACAAAAATTACCTGGGTATGGTGACGGGAGCCTGTAATCCCAGCTACTCAGGAGGCTGAGGCAGGAGAATTGCTTCAACCTGGGGGACAGAGGTTGCAGTCAGCCAAGATCATGCCATTGCACTCCAGCCTGGGCAACAGAGCAAGACTCTGTCTCTAAATAAATAAATAAATAAAACATAGCAAGTAAATAAATTATACTAGTTGTTCCCTAATCCTGTGCTGGTGTATTATTATAGGTGACACTTGCTGTCCAGGGGTAGGCTGATAGATTGCCATTACTAATACATGATGCTTGGATGTGCCTAACTACCATGGGACACTAGTATTGCCCAAAGCTACTTATAAACTTCCATGTGATGACTAATAATTGTACTTGAGTTATACACACATTGGAAATGTGGCTGGCAAGACCTACTGATACTCATATGAACCACGTGAGTACAGAAAGGAAAATACATAGCCTTCATTATCTTGTTCATTTCTGGGAGTTCTCAAGTGCTTCTTTTTTTTGAACTGGGCTGATCATGCCATGTTTATGTTCTAAGAGTCAGAAAAAGGAGTATAATATAATTAACCCAAACATACAGAGTATCCTAACATACTTATGACAGATTGCTCATTTCAAAATCCCACAGCATTAAGATAATCTACATTGATGGAATGACGTATTAGTAGGCTTTTTACATAGCTCAAGCTCACTACACTATGTCAAGCTCTTTAGTGTTAAGATTTTGTTCTCTATAGATTGGAAACTATGAACCAGGATAAATTAATCATTCAAAATATGTTAACACAAATGGGCATTTAGTTAAGGCTGAGAGATATCATATTGAATATGGTGGCTAGTCTCTCAATATGATGCTTAATCATAATTTTTAAGAGTCAAAATGACTTTTTTTCTAATTAGAGCAGACAATGTGTCAGCATACTGTAGTGTGAATTGACTATATTATTGTGCACTCATTTTTGCAATTTCAAGTAAAAACAGGAAAAAGCATAAGGGATCTAATACAGAGCTCATCCTTTTTTCAAAAGAATTAGGTGATGACCCATTTCATATATTAAAGACCCAAGAAAGCTACTTAAATTCTTCAAGGCAAATAAAGAATATATTATTTCCTTTACCCTTGCCTGCAGCAGAATTTTTCTCATGCTTGTTATGTGATCAAGTGATCACTTTCTTAGCTATAATCAGACTTGTCAAGACATTAAAGAAGAAAGCAGCAGACTCTGGGCTTCTACTTGCAGCTTGGAAAACGTATTAGTGTTATGGTATAGCCAAACTCCCATTTGTTAGGATGACTAAAAAGTAATTTGGCTAAGAGCTTGGAAAAACATGAGTCATTTGCTGTCCCACTTTTTTTTCCTCTTGAGTGTTATCAAATGATAGTAATATATATGCAGTACAATCTGAAACAAACAAACAAACAAACAGTGAAGGGAGGTGGAGTGGGGAGGGGCTGTGTAGAGGGGTGGAGTGAGGAGAAGCAGAGAGAAAAGAATAGACTGTTTGAAGGCCAAAAAAATGTTATTTACTTACATTGGAGAAGTAAGACAAGGAGAACATAATGCTAGGTGTTACTACAGCAACCATCCCTTGAAGACTGAGGAAACTTGTCTTGGCTTTGACCAAATGGTAGTACATGTCTCATTCCTAAGGACAGACAACATAAGGTTGGATTTTACCATAAATATATCACTCATTTCACAATGAACAGAGTTGGGGTTGAGGGCGAATCTTGATATTGCTCTATGCTACAGAATTAACAGTAAAGAGATAACTTAGTAGATAGGTTTTAGCACCTAAGAAGAATAAGCACCATCTCCAGGCTGCTGATTGAATTTGGAAGACATAATGAGAATGATATCACTGAAAACACTAGGATATCACTGACAGTACTGATAAACTTCCAGTACTGATAAATTCATAGATTTAATGATGAGTCAGGTGAAGGTTTTCAAATGAAGATAAGGCAAAAAACAAAGTATAAATATTGGAAAGTACATTCTGCAATGAAAGAACTAAGGAAAATGAGTATGGGGATGAGATATAGTGATTTAGAAAACGGCAAAGAATTCCATCAACTCCGAAGGAAATTTAGTAAGTAATCAAAAGCCCACATTTATTTAAATTGGGTCACAAAGGGGTCTTTAGAAGACCAAGCTAGGATAATTTATTCATTTAAAAAATTTCTGCAACAGTATTTTAATTTCAAATGATTTTTGCCTTGCTACTTAATACTATATTTCTCAGTCCTAATGACTATGCCAGTGAGTTCATTTGGGATAATTCAATTTAAAAATTAGAAAAACAAAACATTACTTTTAAAGTATGCCTGCTGATTCTCTTATTAATTGGGTTTATCAATCAAATGGTGGATAAACTGGTTTAGAAATTAAAACACTAAACTAAGTATATATGGAATTAGAGTCTAGTTTTAGCATTTTCACTGATTGGGGTGCTTGTGAACAAAATCACAACCAACCTGAATCTGTTTCCTTGCCAATAAAATGAAGATAAAGTATCAGATACCCTACACTTTCCATGAGCATTTTGAGAGTGAATTAGATAAAGTCAGGAACAATCGTGCTCATTTGCAAAGTACTTGTAAAAAGGGGTATGGTTAAAACTCACATATTGTGGTTGCTTTAAATTTCTCACATTGAAAAATATTGTGTTTTATTTAGAGTAATTAGAATTGTGACAGGGTCAAGGAGAACAGATAGATATTGATCAAAGTCTTTTAAGCTTTTATGTCCACAAAACCAGAACCAATAAGTGGGCCTAGGGCATTGATACAATATGAACTCTGTTGCCATTCCCTCTTAGCTAAATTCTCCTACTTCCCAATGAAGGGTTTTCACTAAGTATTCCCGGTGGAGGCAGCTGATTCCGATCCCAACTCCATCTGGTGAGGTGAAATGACAACACAGTGACTCCTCCCTCTTTCATCACAGGCTTACCAAAGGCCCCATGAAATCCAACACAAATACTCTTAAGTTACTTCCCTTTTACCTTTGGTTCTTCCTCTTGCTTCTTCACAGACATTCCATTTGGTTTGATGATCAGGTTCATGCAGCTCTTCTAAGGATTTCTAGAACAAACAACTCAACACTAATATGGGCAGTATCCGTTTGTACTGCTTTGAGGGATTTGTCCTTTGCCTGACAAATTTCAAGTTAGAAGCACTTGGTCTGATCGAAGACAGTTTAGGATTATAAAGCAGCAATAAGAGCAAGAAGAAAAAGGTTAACACATTAATATTTCTCAGACTGAACACATCTTTATTTTCCAGGATCTCCCTCAGGTTTTACCCATTTTTATATGGGATAATGGATGTCCAAATAACTTTGTCCTCTTTGTTGATTTCTCCCATTTGCCAGTTAGGCTATTTTATTGAAATCTCTCCCTTGGGTATAGTGCCAAACAGGAGAAAAGAAGGAAAATTCAAATTCACCAATTGTTAGCTTCGTTGGAACGTCTAGTGAAGTTAAATAAACACACTGGGAAATTTCAGTAAGGGTATTAACAAAAAAGGGGATTTTCCTGGAAGTTTAACGGGTCCATTTGGAACCCCCTAATAGCAGGAGGGAGGGTTGCTAAAATGCTAGATGAAATCCTTTCACCATGTGGTTCACACCCCAAGAACAGTCTTCTGGCTTGAGCATGCTGATAAAAAGTCTTACAATCATATCAAGATTTAAATTATTTATAATTTCTCTGACCATATTGCAATTGAAAAGTCAAGAGCATATGGCACATATTTCAAGAAATCCTTTTCATTTGGCTCCTGTTGATATAATACACCAGGGGGATTTGATATTCCTTGCTGATCTTGAAGGAATCCTTTATAAACTTAATACTGGAGGATGATTTGGTAAGTTTTTCTTCTTTTTGCTTTGCTATTTCACTTCTTTACATCCTCCCCTGCCCAAATTCGCTTAGTATTTTGAATTATGATACAGTCAAGGCAGGAAATTTTTATTTGAATTTGTGGTATTTTTCATTCTGTGTGACACGTGGAAGTGAAATTATTGGGGAATGTGTAAGTATCCATGAAATTCTATAAATACGTATCAATGAGGAAAAACTCTAACAGCTATCTCAAATGTGATGGTGGAGTTCAAATTGGCCTGAAGGATAGTGGATAGCTAACACTCAATAAAATGAATTTGCAGTCATATATGCCCTTTTGCATTTCTGGTTATGAAGATGTTTATAACAGAACAAATTTCTCATGGCAAAAGATAAATTACATTTGTAAAATCTAAGAAACAAAGAGATATGTGTGACTCACGTAGTGAATGTACATCAGGAAGCAGAACTGGCAAACAGTTTTTGCCAGTGTGATTGAATAATTGCTATGACTTCTTAATTTTATCTTTGTCTGACTTCTAAGAAATGCTGGTTTCTATAGCAGTAGTGTTATTCTAGTAGTGTTATTGACCATATCAGAGCACTCAGACCTCTTGTGTAATTTAAGTGCACTACTATGTGCTTTGGAGTAAGTCACAATTTTCTTTCCTCAGGTCTATTTTCTTCTATACAAAGGGGATGGGCTCTGATGTACACTCCTCTATTTGTTTTAAAAGTGAAATAAGATACGTATGAAAGCTGTCTAAAGAGCAGAGATGTCATTCTTAACAAATCATGTAATATTTTGTTCTCTGCTCTGGTGGACTACGTAGCAATGATGGAGGTGACTAATGACTGAGATGTAGTTTGTGGATATCACATGTATCCAAACCTCTGGAACCGGAAGTGTGACAAATACACAATGGGAATGGTAATTTAAGCCTGGTATAGTCAACAGTTTAGTCTTCTGTATTTGGAAGACATGTTTGCGTACAGAATTTTCACCAGAAAGTTTTTATAGCAAACTTTTTATGTCAGAAGTTTATTTTATTGGTAAAATATTAAATAATATACAGAATTAAAAACTGCACTTACACTTCTGAGAAGAAATAAATCTTGGACAAATTATATGCTTGTTCCTGAGATTCCCTAAATTTATTCCAGTAGCTGTGCACTCAGACAGTACAAACCTTTATAATATAATCCTTTTCACAAAGTATTACAAAGTTTCTGCAGCTTCTTTAGTTGTACACACATACAGACACACACTCACACATGCATATACAACACTCATACACATATACACAGTAACCACATACATGCACAGAACATGTATGTGTGTGCATTAAAAACAAAGAAAATACAAGTCCCACATTTTAGTCTGCAGTGATAAAAGTGTTTAGCGGAGGTCTCCAAATCAGTATGTAGTAGAGTGACTTGTCACACAGCTGCAAAGACTGTTTCAGTATTTCCATAGTAAACCTCATTTTCTGAGGTATGGTATTTGAGCCTTAAAAAAACTACATTACACTTAGCAAACCTGACGTACAAGGTCTGGAATTTTAACTTTACATATATATTTATATATATATATATATATTTCTTTTTTAAACAATAGTTTTTATTTCCCCAAATTATTAGTTTGAAAAAAAATGAGGTTTACTGGTTTGACCTATTTTTTTTTTGTTTCTAAAACACAAAATATCCTAGAAACTGTCAAGCAATTAGTCTTTAAAATAGTCTAATTACCTTTGGTATTGTTAAAGAAAAAATATCTAAAACGGCCAAGACACATACTGTACAAATGCGGAAATGCAGTAACTGCCTTTAAAAGAAATGCCAAAGAAATGTTATCTTTTAAAAAAACATGTATTTATATTACAGCAGTTTAACTACAGGGACACAGGTATAAAAAAAGAAAATTAGCACACTACATATAAATACGTATAAGAAAAATACTTCTTACTTAAATTTGTATGAAAACAGGACTGCTCCAAATATTTTTTAAAAATTTTTCTCCAATACGTGATATGTAAGTGTTTAAAACTCAGCTAAGTGCTTTGCTTTTGTTTAAAAGTTTATTTCTAAAAGGAGAGAAGTGAAATAAAAATATTAAGTATTAGGTTCTTAATTTAGAGCATTGGGCGAGGGTCTAAGAAGGTTCAATCTGTAAAAAGTTCAACTTTAGGACACATTTTTCAAGCAAAAGATTACTAATTTCCATGGAAATTTAGCCTAAATAAAGATACCATGAGATCAGACTAGTGGTTTCCACATTCTGTAATCTTTTGATTGTGGAGTGTTTTTCTCTTTGCTTGTTGTGTCCTTTAACATACTATGACTTTTATGAGTTTCTTTTTGCCATTAGCTAAAGGAAGAATAGGTCAGAAAAGAAAAAACAAAATCACCATAGTTTTTAAGACTTCAAGGGGAGTATTGCACTTGTACAGAAAGAAAAGAATAGTATCTTTTTAACTAATAGCAGAAGCAATCATTCTGGGATTGCAAATAACACATGGTCTAAAAGGTCCAACTATTAACAGCAAATATGGGGCCTGGAGACCCCCTCCAAACCTGGAATATTATTATAGTAATGTTAAAGCATTTTTCTCCCAATTAGGAGAAAGTTAAGACTCTTTGCTTTACATTTTTAACACCTTTCTAAACACTTGCAAATAACTGTCTAGTCTTTCATGATATACATTTTTTGGAGGAAAGCCAAATCAGAATGTAAAATCCAACAATAAAGGAAAGCAAACAGACTATAACAGGATTACATAATCTCTGAAGTAACGTTTTAGGTACCCAATATTTGAAAGTGAAAGTAACATGAGGGTTATACAGCTTCCTATTTTTAATCCAACCACTTTTCTTTTTAATAGAAAACTACACTTGAGTATAAAAATACGTCAGCAGATTATACAACCAACAAAAATCACGAACAAAAAAATTAAGATTAAATTACCAATGAACTAGAAATAAAAGTTGATCTAATCTTCAAACTTTTAGGAGAACAGAGAGGTAAAGACATCCATAGACAATGACAGAAGGGAGATGGACAAAGAAAGAGGCTGGGGGAGATGTGACAAAAGTTAAGAGATAACAGAGAGACCTTTGTTACACAGAAAGGGAAGGGAGTTATGCTTAAAATCAGAATGCTTCACTGTCAAAAATTTTTAAATCACAGTTTCAGAATTTGAGCTCCGTTAAAAAACAAGAATAAAACAACAACAACAAAACCCAGATCCCTTCCCTTGTTACAGTGTACTCATTTTTTTAAAAAAATCCATTTCCAGTAAATTAAAGTAAGTAAAATCTTGGTAAGTGCATAGTAGGGGATTCAGTGACCTCCACCTGCTCAAGAAGCTTTTCTTACTGTGTGTCATTTGAGGTAATTTGAAGGCCCAATTCACTGCAAACTTGCTTATTTGTACCTATACGAAGTTATATGCTGTACTTTATGTGGCTTAGCAGAGGGCCTCTAGATTTTATATTGTGTTCACAATAAAAAGGACATCTTAGAAAACTAGTCATTCTTGTACCACTCTCTGTATGGGATAAAGGTTAATACACAACACATTTATACAGAAAATATACAAACGCAGTATTATGGGAGGAAAGCCCCATAAACAGAATTATGAACTTATTCCTAAGAGTGCATGTGAAAAATATCCTCAAACTTACAGTACAGCAAGATAAAACTAAAAAGCTAGAAATAGAATATTACATAAAAACCTTATGGAAATTCCAAAGTTTAAGGTTTCTGCAATAAATGTAAAAATATTCAAGGTGTCATTATTTGGCTAGTAATACACTATGATAAAAAGAAACACTAGCATATCACAGCTTCTTGGTCATATGCCATTTGTTTTGTATAACCAGCAGCTCATTTTTTTAAAAAGCTGTCATATCCTAACACGCCCATTGCAAGTAATACACAACCATGGTATGAAACCATTTGAAATTATGCTTTGGAGAATAGCAATGTGATATGACTGTTCAGTTTTGCTTTGTTCAAGGAGAATTAATTACCTGCTTTTTCACATTATTCCATCAATTGTCAATCTCTTTTCTAACAGATTAGAAAATACAGATTCCAAGACTAGAATAATACTAGTCTGGAGATGAAAATCCAAATCAACACTGTATTTTATTGACCAAAAAATTATCTAATAAATTCTTGTTTGATACAGGACTTATTCTTCCTTACAAACAAAACAAAAAACAAATTATAATTCAATTCACAGGTAAAGTTTCACTCTATATTTTACCTGCATAATCTTGTAATCATATTCAGAAATACTATGAAACTAAAAAGGTATTATTAAAGTCTAGTTTCAAAATTTCATTTTCCTTTTAACAGCTGAGCTGAAAATTTCTCTATTAGAAATTGCTCTAAAGATTTGCCCTAAAAACACAGGGATGAATTATACAGTGCTCAATTTTAAGTGATTTTTAAAAATGCATATTAAAAGTATTGTAGAACTGCGACAGCTAACCAACACTGTCAATGCATTTTAAAAAGGCACCAACATAAAGAAAATAAGTATTCAATACCTTAAATTCAGGATTTAGGAGGCCAGTTACTGTATATTTTAATTATTTTGCAGAAACTGGAGAATTAAAAATATTTCTAAGATAACTTTCATATATACAAACTTCAATTTCACCCCCTCCCACATTTTTTTTTTCTTTTGGATTTGGGGAATTTTCTGGTTTAGAATAGTCTTCATTCAGATAGTATTTATTAAAATAATATATAAAATATAATTGA
The DNA here is from genome assembly GCF_003255815.1 of Theropithecus gelada. Classification (NCBI taxonomy): domain Eukaryota; kingdom Metazoa; phylum Chordata; class Mammalia; order Primates; family Cercopithecidae; genus Theropithecus; species Theropithecus gelada. The sequence continues at coordinate 89,614,793 of NC_037680.1, forward strand.
TGATAAACACAAATGTAATTTATCCATTTTTGGACGTGAACAATCTAAAGTTCAAAAACAAATCATGTAGCTAGTACCTCTGACAGTTTAAGTTCTGCCTGAAACTAGGGGCACACAGTTTTTTGTTTGTATTTTTACAGCCCCTTCTGCTCCTTTTCTACCCTAAGAAATCATTTTGGAGATAGGATGAAATAAAATTTGGAAGATAGTGAGAACATAATTTTCATCTAAATGCCTTAATCTGATGTAAATTTTGTTAAACATTTATAAAATACCAAAGACTGCAGGGTTTTGTGAGTTGTACAACCGAGATAAAAACTACAAAAACAAAATACTGGACTCACTAAACTATTCTTGTCTTTCTCTATTTGCTAATAGGTAACTGTTGATAATATTTATTTTCTGTATTTTCTTCCTATTCCAAAAAACTTTACATTAAATATCTTTGAATTTACATCAAATCAGCTTAATCATTGTTTGTTTCACTTTGTTCTGTAGGTAGATAATAAGGACCCAAAGTTTTATTTAAGAGTTGCCACTGGTCCTAAAGACACACTAGTAACTTCTTTAGTGATTCCTATTACAACCTGATAAACTAAACCCACCTAATTTCTTAGTATTAACTGTCATTTAAATTCTCTGTATGTTTTCGCAATAAGTCTGATCACTCCAACTGCTTTTTTTTTTTTTCCATGAATTCTCTTTAAAAGAATGTGTGTGTAATACACACACACATATACCCTATGATTCATACATACGTATGTAGGGGAGATACTTTCTACTATGTAGCCAAATCTAAATCGTAGTTTCTTATTTTCCCAATTTTGTCCCTTTAGGAAATCTCAGTGGAATATTTCAATGACTTGAAATGTCTTCCAATCTGCCTACTGGTCCCTTTCCCTGTCTTAAAAAGGTCCAATTAGAATGGCTTTTTATGCATGATTCATCACTATTAGAGAGAGGCTAAGACAAAATTCTGGGCAAAATTAGGGCAAAGCAACGTGATGAAATTCTGAACTTTTGCCAAACTGGGAAATACAGAAGATAACCCATTTTCATGCTCCTCAAATAGTTTCTGTAACGTGAAATCTCACCTAAATAAACTGGGCATACAACTGTTATGTAAAACTTGATTTATTTGGTGTCTGACTCTTATATTTATTTTTAGATGCTACAACCTTGCGTATTTCCTTTTGTGAAGGCATGCAAATATAACCATCCAGAGTTTCTCCAAGAACACTATGTCCACAAAAATTCTTTCTGACCCACAAATTTGAATTGACCTTGTCCTCATTTGTCCCTGCCACACCCTGAGCCATATCCACCTCTTTCTGTTCCTCACGAAGCTAGGAAAATACAAGTACATGCTTGTAGCAAATGCACTCCCAGCTACTAACTATCTTCAGTAAAACAGATTCCCAAAAAGATGAAATCAGAAAAGGTAAGTGCCTAGCACTGTCTTCATCAGGGAACTACACAACTGTTTAGGGTCCACCTAAATTCAGTTCCATCCCGGGGCAGGTAGATACATGAGTGTTCGTATATTGAAAAAAAAAAAAAAAAAAGCAGGAAGAAAATTCATAGACAATGCCAGCAGAAATTTGCACGCAGCCAAAATTATAAACATATTGACTGACATCCAAATGTTTCCTTAAATTGCAGTAAAAGACAAAATTGTGAACCTTAAAATTATTTACCTCATCCAAAAGGAAAAAAAAATGCCATTCCAATTATTATTTTATTATTCAGGAATGGTTGGCAGTGGGCGGGTGAGAGAGTCTCAAAAACATGCTTTAACTTTGAATAGGTTGTATGTTCACAATGTACCAAGGCATGCAGAAAAAAAAAATGAAATGGTTGACATTCTATATATCTCTGTTTTGGTGCATTCCCTTAGATTTAAAGGGGCACTTTGGACATTTTCCCAAAAATAATTATGATAGGGACTGGTAGAAGAGGGCTGAGTTCTAACAATTTTTGCCTAGTTCTAGCTTTGTTAGTGCTTAGAAGTGCTTAACTTAGCTGGTGCTTACCATTTAAATAGCAAATGGTGAGCTGGAAAATGAGTTAAGAGCAGTATTGGGGCCAAACTTGCTTATGTCCACAATTCTCTTGACTTGGTAATTCTCATACCACACTGTATTAAGATACATAATTTCAGCATCCTATTTAATGATCTTTTAGAGTAGTTATCAGTTACTGCTTAACAGAATTTCAGTATTCACAAATGGTTATCAGATAATCCAGTCACAGTCAGGCCTGTCCTCCCCAAACAGAATCAGTAAGTTCTGCCTTCCAAGTATGTCCCCCTAAAATGACTTGAATCAATATCACTCGGTTCCTCCCCTCTAATGTGGTTGGACTGCAAAGAAAAAACAGAGCACCCACATAAACGAAATCAAAATCTGCACATGAAATATGGCAACCTATGCCATGTAAGGGGAATTCCATACTAAGGGATTGAGATTCATTTCTGACAAGGACTTACAGAGTTAAATGTTTTGGAAACAGAAAAATGTGCAGGACCTTCCTTTGGGGGTTCTGTCACATTCTAGACTCCGAGAAGGGTAAAAGTAAACTTTCTTATTTTTTTGTGTCTTTTATCTGTTGTCCAATGTACAGGTTACAAAGAAGTCCCATTCCCTTTTTGCAGCAAGAGTAGTAAATACTACTGAAGAAATACTAAAATAAATAGCCCTAGTTCTATAACCTTTCAGGGTTCAAGTTACCAGATTCAGGTCAAATTAGCAATTGCTCTGAGGAGATTTTGAAAGAAATAGCCAACAGCAAGACTTTTAAGACCTTCTACTCGAAGAGTAAAAGATGAATGAACTATGGACAGAACACTGGGAGGTCACATCTTGAAAAAAACTAGTGAAAAGAGAAATACCAGAAAATGGATTTCTAAGTGGGTTTTCTCCCCCTACTGTTAGCATAATTATATTTTTCTGCTGACTGGTTAACACTGATCAAATGCTGATAAAGTGACAATCGTAAGCATACTTTTAGAAACAAATACATATACTATGCTGCCATCACATTACAACTTTAAAAGAAAACCTCTCAAACAAATTTACGAAAGTAGAAGTCCCTCCCAGAAATTACTGACTGCCTTTTATCCACTCTTAGACCATATGTTATTCTGAAAACTACATAAAAATACTATTCATTAAAGGTGTTAAAAGTAAGGCTGCCAGGGTGTCTATAAAATGCCACTCATCAAAACTATGGAAAAACAGTGCTTACGTTTAGAAAAATAAGCTCACAGGACCTCAGACGTATTGTAGGTGGCCCTTAACTACCTGTAGTTGAAAAGTTTTGCTATATGGTACAGTGTAAAACATATTGAATTATAAATTCCATAGGGGAAGTAAACATAGAACCCACAACAACAACTCAGCTCATCTTAGGAGTTATCACTGAAAATAACAATGTGTTTTGTGTTCCATGATGTCTGAAGAACAAAAAATTGGTTTACAGTTTGAAACACATTCTTCTTTCAAGAATAAAGTTACTTATACCATTTTAAACCACCAAAGTCCTACCCAGAAAACTCTAAACTTTCCTGTCTTCCATCATAATCCTGAATATCAGTGGCAAATCAGAATCTCTTAGGTGACAAATCTTTATGAATCAAGTGATTTTTTCAAAGCATGATCTGCCTTAGTAGAAATGGACTGCTTTTAAATTCCCACAAAATAAACAAGCCAGTGATAAAGAAACAATATTTCCATCCCTTCTCTCTTCTGTTTCTTCCTCATCATAATTAGGCAGAGCAAATGACACTGCGTCCATAAAATAAGAATTATCGACAGTAATAATATTAAAAAAAAATAAAAGGTATGTCAACATCTGAGGGAAGGTGGGATTGTAAGTGCAGTATTTCTTCATGTGCAGTTCTTTACTTCATAGGGGTCCCCTTTGGAATGAAAAGGCCTAGTGGAATGTGTGCTCCCCTCGAACAATGTGTGATGAAAACTCATAACGGTCCTGGCTTCTGTAGCCACAGATGTTGCATTCCAGTGGGTCCCGGTAGCCATGGCAACCCATGTGAATGGTGTACATGACATGGTCTAGGAAAAGGACTCGGCAGTGCTCACACTTGAAGGCCCTAATCTGTTCTCCTTCTCCATTGAAGACCTTGTAGATGTCCTTCAGAGAGCCCTTAGGAGCCTTGGTAGTATCCAAAGCTTTGACATCCTCCTTCATGTAAGCTGGGCTTTGTTTCCTCTTGGGATTTAAGGCAGGGTTTCCTTGGTAGGACTGGTGGTCATCATGGCTGCTTTCTGAGTCAGTGGAATCCAGGCAGCTATTGCTGGGAGAGGCCTCTCTTTCCTGGGGTCGACTCTTTGGTCTGATGAGAGAGATGGGGCCATCCATGTTGTTTTCATGACTATCAGCAGTTTCCCTGCTAATGGGTCTTTCTATCCTATTTGGATGATAGACCTGAGAATAAGCTGAGCTTATAACCGGGGCCACTTCAGCGATTGTGCTTGGCGGGTGCTGCATCAGAGGGTGAAGGGCCTCAGCTCCAAGGTAGGTGATTGCATTGTTGATGGCTTGGTCCATCATATGAGACTGCATCAGCTCAGCCTCCTTCTCATATGTTAAGTTCATATCAAAGTGAATATCTGGGTAGCTGAATCGCATGAGCTTTTCCCCTGGAAGGGAATGGGAGGTGAAAGAAGTTTAAAAAAAAAAAAATTAGTATCAGATTAAAAATATGAAAGGATACAAAGTTGACTGATTGCCTCCATTTTTCATAATTTGGTATATATTACCAAATTATGCTCAAGTATTTGAGCAATTCTGCTGATGCTCACACTTTTTTTTTTTGAGACAGAGTCTCACTCTGTTGCCCAGGCCAAAGTGCAGTGGTGTGATCTCTGCTCACTGCAACCTCCTCCTCCCCAGTTCAAGGGATTTCACGCCTCAGCCACCCAAGTAGCTGGAATTACAGGCATGCACCCCCATATCTGGCTAATGTTTGTATTTTTAGTAGAGATAGGGTTTTGCCATGTTAGCCAGGCTTGCCTAGAACTCCCGGCCTCAAGTAATCTGCCCACTTTGGCCTCCCAAAGGGTTACGATTACAAGCATGAGCCACTGGATCCGGCCACAAATATTCTTGACATGAAAAAATATAAAAGCAATAAAAATTTCATAAGCCCTTTGCATTTGTTCTGATGCCGTCATGAGAATGCATTTAGTCTGAAAGAGATAATTGAGTCTATTATATTTTCATTTTCTTTTAAAATTCTCACTTGAACAGAGCTCAAGGAGAATAGGAGGAAGAATAAATACCCAGTAAAAATAAGTCAGAGATTATGATTGATTTTGCATAAAAGTGAGAGTGATCTTGTTATAACAGATGGCACCTCACTGTTGTGTAGGGTTAAGTTGTTTGATTCAGCCACTATTTTAGAAAAAATATATATAATCCATATATGTCATTCTGGAGATTTTTTAAAAGTCACTATTAAAATACTTTTAAAAGTTGTACCACCTAATACAAATGAATGAAATTTAGGGTTATTTAAAAATAAAATTAGGAGTTATTTCAAAAAGTATTTGCTTATAAACTTGGAAAATCTTGTTTCATTGTTTTGCTTCTTGAAATTGATATTCATTTTTATGTCATTCTTTCTTATTTAGACGTGTGTAGGTGATGGTGCTGGTATGTACACCCATTGCTATCTTCCCATACCTTTTCTTGATTGAAGTATGTTTGTAGTTTTTCCTTAAATATACACCTTAACAAATATAATTTTACTCCAATATTATACATCAACATAATGTCTGACTGATAACTATAAAAGAGTTTTGGTGCTTGCAACAGGAAAAGCAGTTTTGATTTTTAGCCACATATTGCTGGTTTTGAACAGAATATTTCATCTTTTAAAAATTCTGTCCATAAGACAATGTGGTCTCTATTTACCAGTTACTTTTATAGGTAAATCTTACAGATAAATGCTTCTTAAAAACATATGTGAGTTTCCTATAAATGGTTAATATGTTGTTGTGGATGGATGCTTAACTTGTAATTTTGATGGAAAAATGTTGATCTACAGGCTTGCATTCTAGAAAAACACACTAAAGTAGATAGCATTATTTCAGATTTGAAGAAATGGCCTCTAAGTGAGATCAGTGTAATGATTAGAGTAATAAAAACGGAAAGATAAAATGAGGAGAAATATTTCATGGCACTCAACTTAAAATACATGCAATGTCAAACATTTCAAAGTTAAGCTAGACAAACCTGATCTATATTCTCAAAGAGTTTACAGTTTGGAAGGAACAATAGTAATTTAAGGATAATTTATGACATAGTGTGATATGTGTGATGGGGTCAAATAAGAGGAATATTTAGCACATACTAGAGGACTAAAGAAAGACTTCTTGAAGGAAATGGAATCAAGGACAAGAATGTGATTGTAAACATTAGCCGAGTGAAGAAACATGAGGTGGAGCAGCTGGTAGAAAGGATCAGAGACAAGAGGGCATGGCTTATAAATGAGGAATTACTTATACTTCAATAAGGCTGAGAGTGGAAACAAGTGAGAAAGACAAGTTAGATAATATAACGCTAAATATGCTAAAAAATTGAATATTTCCCTAAAGGAATACAGATTGAAGGGGATAAACAGGGAAGTGCCCTGAAAGTATTAATTTAGCAAAGGGGTTTAGGAAATTGTTGCTGTAGGTTTCTGGCCCAGGTTTCTGGCCTAGGAAATTTAGTGGATGACAATGAGATAGAAAAGATGATGAATTCAGTTTGGGGAGGACTATGAGTAATAGTCATGTCCAGTAAGATTTAGTCTCAAATTCAGAAGACAGACCTGAGCTGGAGATGTAGAAATGAGTCATTGGTTGACAGAAAGCAACTTCTGAAGCCAAGGAAATAACTGATATCACCCAGGTAGAGTGTGAAGGGGATGGATCAAAAATAGAACCTGGAATAACACAAAGATTTTTCTGCCTATTCATAGATCAGGGAAAGTGGGGTTTGCACTGGGCCCCATGTTTAGGGAGCCCTGGGCCCTTCTCAGGAAATGAAGAGCTTGTAGGGCCAAGGGAATGTGCTGATCTGAAGCTCACTCAGACCCCAGAATTCCTTGACCAAATGGTTCTGAGCCTGCTTCTAGGGTCTACACAGTCCTCTTCATAGGGTCCATAATACTTCCTACCAACTGTGCTACTGGTAAGTACACACCTAGGCCTGATGGCCAAGGCACTGGTCTTTATGTACAATGTAGAAAGAACCTGGATGTGCAGACTGGGGTGTCCACACACGTGTGTGTGTGAGACCCCTTTTGGTAATGGAGAGAACTAGCAGTGGGTCTAAGAGAGCAGCCTAGCTGTAAGCCAGTGCGTGGTTCTGCTCATGCTGCCAAGGTGTAGTGTAGAGCTACAAGAAATCTGAGAATTGCATATTTATTTGAACTTAGTCAAGTTGGAAGGGTAGAAAATACGTTTTACAGTTAGATTAATAATATAAAAATATTTAGGCATATGAATGGGGGCCTCCATTTGGACTTTGCCCAACTTGTACAGCTGTTAAGGATAAGTCTATAAGGAATACTGAGCACAGTCAGAGAGAGAGAACAGTGTTATAAAAAAACAAGAAAAGAGTGTGTTTCCAAAGGAATTGACTATTCAATAGTGGCAGACACTCTCTAGGAGCTGTGTAAGATACTGTCTTAAAAGAGTCTACTGGATTTGGCACTACAGAAGCTAGTTGTGACCTCAATGAGAATAATTTCAATGGAGTGTGGGAAATAAAAACAGGTTGCATGGACTTGGAAATGAGTAGGAAAAAAATCATATACAACAAGCACAGAGATTCTTTCAACAATTTCATCTTTGAAGAAAAGGAGACTATAGGTGTACCTGGAAGGAGACGGGGCTTAAAGGAAGATTTTTTTAAATTATGAGAATTTATTGCATTAAATGCTGATAGGAAATGGCTAATAGAGGGGAGAGGTTAAAAATGTAAGTGAGAAAGAGGAAAAATAATAGTGTGAGGTATCTGGGGGGCCAGGATAGGAGAATTCCTATGACAAGAGGAGGAATGAACTTTAATAAGAAAGAGGGATAGTTCTTTCATTGAAATAAGGAAAAAGGATAAAAGTATTTACATGGATGCATACAATCCTACAGAATTGATAATATTATGTTGAAATCATTTCCAGTGATTTTATCCCCTGTGAACATAGATACAGGATCACCAAGGAGTGAGACAGCATGTTGCAGACAGTAGAGAAGGTTGGCACTGTCATGGTGGAGAGTAGGAGAGATGATTGTTCAGGGATGGATTAAAGGAGTGCTGCTCCATAGCATGGATGGGCCAGCTGATATTTGGGATCAGTTATTCATTTATCTATATTGATGCCAACTCATCAGCCTGTGGAATTTTCTCCAAAAGTACCAGATGTGCAGGCTGGGGTGCACATCTAGTGAGATACAAGTATGGAAAGGATGCCCAGTCAGTTTTACAAGAGAGTGGGGTTTCACCAGGAGAAGGGGATGACAGATCAGCCAACAAAGCAAGAAAGGCAAGAATATTGGCAAGAGAGATGTACATGTGATGAACCATGGAATCTAAGCTGAATAAGAAAAGAGAGGGAGAGACAAGTAGATATGCAGGAAGTTCAGGGATCATTAGTCTGGAGAATTTGATAAGGTCAAAGAATAGTATTTAACTGAGGCACATGAAGAAGGCAATTTATAATAAGTGTGGAATGATGAAATTTTTTGTTTCAAGAACAATAATAGAAGTAATAACTGTGGCTACTGTTTGTTATATATTACTAGGACAGAATCCAAATAAAGAAAAATATACTCTCAAATTCTTAATTAAAAATATAATATATATATTTTAGAATCATAATGTAATTTTCTAAAAATCTGTCCGTCTTTTCTAAGGAATGCAGTGAAATAAAATTGAGAGTAACATCTCTAAGTCAGGAAACATGACAAAAATGTTACAAAGAGTAGACTATATAAATTCAGAAGACAGAAAGAATAATAATATATTTTATATTTTTCCAACTACACTAGAGTCTAGTTAGATTTAAACATTTAATGACATCCATCAAAAAAATCAATATTAAAAATAAGTAAACTGGCTGTTTATTTCTTTTTTCTTCATAGTTACCCACAAGAACAGAAAGAAAAGTTACCTAAAGCCTGAGGCAATCCTTTGTGTATAACTCAGGGGCTTCAACTGACATAGTATAAACTATGGCCTTTACAGTCGCCCTTCGGCCGTCTTTCAATGAGTTCTCAATAAATCCCTCCAGCTAGTCTTAGAGTACTATTTTGGTGATGTGTTAGTTCTTCAATTTCAGATTAAAAGGAAACCTTCTTTAAGTGTTTATTGAAGTAATGGAATTGTGTTAGTCTCTCCTTACTGAAATAACCAAAGCAAAGATTTTTCTCTCAATCACCATTTAATCAGGATGTCCCACAATGATGACACTAGAATGTGAGAATCTGTTTGAATATTTTTATCCCACATTAAGCCTGCAAGAATCGATATATTATATATACAATGAATAACAATTCTTTAACAATTCTTTTCATTGAATCTCTATTATTCATATTTCTTTTAAAAAGTCCATGCTTTTTGTATCCTCAGAGACACTCTATGACTTACAGCATGCATTCAGAATGATGCCAACATTGGGCGTATCAAAGAATATCTAAGGGTTTGGAAATGAAAAGGGAAAGTCTAAATATATGATATTTAATCTTTTCAGTTCAAAATCATAGGCTGGATGAAAAAACAAAGATCAAAATATAAAATAAAGATCCAAACATGAAACATCTTGAATGTAGGTTGCTGCATTATTTTTCCAATACAGAATTTTGGGGAAAAAAAAGAAAAATTATCTTTGTTCCAGACAAAATACTAAAATAATTAACCCATTCATGCCTGAGGTTGAATTTTTTTTAATTTTTGCAATCAGACCTTGGTGATGACCTTGAGCAGTGGGATATAAATAACTCCCACATGCTTAGCTTTCCAATAATGGAACATTAGGCATAAATGTTAACAGGTTAAAAAAAAAACAGTTAAAAACTGGCACTAATGAAAATTTTAAAACAGATTACAAAACTGGCCAACAGGCTGGACCATTTCTCTTTTGTATGATTATTTTTTAAACAAATTAATACTTTCTATTTTACATGTGATTTCACTTTATATATCATCACATTTTGAGTGGTGACCACTATCAGTCTTTATTTCTTTTTGTGTGTTTGTGTGTGTTGGTGTAAGTGTGGTGCACACAGAGTGGCAGAGAGTAGAAAAGAATAATGGAGAAAAGAGATGGGTATTTATTTCATGAACTGAAACACACCATATATATTTCTAATACATGGGAACTTGCCTTTTCCTATTAAAATCGCCTTGCAAAGAAACAAAAACATTTGTAATGCTTACCCACAAACTTTTGTGGAGTGGAGCTTTTACGTTTTCCCATATTCCCCGTGAGCTTCTCTATGACAGCAGGTCTCTCGAAAGGCACCAGAGAAATATTGTTGTCCATAATAGGCTCTTGTTCCTTACAATCTTCCATAGGAGGTACTATACAAAACCATAGAAAAACGCAATCTGATAATTTCTTCAACATTTTGGATGATACAAAGCTGGATTTGCCATCTCAATATGTGTTATAACAGCTAGTATGCTTGAATAGAAGCAAGTAGAAAGAATACCTTGTAGTGTGAAAGTATACTCTTTAAATCTGCACACACACATATACACCAGAGGATTTATTTTTATTTGAGTCTCTCTTAAATCCATGACATACACTGTTGCCACTATTGGTGGCAAACTTGTTCATGTGGTTTCTCATCTTATTCCCCTGAAAGTGTTTTTAGCATTGACTAAAATCAATACTACTTTTAAGACTGCATTATTTTCAAGGCTTTTAGAGTTTATTTTTTAAAAACAATTTAAAAACAAGTCAACTTGTTTTAGAGAAAAGCTTAAACAGACATACAAAATAACAGCATGATATTTAACTATTTTTCTTAACCCATGTATTTTCCTGCAGCATATTTTCTATTTGATAGGCTGTTAGCCTTATTGGCAGTAGCTTAAATACCTGTACCAAGCAGCCCTCATGAAGGAGAGCCAATTCTGAACATGTCTATGCACAGTAAACTGTGGCAGCTTTATGATTGTAATTTATTTTAAAAAGAACTCTTCAGCAGGAAGAAGAATCCATTTCCAAATTGGCACATTGGCTCACTAAACTACTGCCCTAATTCATTTGACATACACTCTCCAATGCTGTTCCCTATTCATCCCATTTGTCCAAGTTGCTACAGGCTAATATGTTAGCCCTTAGACACTGACATTCATAGTGCAAAGAACTTACAACAGTTGTTTTTTGAGTAGAAATACCACCCAAGGATGTTTAATTAAAGATAGGGTAACAACTCAGACACGGCAAATCAGTTGATTAAAAACAGTGTTCTCAGGAAAGAACATAACTTATTACTTGTTCTTTATTATTGTTGCTTTCTCTAGTTGCATTTGTGCCAGCACTGTTTGGAAACCTAAAGCTTTCATTTCTTAGAATAATTTTACTTGTTCAGTATGCACTGTAAAAATGATTTACTCTGATCCTTTCATTTGTATAAGATAGTCCCACTGTGTACAAAAAATGTCTTCTCATTTATAAGGGGATCCTCTTGGCAGACACAAAAATAAGTGAGAAAGCAAGAGATGAAAGTTAGGAAAACCGAGTGCACAATTCAGTTGACGTATTTAATAACCAACAGGTTGCTAATTTTGAAAAAGTGAAACATAGTGTGAAAAAATGTTTTCATGATTTGGACATGTTTAAAGAAATCAACATTCCATCCAAGTTTTGATTAACCTATAGATGGGTCAGAAAAATTGAACTGTAATCTACATTTAATAAGAAGTCCTCTGGCTATGAATAGCAAGGGATTGTGCAATCATTTGATGTTAATTTGGAGAAAAATTTCCAAGGTGAGACTGAGGAACAAGGAAACACATCATTGTCTATAATATATAATTAATGATGTTATCACATTGAAAAAGTATGTCCCAAGATATTATGTATAAAACATTATATTCTCTTTTAGTAACAACTAAAAAAGTTACACAAAAGCCAAAGAGTCAACAAAAAAGCAAAGAATTTCAAAAACATTCAAGGATGACCACAAAATTCACATAAGGGGAGTCAGAAGGGTGGCACAGTGGTGGTGGTGTGGTGGAGAACCAGGTAATAAGATACAAATTATGGTCAAAATCTTAACTTTTTGTTTGGATGATAGATTTTCAAACACTTACTACATTATTAGAAGTAACTATAAAACTAAAAAGCAGTCCAAGTATGGACCAAAGATGAAAATATGTCAGAGACCAAGATCCAAACTGAAAGAATTTGGAAAGAAAAAAAAATGTTGTTGTAAATTTTGCTAAAAAACTAGCAAAACTGGTTAACGGGTTTGCCCCCGAAATTGAATATGCTAATTTGTTCTGAAATGAGTAGTCCAAAACCTGGCAGTTTTGTGCTAAGTTTCACCCTGAATTTTCATACTTGAACGCATTTAACACTCAAAACGAAACCCGGGTGTGGGAACTGTCCCACACCACATCCACCTCAATTCAGATGATTTGTCCCCAGTTCAATGAAGCTCATGTGAACTGAAAATGATGACTTTGGCAGAGTTCTGATCTAATTTCTACTTTACAATAGCCCTTTTCATGTCAAAAATTGATCTTGTTTCTACCACATCGGCAATACTAATAACTGACGTATACTATGTGCTGTGTGCTGTTTTAAGGCTTTGCATTTAATAATTAATTTAATTCATCCAGAAACCCCATGAAATAGGTGTAGTACCATCTTCACTGTACAGATGAGAACACAAAGACCCATAGATGTTAAGTAATTTCCTCAGGATTTACATCTGGTTAGTAGAGAATGTTATTACTACTAGGAGTCTGGATCCAGAGCCTGGCTCAACCATTATGCTATACTATTCTTTGTAGAGGTATTTTGGGCATTGACTTTTTATAAACCAGTCAGACATATTTGTAAGGTCTGCCATTGGGTAAAGACCTGATATATTTTTCCTTGATTATGTAACCAATCTGATTTTTTTTGCTTCACGGATCTGGGTGCAACTCATCAAAATATTTCGGTGCAACTCATCAAAATATTTCTGTGTATATGTTGCTAGAAACATAAAACAAATTCCATAGATATCTCAATAATGCATTAATCACACAGACATTAATCTGGGCTAAAAATATACCAATAAGGTAACTTCCCCTGTTTGAACAAACTTCATAACCAAACATCCTCTTTGACCTTATATTTGAGGTTATAACAAAGATAAAAACATAATTCCATTAGATCACTGTTTCATCACATTGATAACCATAAAGGCAAAACCATAGGTGTATTCCCAATGTATCCTTTTGAAAAACCAAACAGTTCACCCAAATTCAAATTCCAGGAAGAGCGTCTGAGGTCACATGTCTAGCCCCTGGGCAGGAGAGGGCAGAGTACCTGGACTGAGGGTCCCACCACAGCTACATGCAACAGGAAAGTTCTCTAAAGGTAAATGGGCACTCTTGTTATCAAGAGAAGGAGGAAGGGATGTCAGGCAGGCAAAAACAACAGATGTCTTCTATATTGTTGCAAATTTTCTCCATGTTACCCGATCTAAAAAAAAACTTTACAGTTATCTTAGTTATTTTCTTGACAGGATTTGGCAGTGCTGACACTTGCTTTGGCTTCTGTGAAATCACTCTTTCCATGTCCCTACTCTGCTCTTACTCATCTTCATGAAATTTTTTTCCTGCTAGTGTGTTCTTGGCCTTCTTGATGTCTCACTCTGTACTTATCCGTACTGCCTTATTAAAAACTACTATGTTGGGCCACTACATAAATTATGATGGATCCTCTTTGTTTACTACTCAGACCCCTCTCAAGAGCTTGAGATCTATATATTTAACTTCTTCCTACACAGTTTTACTTGGCTATTTCATAGGGACATAAGAGAATATAGTATAAGAAGTAAAATCTCCATTTACCTTTCTGTCTTCTATTTTCCTAATTACCATATCAGTGAATGACACTACTATTTACCCCATCAGCTATGCTGGTCACCTGTGGAAAATCCTAGATTTCTTCCTTTCACCCAGACTTCTGCCTCTCCTCCTCCCTACCACATCTCTTTACAAACACACATGGAGGTACCCCAAGTGTTTTAGATGCTACATTGGTAGCTGTTCACACATGTTGTTCTTTCTTCAGGAAACACCCTTCTCCATTTATTAGTTCACATTTTTGCTTTTCAAAACTAAGCTCAAACATGAATTTCGTGGGAAATTCCTCTTGGATGTCCTGCTAATTTAGGTATGGCCTCTCTATCTCCATAATGCTTATCACATAGTACTATAATTGTTGTTTTACTGGTCTATCTTCCAATAGCTGGTAAATAACCTCAGGGGTTGCCTTCTGTTGTATTTGTGTCTCTAATACCTTTTATGATACAAGAGAGATATAATATTCAATGGATGTTCACTGAATGATGTCACCCAATGGAAATAAGTCAAAAAAGCTCACTCCAAAGTTTGGGGGTGCCCAATAATGCCTCTATACTCAGTGAAAAAGAACCTCCCTTTCCCCAACAATTCAAAGCATAAACCTAACAATATATATAGATTTTAAGCTGGCTATCCTTCTGCTTTGCACTTTCATTCTCATCTTTAGGTTGCAGTAAAACAGGTAATAACATAGTTTGATTTTAAAGTTTTTTCTTCAAGCTGAATAGACTTGAAAAAGCAACATAAAGATAATATTGAACAAGATAATCTGCCATAAAACCTAATTAAATAAGATAAATAATCTGCCCTAAATCCCAATTAAATAAATAAGCTCATCAAACCCAATTAATTATATAAATTATCTTTCATAAAACTCAATTGTTATCATTATTTCCAAAAGTGTGAGTCATGATATTCCTCCTTTTTCCTCAAACTCAATCAACTTTTCTAAGAACATTTTATTCTACCTCCTAAATATGTCTTCAATATTTCACCTTGTTCTCTTCTCTTGCTGTTGCCTTTTCATCTTTTTCTTGGCATTCTCATTTCCAGTCTCTCCTCATACCCTACGCCCTGCCTGAGGTAGGCATTTATCATGTATCCTCATTGGAGACATTTTTCTTGATTTGACTACCTCATTAATAACAAATTTGGTTACCCTAGTGGCCCCCCATCAGTTACACAATGAAATTCAAACACTAGATTAGCAGAGAAGACTCGGTCTTTGCATCACAACCTACTAATTCAGAAGCTTCACTTCCTACCACTCCTTAAACTGCAGTTACATTCAACATCAGAGAAGCTGTTAATTATCTTTTATATCTCCAAGCCTCTTCTTCTCCCTGAATATACATTTTCTGTATCCTGCCTGATTTATGCAATTTTTACTCATCTCTCATGTTTGGATTGAACACTCCTGCATGTAAGAAGCCTCTCTTGACTTTGTTCCAGAGTTAGGTTAATTCTGCATCTATGTTCCCACAGAACTGTGTATGCATCTTTATTAGAGCTTTTGCTCCATTGTATTTTATTTTCTTAAAGTATGTATTTCCTACCAGACTATAAAGTAAGTGTATTAAAAAACTGTGTCCATTTATTTTTATATCCCAGAATGTTCCATATAACTTGGCAGATAGTAAGCTCTTGATAAATGTTTTCTGAGTAAAGTGAAAAATGCCTCTTTTTCTTTAAAAAATTCCATACTAGAAGAACAGCATAGGGAAAAACATGTTTTGGAAAAGACAGACTAGGAAATATAACTATGTCAGATATTTTTTAAAAACGAGTAATAGTTAAATCATTTCATGGAGCTAATGGCAACCAAAATGATGGCAACTCTCATATCTACCACAAAAAAGGAAAACAAATAAATAAGATACAGCAAGAGAAGGGGATAAATGTAAGTTTTATCGTGGTTCTGTTTAAAAAGAGACATATGCCAAGCTATTTATATGAGACATATGTTAATGATGAACTCTAGCAGCATTTTACAGAACCATGTTTTTCTCTTACAGTATTTATCAACTCCTACCTCATATGGCCAATTTCCCATTAAGCATGTTAATAAAAGGAAGAGAAGATTAAGGATAATCTCAAATTATTGTTACAACAAACCCAGAAAAAGTACAGTATGAAATGGCATGAATATAAAATTATGTGGTTAAAACGATATCCAATATTTAAGAATATTTGGTTCTGTAAATGGTATCAGAAGCTACCCTCAACCCCTTATCCTCTTTGGTTTTACCCTCTGCTCTACCTACCCAGTGCCCCTGCCTCTTTCCCACTTTCCTCCACTTGGTTCCAGCTTTCGCACCACCTGTAAAGGGCCTATGCCTGTGGAGGGCTAAGCAATCTGGGGAACAGGGGTTAAGACTGAGGCCCTAGTTGTTTAGAAGACATGTCTTTGCTTTCCCCAAAATGCACTTGTTTAAATTTTTCATTAGCATTTGATTCTCTAAAAGTTTAGTCTGCCAACAGATAATTAAATGTTGATTATAATAATTTATTTACATTTTACCTCCCTATTACCATATAGTCTTTTAGGAGTATGTATGCAATACAGAATTCCATAAATAACTAGGAATGCAAAAATAATAAATAAAGTTGGAAATGCATGACCCCATCAAATGTCAGAACTGTAATGGGAGAACATCATATAGAAAAACTAGTAGCAATGCCATAAGGTGTTTTGGGGAAGATTTGGTATTCCCCTAAGCTTCCATCAGCTTCCTGCCTCAACTTACCCTTAAATCCAACAATTTAAATAGTAACAGTGTGTTTGGTCAGCAAATGAAACCTCTAATGCTTAAGTTATTGCTGGTAAATAACAAATTTATAGGGAATAGCACATTTACTGTTACTGAGTTATTTAATGTTCTCAAATGTTAGCGGTAAAGTAAACCATTTGTTGGGCATTTATTACACATCTCATCACATTTAATCCTCAAACCCAGACTGTGAGTGACACACCCAGACACCATGTAGCCAGAGCAGGTTTGGCAGACTCCGACACACACCATTTTGTAATCTCTATGTTCTAGATCCTATGCTATCGTCATCAGTCCAGGTAATGCAAGCTTGAAATATCACATTTACCAAGACTTGATACACAGATAGGTTTGTAAAAAATGTTAATGATGATAATATAAAAATAAATGGACTTGATCAAAACAATCAATAGAATTAGATTCTTTAGATTATAGAAACTAGAAGGAAACATTTCAGTTGTTCAGAATAACAAGAAAAATTTTAAATTAAAAAAATCCCCAATTCAACAACACATAATCACTAGCTGTCCAACACACACAGTTCCACAGTATATACTCTATAAAACAAACAGAAAACCCCAGAAATAATCCTTGACCTGGCTATGTCTAAGCCAATACATAGATATTTATATTTTAAAAGTGACTGTGCAATCCCCAACTATACCATTTAATACTGGGCAAACCTTTTTTAAATAAAAGATATACAAGTAGCCAGGTGCAGTGGTTTACACCTGTAATCCCAGCACTTTGGGAAGTCAAGGCGGGCAGCTCACCTGAGGTCAGGCGTTTGAGACCAGCCTGGCCAACATGGCGAAACCCTGTCTCTACTAAAAATACAAAAATTAGCCAGGCCTGGTGGCACATGCCTGTAATTCCAGCTACTCAGCAGGCTGAGGCAGGGGAATCGCTTGAACTTGGGAGGCAGAGGTTGCGGTGAGCTGAGATCGCACCACTGCCCTCCAGACTGGGTGGCAAAGTGAAGAGTCCATCTCAAAAAAAAGAATAATAAAATTAAAAAATTTTTAAAAAATAAATAAAATATATACATGTACTAATAAGTTGAGATTTTTGTCTTTGTAAAATAAAAGTTATCACTATACAAATCTAATTAGTAAGACAAGACAGACACTACAAATCTTAAGAATTGAAATTCAGCACATGTACCCTAGAACTTAAAATATAATAAAAAAAAATAAAAATAAATTAAAAAAAAAGAATTGAAATTCATTATTTTCCTATATAAGGCTGATTATTAAAATTAACTTTTCAGGAACAGAGAATTATTCATTGATAAACCTTAGGGATTGTCTTCCTACCTGCCACAGTGTAGTTAGAGATGAGGATGTTTTGCTTGGAGAATGTTTTTTATGGAGAGAGATGGTGTCTAATTTTGGTCTAGATTGTTTTGCACATTGTAGAAAGCAAAATCAGTAATTTCTCAGAAAAATTAAAGGGCCGATTGGAGAAATTTCAAATTATATGACTGATCACTTGCATTCTTTAAGGCAACCTACAAACTAACATGGAACCAGCTCTAACTATCTGGTTAGCTAAATGAAAAAGAAGAGTAAACAGCACCTGCCTTTGGTATATTAAATGTTGGTTGCCATTATTATGCTAAGTCAAATGTTATCAGAAATAATTTGGGAATATTGCAAAATTTCAATATAGATTATCTGCAATGTACCCCAAAGCTCAACTCATTTAAGTTAAAGTGATCTAAAATAGTTTTAAAGAGCATAAGATTTTATCTTCATGTTGAACTACAAAAGCAGTAGGGGGAAATAAAAATGATGAATCCAATTTCTACCCACCATGGTGACTCATGACCTGCCCAGCAGCCTCCATGCTGACATTCTGGAGATAGTTGTGGCAGCGTTCCTTGTGCTCCTCCAGTGAACTGCGCTGCTTGTAGCTTCGTCCACAGTAGTTGCACTTGTGAGGTTTACCCACTGTGAAGAGAACTCAAGGTCAATGTGCTGTCAGTCCCATCCACATTCAAAGAAAAATCAATAGCTAACTTTTGATAGTCTAGGGGGAAGCACTCATATAATTTTCAGACTTAAATCTCTTCCTCCTTTACATTCCCATTTTGGCAAGAAAAGATAATACATTTCTACCAAGACTAAAAGACAACAAGAAGACAGGCGGATCGTACCTCTGGCAACAGGGAAATACTGAATCAAATTCTTGCTCTGACTGTATTCTAGACCTTGAGGGCCTGATGATCAATCTTCAAATTATCTGACTCTTAATACATTGACTCTCAGCTTTGACTCATTAAAAGACAAATCAGGAGTATCCTAGATACATCATAAGTTTTTTTTTTCTTTCTTTTCGGGTAAGGGCAGAGAATTTTACAGAAGAAAACTTAAAATGCAACAACTTGAAATGTCACCGTTTAATAAACAGATTATTCTTGGGTACCAAGAAGATTAAAAAGAATTCAAGTGGTGAGAAAAAGTACAGATGAAAGTAGTTTCCTTTCTTTTCACTTTGGTAACAACTATTCACCCATGCAAAATTTTGTGGCAGATAAGTATATTCTCCCTCATCAGCTTTCATAATACCAAGAATTAACCTACTAGGTGCTTTGAGTCAGGATTATTACACAATATGTAGTTATGAAATGATAGTAATAGTTTCCAAAACATCTCACATTCAGGAAATGAATTATTCCCTAATAGCTAGGGAGCCATTATCTCAGTGTCATTATCTCAATACATCTGTTAAAATACTAAGATGTTCAGTAAAAAAAAAAAAAAAAAACTTTAAAAAACAAAGTAAGAAGAAAAATATAATCTCTACAGAAAGAAGCATGTTTTAATGCATGACTCTTCATATGGACATCACAGAGCACTTTGACTCTTGGTTTTGAATGAATACAGAACAACATAAAACCCCAGGTGGTCTGTGCCAAAGCCCTCAGTAGTAAAGCACAGTGTGATCCTCGCCCATGTCTCTATTTGACTCCCATAGGAATTATTTAGTTTTGCCCAGAGAATAACAGACAACTCTTTTTCATGACCAAAGATAGCATCCCTAACTCGTCATCTTATAAACCCATGCTATGACATTGGTCACAAGAGGAACTGAAATACTGTAACAAGGCAAGGTATTCATGGCTGCCTAAAAGTTTCACAGTACTAACGAAAAAGAAAACTACACCAAATCTTTTTTTGGGGGGGCAAAATTTTAATAGAATGTAATTGAGGTACACATAAATTAAGATCAGTTATTTCATAATCATAATTGTAAACTATCATAAAAGCTATTTATGGAGTGATTATTCAGTTTTTAAAAAAATGTTTGGCAAACTAGCTTCTATTTTTTGGAACCATGGATTTCTGGGAAGTAGCTGATAATACTGTGCAGAACTTATATCACCATGTGACAGCATTAAAAATACAAGAAAATAAGTTTTGCTGAAATCATCTAGTGTAAATAATATAAATAAATTTACATGTAATTATGTTCCAAGATATGGGACTACATAAGAAAAAGTATCTGTCTGCGATTCGCATTACTCAATTTTGGGTTGTTCTGTAATATTTCTCTAGAAATAGTAACAAATTTACACTGAACAAGCTTATTAACCAATTAATACTTATTAAGCGCTTACATTGAAGCTAATAGCCCACTGTAAACTACTTCAGTCATTTTCTGGTCTTCCCTGGTATTAGTCCCATCACATTATGATGCCTCTGTTGTACCATGAGCATATTCTCCAATACTTTCTTCCTCTTATTTCTTTAAGCAATCATTGTATCTTATCAATTTAATTAAAACATGGTTTTTCATTCTACTGCCCTTGGCTCACAACCCTCTAAAAGTCCCAACTCACCTGATAAGAAAGAAGAGACATGAAGTTTTTACTGTTTTCTACTCATTTTTTACTACACTCATTACTATAGCATCTGCTTTAATTCAGCTTCTTCCCTTTTGTCCTCTATTTTAAAGCATCACTCCTTCCTCTTCATCCCATCATTGAATCCAACAGGGATTTGAGTTGGGCTTTGTTATAAAAGTACAACTTTAATTTTCCCAACTCTTCATCTCCATTCTATTCCAGCAACCCAATTATTAGGTGACATGTTGGATTTGGACATTTCTTACAACTACTCTATTTCCAATAAATTTGTTCTGGAGACAATCTATCCTTTTACCTCTCTCATTCATTCAATACGTATTTAGTAACAGACTACTGTGCATCAATGCTGACGAGGCTAAAATGTAAAGTGGAAAACAAATTCCCATGGTGCCTATCCATATGCAACTGACAGTCTGGTGAGGAAGACAGACATTTAATAAATACACAAGCAATATATTATAAATTGTGGGGGGTTACATGGAGCAAAAGAATGCTGTCGTAATATAACATGGGGAAACTAGTTTGAAAAGGTTGAACAAGGTCTGTTTGAAGTAGGAACATTTCAGGTGATAACTGAAGAAAAAGTAGTCATTATACAGCTGGGGAGTGGGGGTGGAAAGGCAGGATTTCAGGATTTCTGAGACCTGTAGTCATTTATTTTCTTCTATATACTTAGCTCCTTCAAAGTCTACATTCTGCCCTTACTACTCTTTTGAAAATTGTTTTCAGACATCACCAACAATCCCTGCAAATTCAATGGCTTTACTATCTCCACAAGACCATTTCTTATCCTTTTCATACTATTTCTGAAAAATAAAGTTTATAAAAATATTATTTATACTTACTCCCTATACATGTATTTATCTGTACATGAGTTTATCTTTAAAGTAATACATAATTAATATGTATAACATATATATTCATATAAAAGGACCAATATTTCACTACCTTTATTTTTATAATAGTTATTATTATTATTACTACATATTGTCACCAACTGAAGCAGACTTTTTCTCGTATTATGGAAACATTTTTGAAAAGTCAGTGGTCTCTGAATCATTAAATCCGTAGACTTTTATTAGTCCTTTATCTTCCTAATCTCTTGGCCACTATCAAGCTTTCTTGTGTCTTGGGTCTCCTGTTTTAGCGTCTGAGATCAGATCCTACATTCCCCCCACTGCTTCTCAGTTTTTTCCTAACTTGCAAATATGTTACATACACTCCTTCAGATATTGTTCTCAGTACAATGTTCTCCCTCTTTGCTCTCTAAATGAAGTGCTCATTTTTATGAAATATCCACATCAGGTCAAGAATAATTTCCCATGTTTGTAAGCTCCAATTGGCCATGTACATCTTTGAATATCTGAGTGAATCCCTTCCCTACAACAAAAACAAAGAGCATCAGGACACAGCTGTCTCCTCTGCTCTCACAGAACTCTGTTCATACTCTGTTGATGCATTACTTATAACAACTGTGTTGTAATTATCAATTTGATATCTATTTATTTCCCTAGTCCAAATGATGAGCCTCATAAGGACAGAGATCTTGTTTTACTCAATTTTAAATTGATAATACATATCAAGTTATTAAACATAGGAGACAATATGTATTTGCTGAATGACTACTTCAAATCCATACTTTCAACTGCCTTTTGAGTCTTGCCTCATGGATATTCCCCCAAAAGCTAATCATTCAAGATACCCACAACTATCTTCCTCCACAAAACTCCCTCTCTGTTCTGACTGCCCTCCTTTGCTAGCATTACCACTGTTCTAATACTCAAGATTCTCAACAGTGCACCACTTTTTTTACCTTCTACCTCTTTTCCTACTTCAAAGCGCTGCTAAATTCTATATACTGGACTCGTAAAATGATTCTCAATTTGATCCCTTCTTTTCATTCTCACAATCAATATCCTAGTTCAGGCCTTCATTATTGCTCACCTGGGCTGGCATAATAGACTTCAAATAGGCTTTCTCTTCCCATGTGTAATTATTTTATTCCTCTCTCCAACAACCT
Source organism: Theropithecus gelada (assembly GCF_003255815.1). Lineage (NCBI taxonomy): Eukaryota > Metazoa > Chordata > Mammalia > Primates > Cercopithecidae > Theropithecus > Theropithecus gelada. The sequence goes on from NC_037680.1 coordinate 89,637,558, forward strand.
TCAATAACTGTTAACTTTTATTGAACTAAGTTGAAATCCCTTTACCTGGCATTCAGCACCTGATACAATCTGGTCCCAAAGTGCACGTCCCACTCCTACCCCAGGCTCCAGTCAAAATTACTTTGCACCTACACTTCTGAGTCTTGTTTTTTTGCTGTAATGGCCTCACATGATTCCTACCTCTTGAAATCGTCCGCATCCTTCCACTTCCAACCTCCTTAACTCTGTTCCATTTTAAAGTGATCTTTCTCACTAAAGAACTATTCCTGTATTGACCCTCATGCTTAGAACGCTTTCAAAACTCTATCACTCTATCTTACATTATTTGTGACTTTTACACTGGTATTTACACACCAATTTTCATCTTCATGTTAGATCTTGACCTTTTTGAGAAATTTTAACCATATCTTATGTATCTTTGTAACCTCCAAAGAGTTTAGCAGGGTGCTTTGCTCACAGAAAGAACTAATCAGTGCAGTTTTTATGAGTGAGACCATCTCGAAACTTTTAAAATAGCTTTCTCTCATTAGTTTTTCTTAAATCTTTTTCTAATTTCAAATGTAAAACATTCACATAAAAATATTTTAATCACCAGTAAAATCCATAATTATATCATTTAGAAATAACTGTCGTTGGTATTTCAGTATCATACTCATGCTTTTTTTAATGCATGCAAAGATAAATTTTGGTGTGAAAATGAGTTATTTTATACACTGTATTTTATAACCTGTTTATTTTATTGACCAGTATATTTTGAACATTTTCCCATATTATGAAGTGATATTTTTGTGGCTGTTGTTAGGTAACATTTTCTCCCAGATTCTAGTGTTACGGTAATGCTGAATTATTCAGTTTGCCTCGCATTCTGAGTCCTTTTCTTTTATTAGTTTAATGACTATTTTTGTTTTTACCATAGTTAGATATGCCTATAAAAAAAATCAAATAGTCCCAAGTGGCATTTAATGAAATACACAGTCTCTTCCCGGTGCTGCCCTACCTGCCCCCAAGCAATCTAATCGAAATCCCAAAAAGCAACCATTTTCAGCTCCTTCTTCTGGTGATTATATTCATATTTCTAAATAATATATAGGTTATTTTTATTCATTGGGTTTAGAGATAATCTACTGCTTCTGTGTCTTGGTAGTTAAGGATTCAGCTCTTACAAACACCCTCTCAATTCTCACTTCTGTGGTCTTTCAATAGTTACATAATCATTTCTGGTAATAGTATAGAAATGGAAATTTCCAGTAGTCACAGAAATATTAATCATAACATACTATTTGGTTCAACAGTGATTACACTTCCTTTTTTGTGCAGCTTTTAATTTTTCCTAGAGTTAATAATCGTCTCCCTTTTTATTTTGCTTGTGTTTCTGTATCCAGTCCACTTACCCCCCTCCTCTGAGGTTCTCACACCTTACTGATAACTGTTCTAGAGTCCAAAACAATGTCCTAGGTCCTTGCCAACCCTACTTCCCTCTTGCTTTCTCACAACCATTGGCACCCCTCTCCCCAGTTGGAACTGATGGTACCCTGGGTTTATTACAGAGTTGTTATCCAGAACTTTCCTTTGTCTCCCTCATGGTTAGTCTTTTGCTGCCTGAACCCCATGTTTTCCTCTTTGTTGGGTTTAGAATTTCCAAGTTGAAGGTCATTTTCTCTTAACATTTTGAAGACTTTTTTCCACTGGGCTACTAACCTCCAAAGTTTCTTTTTAAAAGTATTATATAAATGTAGCTTTATATGTGTCCTGTTTGTCTGAAAGCTCTTAGTAACTTCAGTTTGTCACTGATGTTCTGAAATTTCTGAAATATGAATGTATATCTTCGGTCTAAAGTCTCTTATTTGGATGTTTGTCCCTTACCTCTCAAAAAACACATGTTTGTACTATATATAATAAGTATGTACTATTTCATATATTACAGAATATTTACATATATACAGATAAAGCATATAAATATGTGTTTAACATCTCTTCACATTATTACTATAGTTGTCAAAAGTCTATGGCTATTTCAACTTAATTTTTATATATGGCATAAGAGTCTTAGACCATTCTTTTCAAAAATATGGGTATTCAATTGTTCTAGACCCATTTGTAGAAAACATTATCCTTTCCCCCCTTAAATTATCTCAGTACTTTTGCTGAAAATCAACTGATCAATTTGGGGTCTATTTCTGGACTCTATTCCATTCCATTAATCTCTATGTCTATCCTTAAACCAACAGAGCAAGTGTTAGGATAAAGTTGGAATCAGGTAGTGCAAGTCATCCAAATTTGCCTTTTCAAAACTATTTTGGCTATTTTAGGTCTACATTTCCAAACAAAGTTTGAAATCAGTTTGCCAATTTCTGTTAAAAAGTCTGTTGGGATTTTGACTGAAATTGCCTTGAACTGACAGACTCAATTTCAGGAGAAACCAACATCTTAACAATACTGAATCTTTTAAATCATGATAATGTCTCATCTCTCCATTTATTGAAGTTTTTAATTTATCTCAGCAATGTATTATAATTTTAAGTGCACAGTTCTTACACATATTACTAAATTTATCTCTAAGTATCTCATACATTTTGGGATGTTATGATCAATGGCATTGCTTTCTAAATTCCAATGTCCAACTATTAATTCCTAGCATATAGAAATACATTTGATTATTCTCAGTATGTCAAATAAATATGTGCATTACCATGTTTATTACATCATTATTCACAATAGCCAAGATATGGAATCAACCTAAGTGTCCACCTTTTCTTTTTACATTCATCAAATGATAACCTTCATTATGAGGAAGTTCTTTTCTACTCTATTGCTGAGAAATTTTATAATACATGAATGCTGAATTAAGTCAAATACTTTTTCTGCAACTTTAAAGACAAACTAAAATCTTTTCTTTTTTAGTCTGTTAATATGGAAAATTACATTGAGTGGTATTTTTTTTCGCCCAATGTTAAACCAACTTTAAATTCCTAAGATAAATCCCACTTGGTCATGATATATTATGCTTTTTATATATTCTAGATTCAATGTGTTAAAATTTTAAGGACTTTTGCATCTGCATCATGAAGAATACCATTATGTAGTATTTTTTTCTTGTAATGTCTTTGATTTTGGTGTCAGAGTAATGTTGAACATAATTTGTTTGGAGGCCTCCCTCCCTCCCTTTTCTATTCTCTAGAGGAATTTGTTCCTTTAATGTTTTTCTTAAATTACATTTTCCTTAAATGTTTGACAGAATTTACCAGTGAAGTCATCTGGAGTTTTCTTTGCAGGAAGGTTTTTAACTTCAATTTCAATTCCTGGAATAAATATAGGCTATTCAGAGTATGTATTTCTTCTTGAATGAGTCAATAATTTCTATTTTTTATTTCATCTAGCTGAATTTGACATAAAGTTATTCACAATATTCCCATATTATGCTCCCAATGGCTACAGGATTTTTAGCGATTTCCCGTTTTTATTCTGGATGATGCCAAATTATGTGATCTTTTTATATTGATTGGTCTTGCTAGAGGTTTATCTACTTTATTGATCTTTTCATATAATCAGTCTTCAATTTCACTGACTTTTCTCCATTATTTTTGTTTTACTCTTTCATTGGTTTCAGTCTTTATCATTTTTATTTTTTTTCTTAACATATTTGGATTGATCTTGTTCTTTTTAAATCTCTTAAGGAAGCTTAAGATCATTAGTTTGAGATTTTCTTCATTTCCAATATAAACTAAGTGTCTAAATTACAAATTTCCCTCTAAGCACCACTTCTACACATCATGTTCATGTTTTCCTCTATATTTTTGAATACATGGAGTATATATATAATGGTTGTTTTATCAACTTTGTCTTCAAATTCCACTATTTGGGCCATTTCTGGATCTATTTCTATTGCTTGATTATTCTCCTGATTATAAATAATATTGTCTATGTTTTTGCATATCTGTTAGTTTTTTAATGGAATGCTGGATATTGTGAATTTTCCTTTAATTGATTCTAGATTTTACTGCATTTTTTTACAATGTGATTGACTTATCCCAATATGCAGTTATGTTACTTGGAATTAGTTTGATCCTTTCAAAATTTACTTTAATGCTTGACGGCAGGTCCAGAGCATGCTTTCGTCTAAAGACTAGCTCAGCTCCAGTACTAAGGCAATACTCTTCGAAGGACTTTACTCAGTGTCTTGCATATTACAAGACCTTCTCACTTTGACTGGTGAGAATTAATTATACCCAGACTTCTATGTGTTCCAGAAATTACTTGGCCTTCTGCTTCCTAGTGTTTCTTTTCCCAACTTCAGGTAGTTACCTCGTACAGATAAGTAGATAACTATTTAGCCAAAGAATCAAGGGAGCCCTCTACTCTGCAAAACTCCAGAACTTTTTCTGTGCAGCTTCCTCCAATGTGTTACTCTGCTTTGCATGCACTAAACACACTGGTCTCCCTGGTCTCTGATCTGTCTTCTCAATTCAGCAAGACTACCTGGCTCTGGGTTTGATGTCCTTGAGCTATGGCCTGGAAATCGCCTCAAGAAAGTAAGTTGGGGGCATAGGACTCACAAGTTTGGGTTTTTTTATTTTTATTTTTCTCTCTCAGGGACCACAGTCTTGCATTGTTTATTGTTATTGTCTAAAATTTATCTAATATATTTTGTCTAATCTTCTAGTTGCTTGAGTTGGGAAGATAAATCTGGTCCCCGATACTTCTTCATGGATTAAATGGATTTTTTAAATTGGATTAAATACCAAGAAGTCACACTAACTTTTAAAGTTTTAGCACCAATACAATTCAGGTAACTGAAATAGTTTCCTATAAATACAATCTTAAGATGTGTTACAATACTAAGGATTCTACGACACAAAAGATAGCAGTGTTTCTCAATTGCCTCAAAAGTCAACATATAGTCTTTTCTTTGACATATTGTCCCTCACCAATAGCCCTATAGTAACAAAAATGAGAGATTTACTGGTGTAATCTGTCAGAGATACAGAGACAGATTCCAGATATGAGGAATGAATTACAAATTAAATATCCAGTAAAGAAAAGTTGACAATTTGGCCAACTGTTCAATTAGGAAATAGTTTGCTGGCATTTACTAGCATTTCATCTATCTCTCTTTATGTGGAATCAGAAATACAAAATAATCTGCCCTCATTCCCCTAAGAACCTATATACCTACCAAAAAGTAAGAGAAAGTCAAATTGCCATAAAAATTTTTCGAAATAAGAACATTTACCATAAATTCATGGAGTACTATGAAGAACCAAGTCTTGTTCACTTACATTTTTTTGAAATGTCACTTCAAGAGTTATCCTAGTGAAATCTATAAAACAAATTACAATAGCACTAATACATGTGGTAAAGGTTTTATTCTTTATATAGATGTATGTACATTTACACATACAGAAACATACAAAGCAATGCATTTATATATAGAAAATGTATTTACCATTTTTCATAACATAAATTTAACATTATGCATATATCACATTTATTTTTCTTTAATAAAATTAAATGTACCTACTTTCCTATAAATACTCTAAGGCAAAAAATAGGAGTCTGAAATCTAATTTACCTTATAGAATTATAAATTACTCTGAAGAAATATTAGCAATGACAATATGGCAAAACAGGCATTTAATTTTTTTCTGCTCTTAGTACTCGTAAGTTTTACTATGTCTTAGTGGTCTGTTACATTGCATGAACTCTGTGTATGAACAATTTTAAGGTTTCTGATCCCCATTGCTACACTACTGCCTCAAAAACAGTGTTGCAAATTCATATTCAAAATAGAAGTGTGTAAGAAAGCCATTTCACCATGCTGTCACCAACAATAAATACTATCTTTAAAATAATACATTATCCATTTATGTGCTAGCCTATATCCTCAAATTGTAGTAAGGCACTTGGGGTGCTGAAGCAAACTCTTAGGGATACTGTATGATATTTTCCATTTTTAGGGAAATAATATGAGATACCTCTTAGACATCATGCACATTACTTATTCAGTTTCAACATTGTATCACACTGCATTCCTTTCAATTATGTCATATCTTTGTGAAGCTGGGTTTCAGTGGTTGCTGCACTACAAAGCAAGCACTGCATGACAATCAATATGGAACAGGAAAAGAGAGTGGCAGTGTCCAACTTGATTTCAAGGTTGGGGAAGTTGTACCATGCCCAACACGGCATACAATCCCATTAGTAAGTAACTGTGGCCATCTAAGGATGAAAATAAAACAAAACAAAAACACTGTTTTGGGTTTCAATTTATATATTATAATTTTCCCAAATGGATAAAAAGTTGTTAGGGCACAAATCATTATTAAGTTGTTTGGACCTTACTACTTAATAAAATGAAACTGTTCAGTATTACTTTTAGCCATAAATGCACTTTGACAAAATTATTAAGACACTAGGGTCACAATGAACCAAGAAAGTTTGGGAAAACTGAGCTAGGTAATAAAATGTAATTTGCATTTCTTTCACATTTGCATTAGTGAAACTAAACGTTAAACAAAAAAATTATTAGCCTTTTGTATGATATCCTTTCAAATTATCTATTTCATGCCTTCATCTATTTTTTAATTATGATCTTACTGCTTTTGTCTTTCTCATCAATTTGTTCGCTCTCTGTGTATATTAACGCCTTTGACTTATTTCTTGACTTACCTATTTTACTTATGTTTTTTTTGAGGTTTAGAGGTTTTATATTTTTGTATGGTCAAAATTGTTGGTAGTTTCCCACGTTGTGATTTCTTTACTGTTTTAAGTTTTAAAATTCGGCCTGATACAGAATTTTTAAGAAATATCCACACCTACTTTTTTTTCTAAATCTTTATAAGTCTTAATGACTCTAGATTTCTTTCTTTAATGAAATGATTAAGTGGGAAAAGAATATTTGAGAAAGGAAACAGAGCCCTACCTGAAAAGTGAGACATCTTTCAAAGAGTATCTCTTTATATGAAATCATTTCAGGATAATTAGGTGTCTGTCAAAAATCATTACAGTGAAATAACTTTTATCTCTCTAAGGACAGTTTACTAAAGTACTTGAGGGTGGGGGGGATGAATGTTAAATGTTTAAACAAGTCTGTGAGACAGTATATTTAATGCAGATTTCTTAGAGATTTACAATGTACATGAGCACTATCAGAGGTTCTTTTGGATGTTTAGCTGCAATAACAAAAAAAGCAAACAAATAAAATTTATTTAACCCAATGTTTTCCCAAAAAACTATATAGTACAATTTTTTTATTTTAGCTACTAGTAATTTCCCAAGTAAATAATTGTTTGTGAACATACTGTGAGGAACACTGCATTATGACAATAAAAGAGGCACAAAAAGCCAGCATTAGTACTATTTTTCTTTTTCTTTTTGTATTTTTTTTGGTGAGACGGAGTCTCGCTCTGTCACCCAGGCTGGAGTGCAGGAGCGCAGGAGTGCAGTGGCGCCATCTCAGCTCACTGCAACCTCCGCCTCCTGGGTTCAAATGATTCTCCAGCCTCGGCCTCCCGAGTAGCTGGGACTACAGGCATGCACCACCACATCTGGCTGATTTTTGTATTTTTAGTAGAGATGGGGTTTCACCATATTGGCCAGGCTGCTCTCGAACTCCTGACCTCAGGTGATCCGCCCGCCTTGGCCTCCCAAAGTGCTAGGATTACAGGCGTGAGCCACCGCGCCTGGCCACATTAATACTGTTTACTCTTCTTTAACAGGATATGCCAGGTGTTAAGTTCCTTTAGCATAAATTTCTTGAGCACCTCCAGTGTTCTACGTCCACATTCTAGGTGCTGTAGGTACAGCACTGAATGAGACATATGTCATTCCTGCATCCACAGAGCTAACATTATTAACCATCCAAATATTGCCATTTGTTTTATAATGTAACAACATTATTCAAAGTAAATTGAAAATCTTATACAGGACACAAACACCAGGAAAAATTGTATATAAAAAAGTATGTGTGGGATCTTTAAAGTAAAATCACAGACATTTGAAAGCAAAAGAAAACTCCTTTTTATTGTTTCGGGCACTCTGGAAGAAAAATAGGCACAATTCAAAAAAGAAAATGTCTTACGTAAGATTATTTTTATAAGAGCCTAAGTTGTTGGCATCTACTTTTCTATCACTTTAAGTAAACATGTTTCCTCAGATTTCTTGAACTTAACACCTAAAATAAGGAAGCAAAATGGGATTAAGCAAAATATACATTGTAACATATTTTGGCAGTGTAACAGTTATGCTTCCCCGGCATTTCCTTATCACATAAAATATTTTATTGCTTATTTTTATCATTGCTAATAAAATAAACAATAAACAGAAGTAGATGTTTAATCTCTCTAAATTTTTCCATTTCTGTTAAAATATATACATATCAATTATTTATTCATATAACATATAATTTACCAGCTGCCTAAAATGTGGCATATATAATCATAATAATAAACATTATATTCAAAAACCATTTAACTCCTAGGGTTGCTCACTTCTTTCACTGGAAGTGTAACATAAATTATTTAACAGATTGGTTGATGAATGTAGGAAAAAGACTAGAGAAAGTATAAAGGTGCAAAAAGTCTTAGCGTGGCCAGGAGATGGTACAGTAAAATCTAAGACACAAGAGAAACAGAAGATATATTTGATACTATTTCATTATTACAAATATGCAAAATATTCATTATGGGGAACAAAAAGTAAACAGAAAGGCTAGTAAGAATTTACTAGGCATACAGATTAAATGAATAATCCAAATTACATAGACTCTTCCTTTTAATAAGATTTCAATTCATCAAACTCCTAGCATATCTTGGAGATATTGCAGGTTGAGTTCCAGCCCATCACAATAAAGAATATATCCTGATAAAGTGGGTCACTCAGATAAAAGTTATGTTCATGTCATACCATAGTCTATTAAGTGTGCAATAGAATTGTGTATAAAAACAATGTATATACCTTAATTTTAAAAATATTTTATTGCTAAAAAATGCTAAACAGGCCAGGTGCAGTGGCTCTCACCTGTAATATAAGCATTTTGGGAAGTGGAGGCAGGAGGATCACTAGAACCCAGGAGTTCTAGACCAGCCTGGGCAACATGATGAAATCTCGTCTCTATAAACAATACAAAATTAGCAAAACTAGCCAGGGTGTGGTAGCTTGCACCAGTGGTCCCAGCTACTCGGGAGGCTGAGAGGCTGAGGTGGGAGGATCACTTAGCCCAGACTTTCAAGGCTACAGTCAGTTGTGATTGCACCACTGCACTGCAGCCTGGGCAACAGAGCAAGACCTTGTCTTAAATACATACATACATACATACATACATACACACACTGTAAAGATAATCTGAGCCTTTGGACTCATAATCTTTCCACTGGTGGAGGAGGGTGTTGCCTTGATGTCCATGGCTACTGATTGATAAGGCTGGTGGTTGCTGAAGGCTGGGATGGATATGGCAATTCCTTAACATAAGGCAACAATGAAGTTTGTCACATCAGTCAACACTTCCTTTCACAAAGGATTTCTCTGTAGCATGTGATGTAATTTGATACGATTTTACCCAGAGTAGAATTTCTTTCAAACTTGGATTCAACCCTCTCAAACTCTGCTACTGCTTTGTCAACTAAGTTAACATAATATTCTAAATCCTCTCTTGTCATTTCAACAATGTTCACAGGATCTGCACTAGAAGATTTGATCTCAAGAAACCACTTTCTTCGCTCATTGTAAGAAGCAACTCTTTATCCATTCACATTTTATAATGAGACTATAGTAATTCAATCACATCTTCAGGCTCCGCCTCAAATTCTAGTTATGTTGCTGTTTCTACCACATCTGCAGTTCCTTTCTCCACTGAAGTCCTGGACCTCCTGAAAGTCATCCATGAGGTTGACATCAACTTCTTCCAAACTCCTGTTAATATCTTGACCTTCTCAGATAAATCACAAATGTTCTCAATGGCATCTAGAATTCTGAATCCTTTTCAGAAGGCTTTCAGCTTACTTTGCCCACATCCATCACAGAAATCACTGTCTATGGCACCTCTAGCCTTATAAAATGTATGTCTTAAGTAATAAGACTTGAAAGTTGAAATTACCCCTTGAACATGGGCTGAAGAATATATGCTGTGTTAACAGCCATGAAAACAACATTAATCTGCTTTACTTGTCCATCAGAAGTCTTGGGTGACAAGATACATTGTCAATGAACTATAATATTTTGAGAGGAATTTTTGTTTCTGAGCAGTATCTAAACAATAGGCTTAAATTATTCAGTAAACCATATTGTAAACAAATGTGCTGTCATCCAGACTTTGCTGTTCCATTTATAGAGCACAGGTAGAGTAGACGTAGCATAATTCTTAAAGACCCTAGGATTTTTGGAACGGTCAATGAGCATTGGCTTCAACTTTAAGTCACCAGCTACACTGTCCTACCAAGAGAGTCAGCCTGTCCTTTGAAGCTTTTAACCCAGACATTGACTTCTCCTCTCTAGATGGCATCTCCTTCTAATAGAAGGCTGTTTTGTCTATACTGAAAATGTGCTTTTTACCACAATCACCTTCATTAATTAGCTTAGCTAGTTCTTCTGGATGACTTACTATAGCCTCTACGTCAGCACTTGCCGCTTCATCTTGTACTTTTATGTAATGAAGATGGCTTCTTTCCTTAAACCTCACGAATCAACCTCTGCTAGCTTCCAACTTTTCTTTTGCAGTTTCCTCATATCCCGTGGCCTTCAGAAAATTGAATACTGTTAGGGTCTTCCTCAGGATTAGGCTTTAAGAGAATGTTGTGGCTGGTTTGATCTTCTGTAACCAGACCACTGAAACTTTCTCCATAATCAGAAATAAGGCAGTTTGCTTTCTTATCACTTGTGTGTTCACTGGAGTAGCATTTTAAATTTTCTTCAATAACAATTCCTTTGCATTCACAACGTGGCTGTTTGGCATAGGAGGCCTATTTTTGGCGTGTTTTGCCTGTTGACATACCTTCCTCACTAAGCCTCATCATTTCTAGCTTTGGTTTAAAGTGAGAAATGTGAGTCTTCCTTTCACTTGAACACTTAGAGGCCATTGTACAGTTATTAAGTGGCCTAATTTCAAGATTTTTGCATTTCGGGAATATAGAGGCCAGGTGAGGGACAGACAGACAGAGAAACCGGCCAGTTGGTGGAGCAGTCAGAGCTTACACAACATTTATCAACACTAACATTTAAGTTTGCCAGCCTGTACAGGTGTGGTTTGCGGTATCCTAACACAGTTATAATAATAACAAGAAAGATCACAGATCACAAAACAGACATAATAATGAGCAAATGTGAAACACTGCAAGAATTATTAAAATGTGACAGAAAGACATGATGTGGGCATGTGTCATTGGAAAAATGGTGTCAACCGACTTGCTTGGAATTAGGGTTACCACAAACTTTCAATTTGTAAAAAACGCAGTATCTGTGAAGTGCAATAAAGTAAGGCACAATAAAGGAAGTTATGCTTGTATTTCCTTTCATCTGACTTTCTATGTTATAATAACTCAGGCTTATGAGTAAGCAAATAATTTGGATAGCAAACAGCTCCCAAAATAATCAATTCAGAAGCAAATAGTTTGCTCTAATTTATGGAATATTCATATAAAGAATATGTATTTGTATATCCAGAATGTGTCTTCTTACTTGGATCTCAAATTCTAACCCTAATGCCAGTTGTATGTGAAGCCTAGGTTAAGTTAAATTAGGAAATAGTTGTACCTAACTCACAGCATTTCTGTGAAGATTTTTTTTAAATCCATATGGAACACTGAAGGTACCTGACACACAATAAATGGAAAATTTTTGTTTTTTTCCCTGTAGCAGTCAACACCTTCTAACATATTATTTTTTAAAACTGATTCTTGCCTGTCTCCCCTCATTAAAATGTAAGCTCCACAAGGACAGTCTTGCAGTCCACAATCTCACAGAGCTTACATTCAAGTGGGGTGGGACGGCACAGACAACATGTGTATAAACTAAACACCAACATAATCACAGACTCTGATTCAAGCTTTTTATTGAGATAGAGATAGCAAAATAGAACTAAGGGGATGCTTCTGGTAGGTTGCTTATGGATGCCACTATTTTCAAAGAGATGACATTCAAGCTAACATCTGAAAGATAATGAGGCAACTGTGCCAAGATCTTGAGAAAGTGCTGAAGGTGTTGACTCCTAGGATCATCCATTAGTTCAAAAAGAGTAGGAAAGAATAAAGAAACCTCAGTTGCAAAAAACCCAGAGTGAGGTATAAAGTAGAAGAAGATCAGACAGGAGAAGTGGGCAGAACCACCAATGGCCATGATTAGTAGTTTGATTTTATTATAAAAGCAATGGAAAACCATTAAAATATTTTAAGAGAAGTGACATGATTTAAATCAGATGTTAAAGTAACATTTTGGTTGCTATATGGAGAATAGATTGGGAAGCAGGAGTATAGTGGCTGAGAGCAGAGACCCTAGATTCAGATAGACCAGAGCTTATTTCTCAGCTTTCATGAGTACATTGGAAGTTGGATAAAATGCAAATATATAGTTAAAATGGTATGGTTTTTTTGCTATATCAGACGATAATTTTTTAAAGTACTCTCACAAATATAATTTATACTATTGCTAGATTTATTTTGTTCTAAGTTGCTGTATGTCTTCAAGCATCATGATATATTTTTGTTTATAAAAGCATGATACAATTCTTGTTTTATTGTGCTGTGGGTGAGTATGTGCATGTTTGAAATCTAATGCAATAATACATTGTTGCCAAACCATGGAAAATAAAAGAAAGATAAGGTTAAAGTATAATCTTTATAAGCTGAGGAGGCATACATGTACTATGTAAAATGACAGACTGTATGAGGACATTAGGTAACATCTCTTTCTTTAAACTTGACTCTACTTATCTGCAAAATAAGGCCCTTAAAATGATTCTTGCCACAAAATAAGAATTTATTCAATATACCCATAATTTTTAATTTTTTTAATAGACTAATATTTATCATGTACTAGGCAACATACACAACCACCATTGACCTCCATGAATCTTTAAAACCTTCCTAGTTAATATAAGAATATTCAAAGAAAATAATCTGTCTGTTAACTAATTCATTCAATCAATATGGTATATAAGGGATGAAGATGCAAAACAGAATAAGCTCTCTTCTTTGAGATGCTGAATTTAGGAACTTTTATTCTTATCCAGATGCTTATCATCATCATCATGTTTCTATACAATTTAAAGGGACTCCATTCTGATAGATGATTCATGATACTTTACATAAAATTTTATATTCTAAATATATTTTACATGCTTATGATGAATGATACTTTGTTTTTATTTTCCTTATTTGTCTGATTTTCTACCATTTGAGAGTTTTCTTACAGTATTTGGCAAGATAGTATAGGCTGTGGATGAACAGGTTTCTTTGACTCACATACACAGATCAAGTAGGAAAAATTGAAAGAAAGGGTAAAGGTTAGGTTAGAAAAAACCATCCGAACAAAACCCCCCCGCCCCCCCCAAAAATACACACGTCCCAGTGTGTCATACCCTTCTGGATACTGGGTGAGTAATAAAGTTTGTGTGCAGCCTCTCCACTTCTGTTGTGGAGTTGCAAACATGCCAGGCCTGCAGACTCATGGTGTGGAAGGGAAAATGTGAAATGACCAAAGTTAAGACTGTCCACACTAAATCCATGCAGGGTACAAAACTGTGGTAGCAAGCTTTGGAATGAGGACAATGTAGAATATATAAAACAATGAGAAAGCACCCAGGAATCTTGTCCATTTCTTTAGAATTCCTGAAAATAAAGTAGGAAGGAAAGCTTCCTACAGTAAATTGATCTTCTAAATGACTTGGACCGAGGTGAAAAGAGCTACATAGAATTATAGAAGAAAGACTTTTAATTCCTTCTAGAAATAGGTTCTGAAAGAAACATGACTACTACAATTCATAAAAGATGAGATTGTATATGCTATTAAAAGTTTTACTTTCTTTTATAAGAAACATATAAGGAAGAGAAGATACATAATGATTATTGGTCTGGGGTAGGGGGAAAGAGGTGTTCTACCTGGTGGAAATCACATGGGCTGTCTTACAGCTGGCCTGACTGAAAGTGGCTTTTACCTTCTGGGTAAATTTCAATGAGTAGGACCTCAAGTGTGTGTTTTAAGAGTCAAGAATGGAAATATGAATCCCATCTCCTTTCTTCAGTGTTTATCGCAAAGCATACAGTGAAGCAACAAGGGCATTAGTATCAGGATTTGATGGATGAAATCAGCACAGCACAGTTATGCAAATCATGTGTGCAACTGACACTGCTTGTGTAATTATCAGTATAATCCACCTCTATCAACCACCTCCAGGAAGGAAAGGAGGGGCTAAGGGTGGGGAAAGTTCACACTTGGGAGATCACCCAGAAAGTGGGCCAGGTGCCAGGTCTACAATCAGTTTAAAACAGTTCCTTCTCATGAGAAGCCTGCAGGACAAATTATACTACGTTTAATGCACCATCACTATTATGAATGAGCTGCACTGGATTCAATTTCTAAATCAGCATAATGTAACTCAATGTGTCTACCTTTTGTTGTTTTTTAAGGATAACCTTGGAAAATCCGGGTTAAAAAAAAAAAAAAGTCATGGTGGTCCGGTTTTTTTTGTTTTTTGTTTTTTATTTTTGAGAGACAGAAGAATCTCACTCTGTCACCCAGGCTGGAGTACAGTGGCGCGATCTCTGCTCACTGCAACCTCCGTCTCCTGGGTTCATGCCATTCTCCTGCCTCAGCCTCCCTTAGCTGGGACTACAGGCGCCCGCCAGCATGCCTGGCTAATTTTTTGTATTTTCAGTAGAGACGGGGTTTCACCATGTTAGCCAGGATGGTCGCGATCTCCTGACCTCATGATCCGCCCGTCTTGGCCTCCCAAAGTGCTGAGACTACAGGCATGAGCCACCGCGTCCGGCTGGTCTGGTTTTAAAATAATGTAAACATGAAAACAACTAATTATCATAATCTTCTGGCCAAGTACCTAATTTTCAGAAATTTTTTGTCCTCAATCATTCCACAAAACTATCAGTAATATTAATATCCAAAGGTTTATAACTTGCAGCAATCCCATCTTATACAAAACATTTCGCGTGATACATACACTGAAGAAAGTTATTTATGTACTTTTTTTCTGGTAGTCATTACAAAAAAAAGTGAAGTAATGTGGAAGAAAATGGTTGAAGGATTGGGGGAAAAGACTTATAAGAAAGAGCAGACCACAAAACTCAAAAGAAGAGGGGAAGATAATTTAAATAAAACAAAATAGAAACTGGTGTATTATAAAAGAGAGTAAGTGATGACAAATGCTACAGTACATTAGAAAATACTTTAGCTTATGAAATCACTAATCAGTTGTCAAATTAAAGAAATGATGTCGGCCGGGCGCGGTGGCTCAAGCCTGTAATCCCAGCACTTTGGGAGGCCGAGGCGGGTGGATCACGAGGTCAGGAGATCGAGACCATCCTGGCTAACATGGTGAAACCCTGTCTCTACTAAAAATACAAAAAACTAGCCAGGCGTGGTGGCGGGCGCCTGTAGTCCCAGCTACTCGGAGGCTGAGGCGGGAGAATGGCGTGAACCCGGGAGGTGGAGCTTGCAGTGAGCCGAGATCGCGCCACTGCACTCCAGCCTGGGCGACAGAGCGGGACTCCGCCTAAAAAAAAAAAAAAAAAAAAAAAAAAAAAAAAGAAATGATGTGATCATGATAATAAATTCCTTAGAGAGGACAATATGTTTGAGGGTATACTACTCTTGTGACAAATCAAGAGACTATTTCTATGAGATTTAAAACTAGAGTAACTAACATTACATTGTTTCTTTAAACAATATGGCAAAGATGAGCTCCATCTTAATCCAAGCCACATGGTAATTTTTTATTTTATTTTTAAGAAACCTGAAGATGTAAAAAAGACTATCTTGTCTTACCAGTTTCTCTGAGGGCATGTAGCATATACCTTAAAAATACATGTTAGTTTGAAATTCTATTAAAAATAAATGTGCAAATATATTTAAATGCAAGGTGAGTCATAATACTTTACAGTAATTTTCTCATAATAGGTAAAGGCATAACTGAACAAAATATAAACTAGGCTATTTAACTGGGATTTTTAAAAGCCAATATTAGGAGCTAATATAAGCATTCAACATCTCTGAGCTATTTTTGTGGACAAAATATAGTCCTTGGAATTACAGGGACTTGAAAAATAAAGATAGTCCTTACATAGATATATCTATATGTAGATACACACACACACACACACACACATACACACACAAAATGTTTTTTAGTTGGGAGGAAGTTGTTGTTTTAACAGATGGGGATTTATATGGTACATCTGGTCCAGTTCCTTTTTATGGAACAGAATAGCTTTAAACTGACAATTAGACATAAACAACAAACTTCATAAGCCGAAAATTGTCAAACACTGAATAGATCACAAAGTAGTGTTGTAAAAATCAACATTCCTAAAGTGTTTGGAAATAAAAGAGATATATGTTCAGAATAGTTTAGGCATTATCAACCCTAAGTCAAAAGAACTTTGGCATTGTAAGGTTCCTCATATCTCTCTTACTCCAAAGTTATGTGACACAGATAACTAATTTTACAAAGAGTAGTTATTTTTAAGTGATATACACAAATACATAATTATATCATATACTAAATGCTGGTTCAATTGAAAGCTAAGATTTTACTTAGAATTTAAGAGCATTATTGAAAATACAAAATAATTATTTTCTTAAAATGAGGATGAACAAAAATACTAGAAAACAATTCCTTTACTTATTTGCTTACTTAAGGATATTTTACTTATAAATCTTTGAAAAATAACTTAGTTTTAGAACTAACAAGTATCTTAAATATATGGTACTCAACAAATACTTGGCTTTTTTAGAATATAAGAGACAATGAATAAATGTCCTTGGAAAATTAGGATTTTTAATTTTCAAATGTATTTGGACGACTCCATTTTTGAGCAATAAATAATTTTTCATAGTACTCTGAACCAGTATAATTCTATCGCCAAAACTGAATTTTTCATCTGGTATAAAAATATTTTGAGACTCTATGAGACACATTCTGTTTTTTTAACTTTTATTTTAAGTTCAGGGGTACATGTGCAGGTTTGTTATATAGGTAAACTTGTGTCATGGGTTTTTTTTGTGTAGACTATTTCCTCATCCAGATATTAAGCATAGTACTCATTAGTTATTTTTTCCTGATTCTCTCCTTCCTCCCACCTTCCACTCTCCAATAGGCCCCAGTATGTGTTGTTCCCCTCTATGGAGACACATTCTTACTCATCGTTTTTCTCTTTATAATTTACAAAAAGAAATGTATAACACATATATGTTTCTCATATTTTACCATTATACACTCTTCTGTTTTAAACCTTTAATTTGGGTACAGCATAAGAGTATACACAAAATATACCTAAAATGCTAATGAGAAAACATATGTAATTCTATTTCCTCCTAGATTTTTTAAAATAACAAGTATGCCAAATACTATTTTGACTAATAAGGGTCCACAGCTTAATTTAAACACTATTTCCCTCAGAGTATTAGGTATAATAAATTAAAAGGTGTAATATATATAATGTACAAACCACAGTAATAAAATTTATAAGAAAGAACTACAATCACCTGCAAAACTGAAAAATCTAAGAGACAAAACTAAGAAAAATCATTTTTTAGCAGAAGCATTGATTCATCATTAAAAAGTCACTTAAATACTACGTTATACGTTTACATAAAGCAAAGAAATAGCAAGAGTTTCAAGTATAGACTAGTACCTTTTATTTTCCTATAACTTTATGTAATGTATCTCTGGGACATGTTTTTAAAAGTGCAGCTCACTTTCTCAGTGGGCTAAAAACTTGACTGTAATCTTTTTTTTTTTTTGAGACGGAGTCTCGCTCTGTCGCCCAGGCTGGAGTGCAGTGGGGTGATCTCGGCTCACTGCAACCTCCGCCTCCTGGGTAAAAGCAAATTCTCCTGCCTCAGCCTCCTGAGTAGCTGGGACTACAGGTGCGTGCTATCACGCCTGGCTAATTTTTTGTATTTTTAGTAGACACACGGTTTCACCATGTTAGCCAGGATGGTCTCGATCTCCTGATCTCATGATCTGCCTGCCTCAGCCTCCCAAAGTGTTAGGATTACAAGTGTGAGCCACCGCACCTGGCCACAACTTGACTGTAATCTTTAGCTGATCTTTGTTCATAAAACATTTTAATTATTTATTTGTCTCCCCTTTCCCTCTTCTCCTTCCCCTTCTTAAAATGTCATTTAAATTTCACATAAAAAAAGTTATTTTTTTCCTTTCTTAGACACTTCAAGGCTATCAGATGTAGGATATCAGACAGTAGTAGACAAAAAATATTGGCCCTGTGAAGACTCAATATAAACCTTAAGATGTTAATTCGGTTTCATGCAAACTTATTTTAAAATAAACTAGGGCAAAATACTAAAAAAAAGAAGTAGTAATTTGGAGGGAGTGGAGACTACTCTTTCAGGTGTGGTAGTAGTGACTGATTAGCAAAGTCCAGGGAGAAAAGATAATACATTGTAGTTTGCATCATATAATAGCAGCACCAGGAGATTTAAAGACCGAATTGAGTGACTTGACAAAGCCCCATAGCTAATTTGCAGCAAGCTACCCTAAAACCCACATGTCTTGATCTCCTGACTTCTAGGCAGTACATTTCTTTTTTCAACCATTAGGAGTTACTTCAGTAGAGTTAAAGCTTTATAGAATAAACATAGGAGCTGTGTCATTTATCACTTAGCAGGGTGGTGATGAGCACAAATTGTGGAGTTTGCTGCCTTGGTTTAAATCCAGGGTCTGCCTGTGTGACTTCTTTTCTGCCTCAGTCTCTTCACCTGTACAACAGGAATAACCAAAGCGAGAGGTTCTTATAATGAAACTGCCTCTCCATTCTCTTTGTAAAACATACTAATGGATAACCAAAAACACTGAATTCTTGGAGCTCATAGGTTCTTCTTTGGTATATCCGAGTATACTCCTAGCAGTTGAGCTGTATGTATAGTCACTAAGAGTCAGGTATGACTGTAGCAGAACCTATATATGCCAGTTTACCTGCTATAATTATTTCCAATGAAATAATTACAAAAAGAACACTGTTTCTATGAAACCAAATTTTACCACTTTGAAAAGATTCAATAAAGATGAGCTGATAAAAATATTTCTAAAGAAATGAATATGAGCAAAAATAATCATAAAAATTAGTGAAAAAATCTTTAAAAATGAATAGAAGTCTGATTGCTTCACAGGATCTTTAAGTTCTTAAAGAAACTGAAAATGTAACTAAAGATGATGTGTTATGGGTATGGTTTAAGCTAGAAAAATTACATGTTATTCAACAACCAAATTTCTCACTGAAAGAAAAGAGCTTGGACTTAAATAAAAAGATAAACAATAAAATATATATTACATTTATAGTTTTTAAAGTAAAAACTTTTCAAAAATGCATTTTCCATGTTACTAGACTTATTGCTATTAATCTACAATCTCTTTTTGCTTATGTTAGATAAAAAGGTTTTTTATTAAAGAAACCATGGAAAATGCTTAATATAGTGTCTACTGTATAGGGAAAGTTCAAGAAATTCCAGATAAATAACCTAACTACCAGGCCTATGCAACAAAAACCAAGACACTACTTGGTGTCCTCTAGAGGACAAATAGAGTTCCTAAGCAGAAAAACACGACCTTGTACAGGGATCATGCAAGGTAAATGAAATACACACACACACACATACACCCCTAGTATTTACTTAATACATGTCGTATTCCAGATATTTTTCAAAGTATTTTTCACTTTTTTTAAACTGTAACATTTATCACAGTAATGTATTCATGCACACCAATGCTGGGCTTGTTGTTACCAACCTACTAAGTGAAAATCAAGATGAGAAATGTTGAAGTCTACAATATAGGAAGCAGAAATGTGGTATTAATATCCAACATGATAAATAACAATACAATAAAACAATGGACAGTTTTTACCTGGAGGAAAAAGGGAGGCAAATACTTTCTACCAATAATAATATTCATAAAAAAAGAGATTAAACTTAAAATCTTTATATTCCCCTTAATACTTTATACCAGCAGTTCCCAACCTTTTCGGCACCAGGGACCAGTTTCATGGAACACAAATGACAGGTGGCGGGGGAATGATTTCAGGATGAAACTATTCCACCTCAGATCATCGGGCATTAGATTCTTATAAGGAGCACACAAAGTAGGTCCCTCGCATGCACAGTTCACAATAGGTTGTGTGCCTATGAGAATCTAATGCTGCCACTGATCTGACAGGAGGAGGAGCTCAGGCAGTAATGCTTGCTCACCTGCTGCTTACCTCCTGCCTTGCGGCTCAATTTGTAAGAGACCACCCACTGACTGGTACTAGTCTGCAGCCAGGAGGTTGGGGACCCCTGCTCTATACTAGTAATTTTAAGCACTAGTTCTTAAATTTTAGTTAATCTGTGGCACATTCTCTGTTTGGCTGCCATAGCCATTTTCCACATTTCTTTGCTCTGCTCCTGCAAAAGCTAATTTTTACTGGCTTTAATCAATAGGCTCCCTTGTCCTCTGGCTTCTGGTTAAGTTTAGTCAATGTGAGGCACCAGTAAGAGACTGGAGGGTGGAAAGAGTGAGGTCAGGGTGTTTATTTCCCAAGTCACAGGTTAGCAAAGGCTACATTCTTCTACTGAAGGTCAGTGCTCCAGACCCTATCCTATTTCTCTTAATTCCAGTGACCTCTAGATCCCCTTTCCCTTTCAGGCTAGAGCTAGTAATGGCTTCCTACTATTGTAGACCCAACCATCTTTTGTAGACTACCCTTATTCCTAACCATTCTTTTGTGAATATTTGTCTTTCATGCATGTCCCCAAATTTTCCCCATTTGTGTGTCTTACTCTTTTCTTGTCAGGATCCTGACTGATAAGAGTTATTGGTATCAGGAATGGTCCAAAGCTCAAGTCAAAATGGAATTCAGGGATAGCAGGATAGCCTCCTTACCAGGGAGTTAATGGGACAGTAGTGATCCAAGGTATGTGCTGGCAAGATGATTATTCAAATTGTCACTGGTGGTAGCAAGTAAGGATGTACGATGCAGGGTAAGGCTTTGGGAGCTGTGGCATTTCTTGCTAAAGCAGCAATGGCAGTGTGTAA
The DNA here is from genome assembly GCF_003255815.1 of Theropithecus gelada. Taxonomy (NCBI): domain Eukaryota; kingdom Metazoa; phylum Chordata; class Mammalia; order Primates; family Cercopithecidae; genus Theropithecus; species Theropithecus gelada. The sequence goes on from NC_037680.1 coordinate 89,658,808, forward strand.
AGATTATAGCATGATATGGCTGATGGCCCTAAGGAGCACACAAAGGTGAAAGACAAACTGCATGCCTTGAATACTCAAGTCAGAATACAGACAAAATACCAGAAAGTTTATGTCAGTTTTAAAAGGGTCCCTTATCCACTTAAGCCTCAGGGCAAATAAGGCTGAAGACCAACTCCAGAATCTGATTTGAAAGGTTATAGAATTGCAATGCTAAATACAATGGACAATACTAAGACCACTAGTATTTGGTAGTGGGGCAATGATGAGAAAGAGAAACATGGGATGGTAGTATCTTCTCCCTTCCCCCCAACAACTTCATTGAGGTATAATTAACATACATAAAACTGTAGTAAAAAACAAGAAGAATAAAAAATATTATTTCAACATGTAGCACTAGCCATATTTAGGTGTTTAGTAACCACATGAAGCTAGTGGCTACCATATTGGACAGCATAGCCCTACAACTATCACCTCTTCCAAGACAGCAAACTAAAAGAAATAATAATTCTATGGGTGAATAACAGACATTAGTGAAACCATCAGAAAATTGAAAGATGTTAGGGGTGATAATTCATACCATACACCCATTTAAACTGTTTAGTATACACCCATTTAAACTATTATCAATGCACGGCATTGATGCAGACTTAATCATTTCATAATGCTAACTGTAGATGCAGTTTTAGCTATACAATCTTTACTGGAGCATATTAATATAACCCCCAACACTAGGTATGAAGCAATGGACTTGATTTCTGGTTAAGGTAATTTGTATAACAAAGATAATCAGAAGCGGTTTTTTCCCTTCACACTGCAGGAGCAACATACTTGTATTATCTTACCTTAAGGCTAAGTCAACTGTACTCTCTTTGTCATAACACAGTCTGGAGAAATCTTGTTCATCTTGACATCCCACAAAACATCAAGCTGGAATATTACATTCATGACATTACACTGATCGAACTTGGGAGAAGGATATAGTAAATATTTGAGATGCCTCAGTAAGAGGTATATGCTATAGAACAGAAGATAAACTCCAAGAAAGTTCAGGGACTTTCCGCATTGGTAAAATTTTATGGGCCAGTGATCTGGGCATGCTGAAATAGATCCTCCATCGTAAGTGAGAAATTGCTGCACCCTGCACCTTCCTTCGTGAAAATGAAGCACAAAATACGGTGGCCTCTCTAGATTTTAGAAGCAACATAGACCATATTTGGGTATACTTCTGTGGTGCATGTACTAGGTAATCCACAGGCTGTCCATTTTGAGAGCAGTTTGGGGCAAGAAAAGGATCTGCATCATACTCCTGCCATGATGAAAGCTCCCTCTACCTTTGACTCTAAGATTCAGCAGATGCAATGATTTTTGGAAATGTTTATGGCAAATGAAGATGCCGTATGACATCTCTGTCAGTGGAAGCCTCAATGTGTAGATCCCTCATGGTTTTATAGTAAAGACATGCAGTCTTCTAACAATAACTAACCACCATTTGAAAAGCCACTCCTTACTTGCTAATGAACTTTGGTTAAGACTGTGTATCAGGCAATAGGACTCCCAACGACAATGTGGCCCAAACCATGCATCATGAACTAGGTGTTATCTAATTCAACATATCAAAAATGTATACAACAGCATTTCATTGGTATATTTTCCTTCCCCGCAGCCTTCTTACACTGGTTGAGGAAGCCCAAGTATACTGTATGAGCAAGTAGCTCAGAGGTCTCTAATACCTGCTACTACTGTTTCTCAATCTTTTTGCTTCAATCCATCTGTATGATCTCTTGGGGTATTCTCAGTGACCAGTTGATGAGGATGAAACAGTGCAGATCTGGTTTGTAAACAGACTGCCTGGTATTCAATACCAGCTGTGACTACAGTGTTTACAGGTCCACTTAAGGGAGATGGCCCTGAAATACAGTGGCTATCCCTCCAGCAGCCAGAATTTCATTCAGCTAGTACATTTAACTGTACTTTGCATGGAAGAAGAGATACTCGAGGTAATGATATATGGAATGGCCATACAGTCAAGGATTTCAAAGAACAAAATTGGATGACTGGTGACAGAAGGTCTAGGGGAGAGTTATGAGGATGTATCTTTCGGAATTGGCAAAAAGTGTGATGATACGGTATTCTATGTAAATTCTCTCCAGAGGGCATTCACTATAGAGAAGGCCCTTAGTAATCTGGACAAGGTAATCTCATCAATCTCAGACTCTTTACCAGGCTTACCTGGTACTTGCTCAGTGGGCCAATGTACAAAGTGATAATGGGAGTAGGGACACAGAAACTATGAACAGATTCAATTATGTAGACTTCCTTCTTCTCCATGACTGATTTAACTACCACCACTGCTGAGTTCACAATTTTCCAATGCTGAGACCCTGATATGGCACCATTCCTGAGGGAAAGCAACCAAGCAAGTAGTGGCAGGCAGGTTAAATTTGACTCTTTCAACACGGAGGAGGCAGAAATCTATCCTATTGGGATGTGCCTTCCCTTTCTCTTCAATATTTTTGGAAGCTCCCTCAAGTATGGATTTAACAGAATGCCTTACCAATTACCTTGGTATTCCTTGCAACACTGCCTTCAACTAGGAAACTCCTTTTTATGGTAAGACAAACACAATTAGCTCAAATCTATAGAATGCATGGGTCATACCCCAAGTATCACCTTCCAGAATCAGCTGGCTATATGGAGTGGTGAAATGGCCTACCAAAGGAGTGGTTCATGTATGGTTGCCAGTTGGGAGGAGTTTGGGTGTGTGTGTTCTACAGGATATGATATATGGCCAACGTCATCTCCTCCATAGCCAGAAAGCATGAGTCTGGGAACAAAGAGGTTAAGGTAGAGGTAGCCACTCTAATAACATCAAATAACCCATTTAAAGGCTTTTTACTCTGTGTCCTGAAACTTTCAGATTGGTGGTTTTGGAGACCTCAGTTCCCAAAAGAATGTTTTCTCCAGGTTTCAGAGATCTGGTCCTGTTGTATTGGAAGCTGAGAATACTCACTAGCTATTTTGGGCATGCAAGCTGCTAAACAAACAGGGACAGGCTTACAATTTTTCCAGACTACCAGAATGATTTGGAGTTGTTGCTATACATTGAGGATAAGAAATACGCTTGGAACTCAGGGGATTTACTGGGGCATATCTTTTGAAATACTTATCTAATAATTTTGGTTATTGAAAAACTGTAGCAATATAAGAAAGACAGGACCACCAAAGACTCAGAATCTATAAAATTTGAGTCACCTATTAGATAAAGAACCTTATTTAGCCGATGTGCTAAAGAGAGTAAGAGGAAGAGGAAGATGTATTTGAATGGAAGAAGAAAAGTATAATGATCAATTTTGAGCTTTCTGGCAAATTAGAGAAGCAAAAACTATAGCAACTCTGTTTTATGTTCTATCTATTATGAAGAACATTAGGGATGGCTAGTATTTTAGGTTCCAGTTGAAAGCATGATTGAATTGGTATCAGCTCTTGGTGATGCAGTAGCTGGATGCCCCCTCTCCAACAGTGACTCCATTAAACTCTCTTGAATTACCCAATTTGAATATATCTATTTATATATCTGCAAAAATCATAACTTGGTATACTAAAATTGCAAAATGAGCACAATGGCAGTTATAAGGACCATGTCTTTATTTATGAAGACAGATTACATAATATGCACACACAAAACCATGATATTAAAAACAACACAATTTCAACAAAAATAAGACGGATGTGTACAGTTATTTATTACATGAAGTCGAGGCAAAAATATATGTTCATGAAGATCTATTTGTTATATAATCTTTGGACAACTCAGTAATAATTTAACTCTGGCTAGAGTACATGACAAGTTAAAGGAAATGCCTGTCATGTCCTAAAAATATTTTTCAAGAAAACTTTTCATAATAAAACACTGCTTTAAGATATAGTTTTGATAGCATAATTTTAAAATAAGACATAAAATGTTGTAGTTGGAAATAAGTGAATTTCTTTAACTCAAGGAGGAAAGAAAAATATATACTTAAAATATTTTGTTTCCATGTTTGCATTAATTTAATTTTTGTAACTGCCCCAAATTTAAGAGTTAATGTTTAAAATAGTTTTACACAATTCACATTCATGTTTAAAAACTCAGTACAGCCTTAAAGATGAAAAGGAAAAATGTAATACGAGAGATAATACAATAAGCATTATCTCACAACCTCAGCACTCTCCAATACGATTTGTCAATGTAGATTAAAATATCACTTCCATCATATCTTCATATTAAAATTAAAATTTAGTATGTCATTATGAACAGAAGAAACAAATAAAACTGGTTTGAGAGTATGTTGTATTAATTTTCCATGTTTAACTTCTTGGTTATGAAAATTTATGCTAAAAGTCAAATGAGATTCATTTAGATTTCTGATCATTCTTTCTCTTTTATGTGTTATATTCTGGCATTTCTTAAAAACATTAAATTTATTTCAGATTTTTTTCTTTTATTCCCAAGAACTTGTCATATTCTAGATTTTTTTAATGATTTATGAAACACAGCAAAGTTTCAGAGTACCCAACGACTATAGTTTGAGAGCTAAAGATACAAGGAGAGTTAAAATTAGAATATAAAATACTCCAACGGCCAATTTTCTGAGGATATTTTCAAGTTCAAAAGAAACCATTTTATTTTCCACAGAGATCCCAGCCTGAGCACTGTATCAGTCAAAAAAAAAATCAGTTTTCATTTTCTCTATAGTAACTCGAAACATAACTAATATTATAATGGATCTTCACTTATGCTGAATTAACCATAATGACTGTATTCTTAAAATTTTAAAATCATAGAAAATATATAACAGCTGCTTTCTTATGCTAATATATTGAAGTAAGATACTCTCCAGTTGACAGTGCTTCTTTTTGCCAAGCCTGAAAGTCTACAGATGAAAGACACATGCATCCTGATAGATTTATCAATTGTCTAATGTATACCAGTAACAATATTGTCTTGGTCATCACTAACTACATACCAAAGCCATGTTACTATCATCCAGTAGTACTCTTCTAAATTTTCCTGTTTTACTTTTCTTCTCAAGGAGTTGGTGACACTTACCAGAGTGGGTCCTGAGGTGTCCTGTGAGGGCGTCCCTTCTTCTACAGGCGTAGCTACAGAAAGGACATTTGAACGGCTTCTCTCCAGAGTGTAACTTTATGTGTCTCAGAAGGTTGCCCTTCTGAGTAAAAGAAGCTCCACACTGGTTACAGTGGAAGGGGCGTTCACCTGCAGTAAGGAGAAGAAATGAGAAGGTTCAACTAGGGTATGTGCAAGTGACTAATTTGCCATCCACTGTTAACCAAAGCCATTTCTCTATGCTAAAAATGTTCATCTCCCTCATAAGTCTTTTAAACATTTATCTTCCTAGAATTTGCTTTGCTAATATAGTTACCAAAGTCTCAAGTTTTACATCAAATGATCTTTTCCCTTCTATGTATAAATGTGACAGAAGTCCTATCATTGACTCATAAGAATAACAATAATAGCATTTACCATTGGTTGAACAACGAGGTGCTGTCACTTTACTGCCTTACACACAATTGTACGCTTTCCATAGAATATTTCAATCCTTTCTTACAATGACAATAATTAGGTAGTATTAATTTTAATTAACAAATGAAGAAATTAAAGTTCATAGATCAAAGTATTTTATTACACAGAACTAGAAAGTAGTCAAGGTGAGAAATGAACTTGGTCGGTTTGGCTACAAAATCTTGTTCTCTTTATTTTACCAAGCTATCTCTTTAAAATTGGCAGAAAAATTGAGCTGAAAGAGACCTTCAGTCTAACTCCCTCATTTAGCTGATGTGGAAAGGGGCAACTAAAAGGTACAGCAAATGAACCCGCTTACAAAGCTCATTAGCACAAAGAAATCAAGTTTCTTGATTCTCCTGGTCACTAATAGTAAAAACTTTAGCAAAATTTCCAAATAAAATTATTCACCCAGACATTTCCTATATACCTCTTTCGTGACAATTATTGTTTGAAAGGAATCTTTTCTCCTCGTTTTTCTATTACTGATATTGCTATAAAGTTTTTAAGCCTCAATTCTAAGTTTGGTCTGTTGCCATCAACTGACTCACCAATGTCATCAAATATAAAAACATGTAGGCAATGAAGCAGTACAACTGGCACGTAGGATCAAATTGATAGCATTATCAAACCATAAAGAAAATGCTATTTTAAATTCACCTATCTCTAAATATATACACAAAATAAAACATAAATTCAAATATAAGTAAATAGTAAAAATGTATCATACTAAAGCTCTAAGTTTAGAATAAAAAGAACATTACAAAACCATTCCCTTTTGGTTGAACTGGACCATTTCTGTACCTGAGGCTAGATGATGATTGTAATTTTAATAGTTTTTCAAAAAGCTTACATTGAAATGTCATGTTTCCTGTATCTTTAACTGAAACACACATAATAATAGTGAATAATAAAAACTCAAGATCTTTTGGCCCTTTGACGTAATGCAAACTCAATGATTTCTTTAATAAATTAAAGAAAGCTAAGAGGTATAAAGAAGACAAACTATGGTCACTTTCTGGCAGCAGCTACTGCAAATTCTGTCATATAGATTTGTTTATAAAACCTAGATAAATTTTAAAATTGATAGATCAGGTACATTTCAAATTCTGTAGTACTTAGTGTTTTGGGAACTTAATGAGGTACATACCAAAAAGGTATAATCTGTGTCTGTGGTGGGGGTTAAGGTTTTTTCTTAAGAAATCTGGAGCTCTTATGAGCTACATATATAAGAGGTCCTATATTGATAATATTGGATTGAACAAAATTATCTACAATGTTAAAGTTCCCTTAAGTGGTATCTTCTTTAGTTTGATTAACCTGGTAAGATCTATATCTCCTCATATAAAGTCTTCCAACATAAGGTTTTAAAATAAATCAAATTTTGGCAGATCTTTTTTATTTTACACACAATATACAACTTAATTATTTGATTTTCTTTCCTAATGGAATCACAGGCTGCATCTTTTTATATCAAGAATTTTCTACTCTCTACCCCTGCCACAGAATTACATAGTATTAAAAGGAAAGACGGAGGCACTTCTTTCACAAATTAAGTTTTTAAAGAAAAAGGGGCGACAGAGCGAGACTCCACCTCAAAAAAAAAAAAAAAAGAAAAGAAAAAGGAAAATAGCAAATATATATTATACTTTTCACTCCAAATATTTGATTTTACTTTTAAAATCTGTCTATGTAAGGTTTCCCAAGCAAGTTGCAAATTCGTTCACAATAACTTTACAAAAGAGTTAAATTACTAAGTGTGGTGAACAATTTGAAATCATGTCTACCTTTAGATAATACTCCTGGTCGGTCGCAGTGGCTCACACCTGTAATCCCAGGACTTTGGGAGGCCAAGGCGGGGGGATCAAGAGGTCAGGAGTTCGAGACCAGACTGACCAACATAATGAAACCCCGTCTCTACTAAAAATACAAAAATTAGCCAGGCGTGGTGGCGGGTGCCTATAGTCCCAGCTACTCGGGAGGCTGAGGCAGTAGAATCGTGTGAACCCGGGAGGCGGAGGTTGCAACGAGCCAAGTTGCACCACTGCACTCCAGCCTGGGCGACAGAGCGAGACTTCATCTCAACAACAACAACAAAACAAAACAAACAAACAAAAAGAGATAATACTCCTATAGCATGCTGACTCAGATTTCCTTTAAACCTCCTACAATGTTTGGGTTGAAATATTTCAAAATCCCTAATTTAGAGTAGTTCATTATTCAAAAATAATGCTAGTCTAAAAATGAAACAATAGTATCTTTTTTAAAGGGAATTTTAAAATTCACCTAATTGAGTTTTAAGAGACTAATGACAGGGTAATTTAGTTTTTACATTTACAAAATACTACAGATATCTTCAAATCTTTTTAATAAGAAAGTACTTCTGAATTTATATGATCATCCCCAAATAGGGTAGAAGAAACAAAAGGTGGTCTAGGTATATCTGGAAATATTGTCCGGTTGCTCAGTGTGCAAGTCATACTATGGAAGCCTTTGGTAAGTTCCCATGGACATGGGAAGTAAAGAAGAACAAGGCATGATGAAGGTAACTAGTTTTCTTCCTTTTTCTGGTAAGAGGAAAGGGGCATTGAAAATAATACATTTTAATTTCAATAAGATAAGGCTTTGGGAGATATTTATTTGAATTGTAAGTCTTGATAGAAGCTTTTTGCATTTGGATATTAATTTTATGGCTTTCCTCATTTTATTTGCCTAACTCCTATTGATGTCTTGATTGTATGAAAAGATAATTATCATTTCTAGAGTCCATTTGTTTTACTGTGCTCCAAACTAAAGTTAGTTGGAATCATAATGAAATCCTCAATGACAATACTGTTAGAAACAAGGATTAAAACAGAGGGTAATTTATGAGATTTCTAAAAGTACACATAGTTATATTCCAGGAATAATCTAAATATAGAAGTAATATCCATATCTGTCTAATAACAAATAAAAAGTGAATTGACTCAATTTTTGATAGTTATTTCTATAAAACATTAGCAGCCCTTTTTTTCAATGTTGTGGGGTATTTCCTGGCCTAGGCATTACAGAGATAAATGTAAAATTAACTGATAATTAAGTAAAAGGTTCAGTTAACTATCTTTTCTCTATGCAAATAGTACATATGCAAAAACTCCATACTGTCTATGTCACTTTAAAACAACATATCTCAATTATTTCTTGTAAATAATTTGTTTTTAAATGGACTGCATCAATGGGTCCTTTCTGAGTCAGTTTAGAGATTGTCTGAAAAAAATATTAATCATGTTCTTCATATGTATATCAAAGCAAATTTTAAGAAAACCTCACAAATTTACTAACTACATTAATGGAGCAATCCAAGCTGAAAACATTAAGTAGTTTGTTATAACCGTAATGACTAATCTTTCCCCTGGTAGGCACAAAAATCTAGACTAATAAAACTGGATCCAGGAAAACAATTAAAATATGGTCATGTGTCCTTCATGTCCATATCTGAATCTGTTGTTTTGTTTTTATTTTTAAATCCAATATACCAATCTACTGGTCCATTTTTTTTTATTGACTGGGTGAGATTATATATTATTTTTGTTATGGAATATCTTATATTTCGATATTTTATGTACCTTCATAAACACCTATTTCTCGATCTGCATTTAAATATTCAATTAAAATGCAAATATATATGCATCAATTTGCTTTGGTGAATCAAAGACAGGGGGTGCTCCTATATTGGGTGGAACAACAACCTACAAATACGCAGAATCCCAAGCATCTGTTGAGTGCCTCTGAGCAAGAGGATGGCTGCACAAAGCTGCAATGTACAAAATATGGTGCTGAAAACTGAGTTACAAAGATGGGAGTAGATTAAGGAGAGGTAAAAGTAAGGAAATTCTACATTTATAATGTCCAATCTGTATGTGTTCATGCATGAATTGATTCACTATCTCTATTTTTTTTACTCTTCTTTCTATATTCTCAGTGAAGAGTGCCTGGACTATCCGATGACAATATTACCTGATTACTTACTAAAGTAGCAACATCAAATAAATAAAATGAAGTCATTAATAAGACACTGCAATTGGTACTTTAGTAGAGTATGACAGAGAAAGAAGAGCAGATTCAATCTGATGCTCCATGATGTTGTAATGAAGTGGGTGGTTCTCCATCATTTTTCACTATCAATTTTATATTAGAGGCCAGGTGCGGTGGCTCACACCTGTAATCCCAGCACTTGGGAGGTCAAGGTGGGTGGATCACCTGAGGTCAGGAGTTCAAGACCAGCCCGATCAACATGGTGAAACCCCGTCTCTACTAAAAATACAAAAATTAGCTGGGCACAGTGGTGGGCACCTGTAATCCCAGCTACTTGGGAGGCTGAGGCAGGAGGATCGCTTGAACACGGGATGCAGTGATCTGAGATCGCACTACTGCACTCCAGCCTGGGCGACAGAGCAAGACTCCATCTCAAAAAAAAAAAAAAAAAAAAATTACACTAGATATTCTATGAACTAAAAACACTAAAAAATATGTTTCTCAAAGGCATTATAAGGTTTTAAGACAGTGCCTTTAATATTAGAGATAAACAACTGGTAAGAGTGGGAAGTTCTAAAATGCAGGCTAGTTCACGGTATTAAGGAGAAAACATTTGGCGAATGACTAGATTCTGACTACATTTTTCTCAATCTAGTTTAAATTAAAGAAATGCAAATAGACTTTCTAGTCTTAAAATGGTACTAAAGTGGTGTTGAAAATGGCAGGACACAATCAGATGTATAAACTGGATCATCAGAAATATGTTTAAGTGTCTAGTTTAAAGATATCCTATTCACAATCAAAGTTGACAAAGCATGACAGATATCACAGTTTCTCTGTAAATGGCTATTAACTTTAAGAAAAATCTAGATCTGAAGAAAGTGTAATAATTTGCACAATACTCCAATAAACACTGATTGACAAAAAAGATAGTGTTGCAAGTGTACTTTAACATACTCCTTGCTGTTATTAGTTGAGTGAGTCTCGTATTCCTAGGATTTGTGGAAATCTGTATAACTGTTTATAAACCTTATTATGCCAATTAGATTATTTTCAAAAATAAAATAATTCAACTCTACCACTCTAGTAAATATCAAAAGGACAGTAGAGTAGGTATATAATTATTATTGTATTTACAAATTAACAATCTTCATGAATATTATTGTATCACATTGAATCACTGATTAACCTAAATTTTCTAAAAACTGTACTCTGGTTCTCTGAATGTTCTTAATTCAGAACATAAAAGATTAATTAAAAATCTTCTATATACTGTTTTTAGTTTATTTTTTAGCTTAAAATTTAACATTGCATGCAACTTAACTGAAAAACCATTAGACTGACTGTTTTGTTTGTATTTTACTAGCTAGGAGAAGTTACACATTTGAATGAGTATTATCTTCCTTAATATAATCACTCTTACATAATGAATATATTATAACTTTGTGAAACTTGTTTTTAGAAGTGTCGTTAGAATTAGCTCATGAGCATAGATGAAAAGTAGATTATTTTATAGGCTTTTCCCTTTTCTTTTCATAAAGTAGATACCAAGCTTGATCTTTCAGCCTTTTCTAAGATACTTTTAAAAATTAAAGAAAAAAAAATACACTAGTAATATAAATATCTTTAAAACATGGTGCTGTTTAAAAAGGAGATTAAAAAAATCGAAAAGCAAAATGTAATTGACTATATGATTGGAATAAGTAAATATATTCTAAAGCTGATGATTTTGATTATGATAACACTGATTTTAATGTATAACTTCTCACTGTAATGTTTAAAATATCAGTCTTAGTTTACAGTTATACCTTATAATAAATTATTGGTATACTGACATACCAAGCAATAGTGTGTCTGAACAAAACCAATATGGGCATCAGAAAACCCTGGTTCTAGCTTCAGCAATGCCTTTACCTACATAAGGGATAATGGACAAATCACTTGACTTTCTTCATGTGTATTATGAAAGGTTCAAATTAATAAAGACTTTGACCTACCTTGTATCTTTAATGCTTTAAGCATGTAATTATTAAACTATTTAGAAATAAAACTTTTAAATAAATTTATTGTGATTTATATTTCTTCCGAGTGTTTTTTAAAATTCTGAGAATATTAGTTATTAATATTTTACTGTACACTACTACTTTGCATTATAGTGAAATCCATCATTACCATTAAACCAATTTTCACATGAACTTGAAACTTCTTTGGTTAAGAGTCAATGATCCTCCTAGCTTACCACTTACTATCTCATGTCTGTTGGTTTTTAAGAAAAAAAAATTGGCAAATGGATTAAAAAGATTTAAGTAAGGCCTTCTCATTTGGTTAGTTTTCATGAAAAACTTTTCACCTCTCAAATGTTTAAAAATATAGTATGAATTAATCTGAGGGCTTTTTCCTTACTCTATGCCAGAATTACATATTCCAACCTACACACCAGCCACTATTTGTCATATTCAATCCTATATATATCCTTGCAGGAGTTATAACCAACAATTACAGAAAGATGGTAGCATCCCTGAACTACAAAAGCACCTGCCTGCTAGTGAGACCTGTGGTAGGCAGAGATTGATTAGAAATTGTATTCCAAGGAGTTAACTGGATAAAGTGAAAATTATTCACTTATATAAATGCATGAGTGCCATTTTGTAGTATAAACTCTTATCTAGCAAACTATATTACCTGCCCATGGGTATGGTAAAATATGTATAGAAATACAAAAAAATTAAGTTACACAATGAAATTCTCCTATACCTTTTGAACCCTTATCATATTATTGCTATATTAAGAACTGTGGAAACTGAATCCCAAACTTCTTTTCTGATATGCTATTCAGATTTGAAGGCTGGAAGTCAAGACCCAGGCTACTCTCTGTTTTTCTGCAATCCAATACTAGCAGAATTCTGAAAAGGTAGTTTTCACCACTGCCACCCCTGAATAAAAAGGAAAGAGAATAGATGTCAGGTAATATCAACATCAGATGTCACAGGCAGTCATCAGGTTATTCTTTCAGCTGCTTACCAGTGTGACTCCTTTTATGTACCATAAGCACATTGGGCCCAATGCAAACCATGCCACAGACGTCACATTTCAGTTTACCATTCGGAAGCCGGATTCCTCCCTCGCCTTGAAGCTCCTGGACTTTCCTGTTGTCAGCCACCTCGCTGCTCTCAATTAGGGGTTCTTCTAAGCTGCTACCCTCATCATGGCCCCTGATCTCATCTTCACGGCTCAGGGGTTTCCTGTCACACTCTTCATCACTCTGCATTTCTAGTTTTACTGAGTTTGCTGTAATTTGAAAAGAAGAAAATACATTTTAAATACATGTTATGTAATATCACCTACATCTCTTTTCCACTCATTGCCATTCTACTAAATGGGCGAAAATGATATATAAAGTAGAATAGGGTTCATCATCAAATGCCATGTTAATACATACTGTGTTCTATGATATTTTAGTGAAATGTCATGGAAGTGAAGATAGCTCAGGAAAACTCTAGGTAAACAGAATGACTCCTTATTTCTGCATACATTTGTTTCTTTAGCTTAGACATTTGCTTTTTAACAAGTTTTTTAATAATCCTGGTATTGGCTTTTGAGTCTGTCACTAAGGCTACTAAGACTGAGATAGGATTATGGAAGAAATAAGATTAAATATTGCTTAACACAGTGAACTATGCCTCCTCTTAATTTAATGATCATTATATGTACTTCATATTCTCTGTTTCTCATCAGAGTACTTGTATAAACCTGCTTCTGAACACAGCAAGAGAAACAATTCAGGAACTTAATCCAGCAAATGTCTTTGACATATGAAGATACACTGTCAAGGCAAATGTTCTAAAATCAGACTAAACACATATATTCAGTTTAGAGCTATAGAAATGTAGTACACAGATCTCACACGCTCTTAAGTTACTCCGCTTGTTTTTTCTATCTAAAAAATTACCTATGGAACATGCTTGAAAATCAAAGTATTCCAACTCTAATCTATGCACACCAAAAAGCAGCTAATCACAGGAATGGCATAGCATGCATGTACACACTTGCCACTGTTAAGAAATTTAATGCGTTCTGTTTGCTGTTTTTGGATCATCCCACAGAAAAGTTGGAATTTTGTTAGCACAGCCTTCATTCTGGATTGCTGACAGTCTTTTCATAAAGCAGAAACGAGGTTTAAGTGAGTATCAGTTTTTTATCCAGTAATATTGAAAATTTCTTAAGAAGTCATATCAAAGTTACTAAGCAGAACAACTTATTTGGTACTACTTGAGTAGAGGAAATATTTTCATAAAAAGGAAGTAAGTTCTTTTCACTGCCATTGTTTTCTTAGAGAAACCACACAGTCTGTGATTTGTCATTAGTACTTATCACAAGAGGGTGCACTATCAAAATGGCTCTGTGGCAGAAGAGTACTGGCATTATAATCTTGAACTAATTATTTAAACTGAGTCTCATATTTGCAAAGTAGACATGAATTCAGATAACTGAATAAAGTTCGAGCAGAACAGTTTAGGTATTAAGAGTGAGGACAGCGAGGAACTTAGGTTTAATTTCACCATGTCCTTTATAAAATGGGGATGATAATGGTACCTACTTCCTATGGTTGCTGTGGCATTAAATGAGTAAGTACAGGAAATGCGCTTATCTTTTATTTTTTTCTGGAGATATTTTTTTCTGTGTTCTATTTCATAAGGTTTTTGTGAAGCTCTATCAACTTACAGTATATAAACCACTCTGAGATCTACAAAGTGATATGCATCCTTCCAGGACCCATTACTAACAGAGTACCAACTATATTGAGTTTTACCCTACTTACAAATTGGTACTGCCTTACTGGTTTTTAAAAAGAGTTGGGACAGTATTGTATCCATCTTTATATTGCCAGCATGCTCAAGAATGTTGTGGTATATAGGAGATGTTGAAGTAGTATTTACTGAGATGTTCTACTAACTTAAGAGTTTTATTGCTTTAAACTTGCTTTGTATGTTTAAAGAACCCATAAACATGGCAAAGAAAAAACAAAAAACATAAAGAATAAAAATTAAAAATTAAGTTCTTTTGTAATCAAGCTCACTATCTTTCAGGCCCTCTCTCAAAAGCAACCAGTACCATAAGTTTCAAATTCCAAATAGTCTGAATCCATTTTATAAATGTAGTGTAATTTGTTCGTCCAGTTCATCATTGGAAATTCAAAATTATTTCTTGCTTCTTTCTATTACAGACATTCTTTTACAATACCACATAGTTCTGTTAATCTGACAGATTAAAACTGGTATTTTACTACGGTTTTTAAAAAGCATTTTAAAATTATGCGTGAAGTTAGACATCTTTTTCTATGTTGAAATGTTCTGTATTTTTTCTCAGAATTGTTTATCAAAGTTGTCTGCCCATTTTTCTATTAGGTTATCAGTCTTTTCTCACTGAATTTAAATGCTCTTTATATACTAAGGAACTTAGCCCTGTGTTTATGATGTGTTTTGCAAAAATTTTGGTTTATCTCTTTACTCAAGGGCATTTTTTTGGC
Organism: Theropithecus gelada; assembly: GCF_003255815.1. Lineage (NCBI taxonomy): Eukaryota > Metazoa > Chordata > Mammalia > Primates > Cercopithecidae > Theropithecus > Theropithecus gelada. Next base: position 89,673,912 of record NC_037680.1, read on the forward strand.
ATATATGCTAATTTCACATGTTGAATTGTTAAAGCCTTCAGTTATGGCTCTTGGATTCTATATCTTGCATCAATAGGTTTTTCCATAATCTAAGTAATTCTTCCATGATATTTTTTCTGGTAAGGGAGACTTTTAAAATCAATGTAAAATGCTTTTGGTTATCCCATATAATGCTATATTCCATTCACAATTGTCATTTAAAATTAAACTTAAGAAGAAAGAAAATTATCGAAAAGTGTAACTTTATACAGCATGACTTTATACCACCTAGTGTGCATAAAGTTTATCAGAATTCCATTTCAGGAATGAAGAAATACATAACTGAAAGTGTAGTTTTAGAACCTGAAACTATGAGTCTATTAAATTTCAAAATAGCTCAGAATTATGAAGAATATGACTGACATTACACTACTAAATTATCTTTTTACCTACTGAGATTAAAACTTAACATGAAACAGATAAAATGTGATTTTTAAAAGTATGAGATTATAAATATAGTTAGAAGTTTTTCTCTATAGAAGAATATACTTCAAATAAATACAGAAAAAATGTATATTTTGCTAAAACCTAAATAGACAAGAAATAGTAAGCTGTAGTAATCTCTTCTCTAACAATACTATAAAGAAATATATGTTTATAATACATGAATGTATACAATTTTGCTGTACTGATAGAGTAAATCAATAAAGTCCAACACATTTTAATATACATACATCATAGATTAAATTTAGCATTTACATGGTGTGTATATACAAACAAAATCCCAGTGTAACTAACTAATCTTTAACCCATCTCACTACAATTAGGTTGAAACTCTAGAATAAAAAGCAATTATTCTTTGAATCTTAACTATTAAATAGAAAAGTTTTCTCCACTCATAGAAACTCTCCCATGGTTTATTTTCACTATTTAAGATGTTTTCAATTAATGTAGAACACCTAGTATTTTAATTTATTAATGATTAAATGTAAGTAGTAAACTTAAGTGTACTCTAAATTATAACTTATATATTAAGACTTTTGTTTGTAGCTATACTATATGATGCTACAACTATTGAATTACAGCTATTAACCACTGTACAATAATATTCAGAGTCCTTTAGTTTTCAAATATTTGAAATTAGACTTACATGAAATTTCTTTTACAATTTGGTAACACAAAGACATTCTCATAAATGGGCTATAAAGATGAAAACTTGTTCATTTAAGTAAAATGCAATCTCACTGTTACAATTCTCAATACCAAGAGTTATTTTTCAAGCTTGTTTCTCTGATAGGAAATAAAGAATGTAAAAGTTGGGCATATTTGTGGAAATGTACACACGTTATCATATGCTAATAAACAATAATGACTTAAGTTAAAAAGAATTTTGCCAGAACAAATTGTTAGCAATGAAAAGGGGATATGAAATAAGATTTTAGTTTTGATGATAAAGATGTTTCTTATACTTCATTTGTAATGGCACTTCCATTTAGCATTTATATTTATAACTGTTATATCCATATTTTAGTAGACTCAGGTTTGTGAACACACAGCAAGAATAAGTTAATAGAAAAAAATTGTTACGATCAAGTTTATGAAGAAAAAGCTTTGAATATATTTCAGGATAAAAAGTGCCACATATTTTTCCAAAAAAAAAAAGCTTCAGGATATAAACATTCTTATGAATTCAAGCTTTTCCCCTCTTCTTCTTTATGCTTTCAAAATATAAACACTAGAATGTAATCTTGATGCCATAAAAACAACTAGTTTAATCAATTCCATTTACAAATAACAAGAAGTAAAGACACTTGTACAGATACTCTCTTTTTTAAAGTGACTTTCAAGCCAAACAATTTTCAATTACAAAAGTTTCTTCAGTAACCATTCTAGGCTCTCTACAATCAAAGGTTTCACAATAGTCCTTGCTTCCAGATACGTAATAGTGAATGGACAGTTACACTAGACTTGCCTTTAATTCACTAATATGGTAATAAAAGGATAACTGAATAAAAGCCTTTACACAGGTAAACAAGTATAGATCATTGCGGAAAAAAAGGTAGAATATAAAACCAAATGGGGCAAAATCATGTTATTTTGTGAAGCTATTAAAAACAAATTAATTTAATCCAATCAATGCTATGATGGACATTTTCTTTGCCACCACTGTACTTGAAAAAGTTAAAAAAAAAAAATCAAATCCAAATTTTACTCACGTAAGAATGAAAAGGATAATAAAATGCACAACAGTCATTACATACATTTGTAGACCTTACGTTCATTCATAGAACTCATCTACCTTTGCCAATAAGGAACAAAGATAGCACTGAATTCTCTTTAAAAATCATTAAACCAGTAAATATTTATTAAGTATCTACTACTTGCCTAATATTCTGTCAACAATGATAGTAAATGTTTAAAGCCTAAAGCAAAAAAATAGTATTAACTTAAATAAGAAACCCATATTAACAGAAGAGTATGTACTCCAAAAATGGCCATAAAAGAGTTCATGAGTAAGAATACAAGAAATATTTTACTAACATATGTAATTTGGTTACATAATAAATCTATTGAACTGAACAAGATGTAAATGTGAAAAGGCACTTATTTATAACTTGGACATTTTACTTTACTACTTTTTACGCTATAACTTCACAAAGTCACCCATCTGTGCAAGACAGCATATGATTTTGCAGTCTGGCAATTTATTTCTTTAATTATATGAATTCTCAATTTTTAAAAATTTTAAGAAAGAGATCACTTTATCTGCATGATAAGTATATTAATTTTGAATTTTCAAATTAAGATAATAAATTCTGCCCTTATCATTAGAATTTGATTTTCACAAATAATGCTATAATTTTTAAATGTCAAGTTCTGGAAACACCATACATAGTAATCAGAACTGAAAATATCAGTAAGACTTTTTTAATATACATATTAAAATTTCTACAACTTAAAACTTTATTATTAATATGACTGGATTCTACTAATCTACAAACAAGTTAGTCAAGTTTCCTAACCAGGAAAATAACACAGAGGGATTATGGTTTATTTTCTCTACTTAAAGTGATATATTTATTGATCTGATAGAGTATAAAATAAGCTTTCTAGTTTAATTTCTATGAAATTAGTGACTTACATTTGTTTAGTTGCCAAAGTGTATATTTTAATTTTAATTTTTAATTTTTTAAGGAAGTAAATATTATGGGAATTAAAGAAATATTTTTTTCACAGTGTGGAATAGAAGATAGCAAAATAACATTCTTACTTACCAAATGAAAAAAAAAATGTATTTCAGGTGTGATGTGTAAGTGGACTTTTTATATGCTTGGTTTCTGTTCCCTGAGAATTGAAGTGGGCACTTAAGGGATTTTATAACTTATAAGCATGAATGTTTCCCAATCTATGCCAGACACTTGAAATGGTGTTACGTACACCAATGAAACCAATATGGCTATCTAATAATTTATTGAAGTTGCTTCTGCACTAATATAACTCTCTCCCATTTAAACTTTCTAAACAGAAACACCAAACATTATTAAATCCACATTAATATCCCAACAGCTGTTCAAATAATGTGTTAGGAAAACAAACTGCCTTCAAAATGGTGATGTAAAGCCCAATTATTTACTAAGAATTTGCCAACAGTCTAAACAATTAAAGTAAAATCACATCACAACAAAGGTATATGCAATCATTTTTTAATACCCTCAGCAAAATTTCACACAATATATTTGTTCCTTTTGACTGCGGATAGGGAAGTGGATGAGTCTTGATAAACAGCTTCTTCACAACATCCTTAAAGAATTCGTTTTAGAAATGGTTGGACATGTCCAGACACTGGTGTCACTCAGCTGCAGTTGAGCCACTTCTGGGTAGCATTCTAAATCTGTATATCACATCACTTCACTTTTCTCTCCATCCTCTTTCTTCTCTGTTCAATATAGCTATATTATGTATTTCTTAAACCCACTGGAGTTACTCCAGATCAAGACAATACTGATTTCTGAAATACTGTTATTATTCCAACAACAGTGTAGTAAAGTTTCCCTGCACCTAAAGGCGGAAAACCAGGGTCTCTGCCACCTCTTCTGCCGTTTAACTTGTTATGGGACCTTGGGGTATTTGTTTATCCTGACACAGCCACTAGTACCATCTAAACTATGGGGGGAAATAACACTTGATATTCCTGAAAACAGCAGGCTAGATAAAATAATCTCTGGTAGACTACAGATTTAGAATCCTTTTAATGATAATAGTAACAATAATGATAATAATAATAGAAAAATAAGACAGTTTTTATGATTTATAAAATACTGACAAATTCTTTTTTGATCCTCAAAATGACTGCATTGTAGGAAGGGCAGCCACAGATAAACACTGAAGCATGATTGTTAAGTGGCTATTGAAAGGATACAAGTTAGTAAATGTGAACCCGACAGTAACTCAAGATCTTTTGACTCATAGCCTATCCATCCTTCTATGACATGATACTGGCTCTCCAATGAAACAAGTAACTGACATTAGTATTATATTCAGGACAAAAATCAGTCATAGGCAAACAGTTCTTTTGGTAGCTCTAAAACTATATCCACCAGTTGAAAAGGATACCAGAAATTTAAGTCCAGAATAGTCAGATAAAGAAATGTTAAGTTTCCATAAACCAAACTATTGAATTACGACTTTCTATCAAAACTGGGATGCATATCTCACTCAAAACAACTACCTCCTAATTTTAAAATTTGCTTTGGTGTTTTCAAGGGTATGTCTATGCAGTACACCTAGTTGCTGAAGAATCTGTCAATATTCAATCTTTTCCTCCTCCTCTCTATTTTTTAACATTAATTTCTATATTCCTTGTCATGCTATGACTTATCAGTGGTAGGTCAAGGCAGCAATTTGAGCAGTAAGTCAGTATTATCAATTTTAATCTCTAAACCAATAGTTTATGAAGGATAGCATTTCAGGATTTCCTTTGTGGTCATGTTTGACAGTCTTGTGTCAACTACTGATAGAATGATAATAAAGACCAAAAACTTTCCTCCCTACTTTCATGGAAAAAAAAAATTGTAAAAGAATGGAGAGCAAAGTATCTAACTTCCTGATGATCCTCCACAATGCATGAAACCTTATATAGCATGCACATCATCGAAACACACACCTTTATTACCTAGCACAGTAGCACCATTGTGGCCCACAGATAGAGTTTCTATTTTTTGGCAGACAACTAGTTTATGAGAACTACACAATGCAGAGAAAATAAACCTACTTTAAATAGAAATGCCTCAGCCAAACAGCAGTCTATTCCTTTATCCAATGAATGATTTCATTTGCCAAGTCCTAAAGGTTCAATATCTTCTGTGTCTTGCATATCCAACTGTTTTTGCATCTTCTTGGGTAATACAATTACTTTAAGATCCCCATGACTTCTCACCTGGAACAATATCAAAAACTTTCTAACTGGTCTCTTTTCTTCAAACTTTTGCCACACTCTTCTCCCCCAATTCATCTATATTCAATTGTTAGATTAATCTTTCTATTGCAGAGTTCATATTACTCTTCTAAATGTCTTCAAGGACTGCCTACTGCCTACACATTAAATACAAAGGCACTGGTGTGGAATTTAAGGACATCCAAAGTGTAGTCCCATTATATCCCTCAGCCATATGTCCTATGAGTCTTTTAGTTACTCATACCTTTTCCAGCCAAACCACTGTCCTCAGTATTTGTGAAGCACATTTATACATCTCTACTTACTGGTTTTTGTTTTTGATTTTGCTTTTTTCCCCAAGCACCTGCTTTTATTTTCTGGGATACTTCCCCTATTTCTATAAAAATTAGCACATCATTAAAGGATCACTTATCTGTTACCTTTTTTCATGAATGTTTTCTGAGCAAAAAGTTCTTCTCCTATGAAACTTACGTCACCTTACATTTCAGTGATTTCATCTGAACATTTGCCTTACCTCTACACTGCATACACTGTAAGGGCCTTGAAAGGTAATACTGCCTTTATTCATAGTTGTAAAATCATCCTATCCTTACATATATGAAGCACCCAATATGTATTTATTGAACCAGTGCTGCCGATTTATGTATGATATTTCTCTTTTTAAATTATGGAGACTTCACATAAATCAAACATGTGTGATGAATAAATATAACAACACAGATTTAGGTTTTAAACACAAATCACCAATATCAACATAATATTAATTAAAGAACCAGTAATGACAGGAAAGAATTTAGGTGCATTTTATATACATATATCTCAACCGAATAAATTACAAGAGCCACTCTATGAAGTACGTAATTTTATCTTCATTTTACTCAAAATCAGTGAAGTAACATATTCAATTCGTATAAATATTCAGAGTCAGAGCTGTGACTGGAACTCAGAACTGATGACCAAATTCTTGCTATTTCCCTATGATGAAAAAAGCACAGTAGCTAGTAGTAGTTAGTAAAGAAAAAAACAGATGTCGGTATGTTAAAGAATGATACCTTTGAATCAGTGTATACAATCTGATATGCTTTTTATTCTACAGTGGAATACAGGTGTAGTAGATTGCCAGTTTGAGGTAAAGAGAAATTTGTCTGAGTAAGTCTGTTTTGGAAGAAGACCAACTTATACTGCCAAATTTCCTGAGCGTGGATTTTATTTCATATAAGAGCAATCTACTTTGAACTGGCGTTTGGCAACCATCTGCTTAACATAACTGTGGGAGGCTTGTGAAGCAAATTACATTGTGAAATTATCTCTTTAATAAGAGAAGTACAAAATTCTTAACCTAACTTCTGTAAGAAGTAAAATAATTACTATAAGATCCAGCTGAGTGGGTATGTTCCCAAAGGGACCCACAAGGATTCCCAGAGGTCACTAAGGACGCATAAACGAGGTCAGAAGGCAAGGCTGCTGGCGGCTAAACAGAAAGAGATAAGGAATGGAGCAGGGTTTCCATCACTGGGCAACGGCAACAAAGGGAGGAGCCAAAGCAGTGCAACACACTTCAGCAGCTTTACTGGGTCTCTGAAGTGAAGCAACAGGGGAACCCAACAGCTTTCCATACCCCAGGTTCAAATATCCTTGGGTCATACACATTGAGATCAAGGCTACAAAATTTATTTCCCTGCTGTTCTTCCATAAACACCGTACTATTGGTCTGAGTCAAACAAACGGAGTCTGCATTTGGCCCTGAGATGCAGGATTGGCCAGTTAGAAATTAATAACCAATAAGATCTATCAAGTAGTGAGAAAGAGAAAACTTGTGGTGATTAAGGGCAATTAAAGCAAATTTTGACAGATCAGTACCAGACACTTATTTTCCACAACGTAGCAGCAGCAGTTTTTGTTGTCGTTGTTGTTCTTTACCGTGCTCATACCTAGCTTCCTACTCCTAATGAATGAATGAACATTTTAAGTAGGATTATAGAATGCATATAATTAAAGGCAAAAACATTTACAAAGCAGCAATCCTATGAAGTATTTAAATCATGGAAATACCAGATTATAACATCTGTGTTTAAATGCTTACATATACAAATGTTAGGAAGTCACTTGCTGGCTCCCTGCTTCCTACTGTATAAAGTGAAGATAATATCCTGTACATTAAAACTGTGAAGACTGGAAAAGCATGAAATCACTTAAAGCAAGCAACATAGCCCTGTGGTTAAAGAGCAAGGGCTCTAGGTCCACTGCCCTGGAGTTTAAGGCCAGGTTCTTTTACTTATACATGACCTTAGGAAACCTAAGTTTCAATTTTCACATCTATAAAATCAAAATAATGACAGCAGCTGCCTCCTAGGGTTGTCCTGAGTATTAAATAAAATTGTATAAACAATACACTTGGAACTTTTTGCTTCTTACTAATATATCTATATGAAAGCATTTCATAAGTATCAACATCAAACAAACATAAATCTGGGGTTATGTTTACTACATGGAAGTACAGGGAAGATGCAGAAGGCTTTATGAAGGAAATGGCATGTAAAATAGTACTAATAAGTTGGATATAACTTATATAGAAGGAGAACTAGCCAGCACTCAAGATAGGGGCAAGCATGAAGAGAGGAAAAAGGCATGAGTACATGTTGCTTGTGAATGACATCATTTTTTCCAGAATGGATACAATCATTGGATAATATATAATAGAACATATTCTAAAACCACAGAGCATTTAAAATTGAGTAAAGCACAAGAGAATTAATGCTTGAATGGCAACAAGACAGATATATTCCCTGCTTTTATGGCACTAGTGAAAGGTATGCATATAGATATATATGTCTATCTTTTTATATATAGAGGCAACTATGCACTGTAAAATATTTTGATGAGAAATACAAGGACTCATAAGCCTCACACCACCACATCAGAATATTCAGCTACTATAGAACCTCAGTGCAAAATATAGAGCATAAAAAAATCAAGAAATATTCTCACAAGATCACTAAGTCAAAAAGATAACTTCTCATTGTAAGTAGTTACTTTAAGCATGCCATCCTTGTATTTGTGAACTGAAGTCTTGAGTATTCAATGAGTTATCTGTCTCCATTTCTAAATGACCATCTAAACAGCTTTCTAAAGCTCATAACTAAAGTATGTGAAACATATTAAAGTGATGACTATGCACCATAGAAAGCAAAGTAGACATATAAGGTATAGTTGAAGAGCATATAAATGGCTTGTTTTTAACACTTGTGTATGTATGGTATTACATTAATCAGATGTAAGAGAGTTCCTTATCCATTTAAAAAATACTTCTTTTAGAATACTTGATGTTTTCTGGTCAGGTAAGTAGATCAAAATTTATACAAACTGGGTTTTATTTCTTCTATTAACTGGTGATTTAGCACTGAAGATCACATCTATGTCACCTGGAATTGTACAAGTTACCTTCTAAGAGGCTTAGCTTCCTTTTCTGTGAAATAAAGGTAATGCTACTGATTTGTGCAGGTAAAATGCTTAAAAGCCTACCTGCCTGAGGTTAAGGATCTTAAGATCCCTTCAGTCTACGGTAATCTATGATTACAGAATACAACCAGATTATTCTTTAAGTTTTACATAAATAACTATTTGTATAATTGGTAACAGTTATTGGTCACTATTATAAGTAATAGTATAAATTTATTTATACAAAATCTGTTCCTAGGTTTGGGGTTTGGGTAAAGATCTACCTTTTAGATCATATATTTGAAACCTCTGTGCATGCCTAATTTTATGTGTTCAGGTGTTTCTGAGGGTCACAGGTAAGAGCATGTTTAAATGTGAATGTACATTTATACATATGCATAGTAATATACTGGACACCTAGTTGTTATGTGTGCAGGATGTTCTTTATTAAGCAATAAATGTTAGCTACTTAAGCAAAAGATAGTGCAATGTGATAAATGTGCCATCCCCATGTGTTTCCTTCAGTTGGATGTTGGCTAGCATCCAGGAGGGAGGGAAAAAAAAAAAAAAACACACATACTCAAAACTTTAAAAAGAAAAAAGAAGTGCTACAACCTTCACAAAAAGCATAAAGTCCTTGACTCAAATAATGTTAGGAAGACTCTTCTGAATTTTTCTTTTTTTTCTACTTTGTCCCCGTCAGGATGTGAACCCTGCCATTATGTATGGCTTGCGGCTGTTTGCGAGTTTCCTCCCCATCTGGGACTAAGAGGCAAATTGCAGGTTTCCAGGGAGGGGAATGCTGTTACAGTAGGGATCACCTCAGCACTTCACATGGATTGTGCCAAGCCCAGTGATACCAGCTACCTTGCTCCCTGGGACAAGCTAGCCACCAGGTTTTGTACTCTTTGTTACTGAAAATATGTAAGGCATTAGTTTCAGAAGCCTAAAGTCTTCCTTTTCTTAAAGGCTATAAACATACGAATAACCATTAAAAGTTATTTTAATCTTCCACCTTTAAAATGAATGCAATTATTTCAGGAGCACAAGAATGCCCGAATCTACCTTTTTGTCACTCTCATCTTCCAAAGCCCACTGTCTTCTTTCACGTTCCTAGCAGGTTGCCTTTGTTCAAGGCAGCACATGCTTACTAAAAGCACCTCTCATTCCATGGAAGCTGTCAGCAATTACCGCAATGAACTTTAAATCTTTTTCCTCTAACTACTGTAGTATTCTAGAAATAATGACACAACTTCTCACTGCTTTAAAATGTCAAGCTGACCACTCAGAAATTCAAGCTATGTTGTTCCAGGAAGGTCCAAATGATAAGACATTTTATGTGCCTTCCATTTTATCTCCTGTTCCATTACTACACTGCCTAACACCTTCACAGTATAGCAACACCTCCTGGGACAAGCTGAAACCTAAATGAAACACAAAAGCTGCAACCTGAACAAAGTTAGCAATATGTTTTTGGCAACAGCAAGCTGTTTTTGTCTTTTCTTTCCTTGATCTAACACTATCAGTTGAATTAATTTTATTTTCTTCCTCATAGTGCTATTTCTAAGTAGATTAAACCTATTGCATGACTAATTTACCTAGTGGCAAGGTAGCCTGCCTTTAAATGTGCAATATTTTTAACAATAAACACCTAGCATACTCCATTATTTTCATGCATTTTGAGATTAAATTTATATTCAAATGTCTGGTTTGACTTTTATACTCAGAGGAAAAAAAATACCTTTCAGAAAGTTGAACTAACTTCCTTAAACTCAGGAAGCTTTAAACTTCCAGCTGACAGAAGAATTATCAATTTACAAGGTTAATATGAATACCATAAAATCCTGATAGTTTTTCAAATAATATGGAAAACACAGGACATATTTTAACTATGCTTAATTATGGGAAAGAGACATCCATTATTAAGAAAGAGATCAAGTAAGTCTTAAATGGCATTATCTTTAACTACATAACAGAAAATTAAATTAAGGAATAGAATCCTGAAGAATAGCTTTTACAGACAGAAAATTTAGCTTCTTCCTTCACATATTAAAACTCCTGTTACGACTACATCTAATATAAAAAGAATGTGGACTTGGGAACTCACTGGATTGTATTCCAGGATCAGGGAATTCACTGATTTTCAGGATACCCTCTTCCCATCATCACTTTCCCATAATAACAGAAAAACAAATAAGCAAATCAATTTATCAAATACCAATTTATAGAGTATAGTATACACACTAAACGCTGCTAAGTATTGTAGCTACAGGACTAGACAAGACAGGCACGACTTATAGTCTGGTTGGGGAAAGAGGCAATCCTAACAATGTAAGCAGTTCTCAGACAAGGACAGTACAGAATGCCAGATGGGAGCACGGTCTCAGTGCAAAACACAGTGTTTGAGGGGAACTAAAAGGAAGAGACAGTAGAGTCAATGACGGTGTCCAGGTCTCTCAAAATAATCCTGCTGGAAAAGAAAGGCTTAAGGTCCTTAAAGGTTAAAATCCAGGGCCAATGGGACCACAGGAATTTATTATTCTGGGGGCTAGTTTTGTGAAATTGGTAGTAATGGAAGGAACAAATGAACAGAGGGAAAAGTACTAACATTTAGTGAAGGTGCATTTAGTTGGGCATCCTTCAACATTAGCCATTTAGTTACCAAACAAATCTTTCCAGAAAGTAATAGTTTCATTTTATACAAAAGGAAGCTAAGGATCAAGACCACATCACAATGTTGAATAATACTGTGTGTCTGAACCAGTCAAACACCCTCATAATGTATATCATTGGCTATAAAGGAAACCAAGTTGGGGGAAAATGCTTCTACAAATATGGGAATTCAAAGTCTTTTTCCATTAATGGGGCCATTTATATTTTACTAGATACTATACAAACAAATATTTATTAGTAACTGATATCTGAATATTACGGAATAAAAATATACAACATTAAAAAACACAAGCTCATTTACTAAGTAATATGCAAACGAGTGAAATGCAACAAAATAAATAGAAAAGTGCAAAGAATCTGCAAAGAAAAGGGAATGGAATGCAATGAGTGAGTCTAACAACTGGGCTTTTTACACCCAGTTTCAAGGTGATAAAATGTGAGTGTTCATTCATTCACTCAACAAATATTTATGGGGTAAGACTTTTGTACCAGACACACTGCTAAGCACTCAAGATACAGTAACGATCAAGCCATAGTCCTAACTTCACATTCTGTTTATATTAGGTGGAGACAAGAGGAGGTCACAATCCTATTACAAGTATCTGTCTGTGTGGAAGGAGGGGGTTAGTATAAAGGCAGAAAATTGGGAAGAAGGAAAGCTCCCAGCAATTCACTCAAATTCCTGAACTAAGGACTTGTAGCTCTACCATATATCCCTTTATCAGAAATAGCATCATTTCATTATGGCTTTATAGATCTGTACTTTTGTTTTTATTATGTAAACAACTAACAAAGCAGAATATTTACTGTTGAAAATACACATGTCAGTATCAACTGGTAGTTCTCACTAATAATTCCTAGGTTGTTTCCACCACAAATATAAACAAAATTATATAATTGTCTTTTTTTCACTATGAAGGTAGCCCTACAATGCAAGCAAAACCTAAAAATATTAAAATGAAACACACACATACACACACACACATACACACACACACACATTTTTGAATGAAAACCTAAAATGAAACCTCTTCAACCCATTATAGTCACCATCATTAGATACAAGATCGCTATGACAAGTAATAGAACATTGGTCAAAAATAATAGCTTGTTTAAAACTTCTACATGCTGATAATAGTTGCAAGCTTTCACTATGTTGCCATATTATCAGTCTTAATGAAATTCACTTGTCAGTTCTGTTTTCAAACAGTGAATTCTCACCCTGCATGACAGGGGTAAAATTAAAATCTCTTTTCCCAATCAAATCAGCTAACGATGAAATATAAGAAAGGAGTAACTCAGAAATTTCTGTCACTAATTGGTCAAAAAAAGATTACTTTTCAGATTCCTTTCCTTTGTTTTTTTTTTTTTTTTTTCTATTTCAACTGATGATCTCCCTAAATGTTACTAGTCAGCTAATTCTTTTCTTTAAAAACTCACTTTGTCACCAGCAAATATATTGAGTAAAACTCACTGAAAATATATAGTGTTATACAATAGTAAGGAATAATGCAGTGACAGTCTACAATCTGCAGATTTTATTATCATTATCACTCACTGGGTATTGAACTTATCCCTGTAGTAGAATATGTCACCAAGCAGTTCATCCAAAGATAGAGAAGGCAAAGATACCTTTCTACATACCGACTTTAGTAACAAACTTTTATAAGCCTTAGTGTATTTCAGCACTCTTGAAAGTAAGTCTGTTAAGAGAAATGACCGTATTTATTTGTTTCCTCATTTATAGGGCACCTTATCAAACCTTGCATATTAGGTACACTAAACTTTATATATTCCAGTGTTTTTATTTTAAGCTTTTGCTGAAAACTGTTAAACATAGCAACTCAATAAAAATTAAGTATGGCCTAGAAGAAGAAATAAAAATTCAACGAAAATGACACATGAACATGAAATGTAAGGCACTGAAACCCATTCAGTTAGGACTGAATTTATGCTGTTTTATAAATTTTATTCTGCTTAAGCTTCTTCAATACTCTCAAATGATGGCCAATCAATGTTTCCTTTTTTCATTCATTTAATAATGCATAAATTCAGTAAATATTCAGACAGAATACTTATCCAGTACAAGTATAGTATTGTCTCGGATGCAAGAAGGCAGAAGGTTTACAGGAATAGATGTAAACATTTTACTTAAAAACCTTAAAGTTTACTTAATATGTCATAAGTCCACATTCTTCGTGATTTGGGGGAAGTGGAAATGAAGACTGTTTTTCCAGTCCTTGAAAAACATCACAAATAAAAGTTAATACAAGAAGCTACTATAGTTAATCTGGTACTAGGAACTGAGATACAATAAACCAATCACTGAACTAGAAGTAAGATTCCTAGATTCTACTGCTGGTTAGTGATGGAGTTCAATGAGTAAAAGTGGAGGTAAATGTTAGTGTCTCAGTTTCCCAATAAATAACCAGAAATAAACTAACTCCATATACACAGAAGAAGTATATAAAAATTAAACAGAAAACACTTCCAGGGAAATATTAAACAAATGATAGTATCCATTACTGACATGATCTATTTTTCATAAATATAAAAATGTAGAGTACGACAGAATTATTCAAATGCTTGATAGCATGTTATACCTTTGAAAGATGTAACACTACAAGAAAAACAGCAGAAAAATCAATGTACACTTCACCTTTCCAAAATGTGAAGCATATATTAAATATATAAAATGAAAATCAGGGAAGTGAAAGCCATGTTAACTTCTAATGAATCAGAAGTCCATAAAAACTTATAAATAATGTAATCTTTTTTTTTTTTTTTTTTTTTTTTTTTTTTTTTTT